>NC_091770.1:42555000-42855000 GCF_029378745.1 Bos indicus | reverse complement strand
GGTCTGTTCTGGTTAACCAGAGGCCCTCCCTGACTCAGAAACAGGACCTCCTGCAGGACCCTGTGGAGGGCCGACCCTGAGCCCTGCATCTGAAGGGGGTAAGCGAGCCCATAATTATGCTCATTGTTTAGGTCGGGGCACAAGAGGGTTTACATTAAAGACCTCATCTGGCACACACAGCGTGCCTATGGAAAAAATGAAGGGGCTCCTCCGCCTGCTCCTCAGTCCCACATTGCCTGTCCAAGGGCTTGGGTTTCACAGACGCCTTCTGTGACTCTGCTTCTGACCACTCCTGATTAGAAGCTTGGATTCCCCCAGTTCCAACAGGCATCTCAACGCTGAGGTCTGGAAATTGAGCCGTGAGATGCCTTTTTAGAATCTCAGAATTTAGATCTTGGGAAGGACCTAGATAGGGTCTCAGCTAGTATATCTCAAACTTTACTATTCATTTGAATCACCTAGAGATCTTGTTAAAGTGCAGAATTGAATGCTGCAGTCCTGGCCTAGGGTTGGAATGTCTGCCTAAACAACTCCTTGGTAATGCCCTGGGGCTGGTTACTGGACTGTACTTGGAGTAGCTTGCTAAGTCTTATGAAGGGTGAAAGGGAGGCCCAGAGACCTGAAGAAGCTTGTCAAGGCAGAGAAGAGTCTTGATTCTTTTTGTCTTTAGTGTGGTCATGGCCCTGCACCCGTTCTGCCGGCAGGGTTGGGGTGGGTCTTAGTTGAAAATACCCTCCTGTGACTATACCTGGCCTTCTGGGGCAAAGTATCTGTCAGATGCTCTGGGTGGATGGGGACCCCCAGAACTCTTGACAGAAGCCCATGGGCCCCATCAGCTAGGAGTCTGGATGGGAGCAGATCACTGTGTGTTCCTTCTGCTTCAAAGTGGCATGTGGGAAGGAAGGGCATTTTGAGCATGTTGTCTACTGAGAGACGTGGACACTCCCTGATGCCAGGTTACTGTGGGAAAGATCAGGTAGTGCCAATGGGATAGGGAGGGGAGTCCATGGCATCAGTGGGGAATGAGTGTTTTTAGTAGAAATTAGAGGATGTGAGATTGTTTCTGTCCACAGCTTGAATGAGGGTGTAAACCTCTCTAGACCTCAGCAGTAAAATAGGTGCAGTTACTTACCTGAACTGAAAGGCTAGGTCATGTGCTCTTTTGAAGTTTATTTTGACTCTAAAATTGAAATTATAGATTATCTCTCTCATACATATCTCTCTCTCATTTTTTTTTCTAGCTCTATCTTTGGCTGGGTACTTTGGTATGGTATGTGTAGCTAAATAATGAAGAATTAACCTTTCCTAAAGACAGTCCTGGCCTTTGTCCTCAGCTTCTGGGGGGTGATCTCTAGGCCCCTGGAATGTCCTTCCTTATAGGAATGTCTTTGTCTGGGGGTTTTGACCACTGGTCTGCCTGACCATGTGATTTATGGTGGGATTTTGGGACTAACCTGGAGAGGAAGCAGAGAATCAAGGTGTTGGTCTGGAACTCCAGGGAAGTTTGGAGACTAAAGGGTAGCCATGTGGGCAGTATGTGATTCAGCCCCCCCCCCCCAAAAAAAAACTGTGGACAGTAAAGGCTTGCGTGAGCCTCCCTAGTTGGCAGTACTCTGCTCATACTGTCACAGACCATGGCTGGAAGGAGGTCACATCATCCACGACTCCATGGGGAGAGGGAATTCACAAGCTTTGCATTTAAACCCCACCTGGACTCTGTCCTATGTCCCTCTTCCCTTGGCTGATTTAAATTTGTATCCTTTCATAATAATAAAACTGTCATTTTAGGTATAGCATTTTTCTGAGGTCTATGAGTCATTCTACTAAATTATTGAATCTGAGACTGTTTGCAGGGACTCCCAAATTTGTAGCCAGCCAGTCTGAAGCAAGGATAGTTTTGGATACACTTGAACTTACAGCTAGAGTGAGGGCAGTCTTATGTACACTCTTCCCTCACACTTTGCAGTTGGGTGAAATTTCACAACAGCAATAGGACAAGTTAGCAAATATTTGGGAAAAACAAAGAAATAATTGTGGCTCAGACAGTAAAATGTCTGCCTATAATGCAGGAGACCCGGGTTTGATCACTGGGTTGGCAAGATCCCCTGGAGAAAGAAAGGGCAACCCACTCCAGTACTCTTGCCCAGAAAATCCCATGGACGGAGGAGTCTGGTAGGCTACATTCCATGGGGTTGCAAAGAGTTGGACAAGACTGAGAGACTTCACTTTCTTTTTTTCTTTCAAGAAAGCTTGTCTGGTTGTAGAGTGGATCAAGGAGTCTAAGGATATTAGTAAAGAGCATGGACTTTGGAGACAGACACAGACAGAACTGTGGGTGGAGCTGGGCATCTCTATTTTTTGGTTGATATGGACACATGACTTAATGCTGTAAAGTCTTGGTTTTCCCATGTGTAAAATATATCAATACTTACTTGAAGGTATGTTGAGAAGACGAAATGCAATCAGTTATGGAAAGTACAGGGCATAAGAAGCACTTCATACATGGCTTGTGATAATTGCTATTATTATTACTCTGCTTTTATTGATGGTGTGATTTAGTTTTCTACTTACACTTTTTTTTTTTTTTTTAAGAGAAATCTATGCCTTCATTGGCCAAGCAGTCTACTTGAGGAGAGGTGAAGCAGGAGTGAGTGGTCCCCAGCTGGGCCTCACAGGCTTGTTGGTGATTGAGAGCTTGCTCAGGTGGTGGCCAATCATCTTGGGTTTGATTTCTCCCTGATTGAAGGTCATGCAATTGTAGATGCTCATCATGCTGCTGCTGCTGCTGCTAAGTCACTTCAGTTGTGTTCGACTCTGTGCGACCCCATAGATAGCAGCTCATCAGGCTCCCCCGTCCCTGGGGTTCTCCAGGCACGACCACTGGAGTGGGTTGCCATTTCCTTCTCCAATGCATGAAAGTGAAAAGTGAAAGTGAAGTCGCTCAGTTGTGTCCGACTCTTAGCGACCCCATGGACTGCAGCCTACCAGGCTCCTCCTTCCATGGGATTTTCCAGGCAAGAGTACTGGAGTGGGGTGCCATTGCCTTCTCCAGCTCATCATGCTAGCCACCATCAAAGGCAGAATGATCATGACCTCCAGGGATAGGTGTTTACCACCTCCGGTTTCTCCTTGGGTGCAACCTCCTTCTGGGCCTTGCAGAGCTGCTCCCACAGAGATGCTGCTTCCTCTACTGGTCTCTTTTCTGCCTCTGATGCTGCCACGTGCTGTGCGGTATATCAGCTGCTGATAGGACATGTTCAGGGTCTGACTGAGGTCTATGCAGTAGGTGAACTTGCGGAATATATGCTTCTTTTGCTCCACTTCCACCATCTTGTTGGTTATTTGGAAGCCTTAATTACTTTTATACTTACTAATATCTTGCCTTGTTCAAAAAAATATCTGAGTGGCTCACATACATGGAAATAAGATAGCCTGATAAAATAAGCTACCAAGAAGTAGAAAAAGAAGTATTGGGTAATTGGCAGCAGCAGCTGAAAATGTGAGATGCTCTTTTTGTGAGGGTCTCCAGGATGACCACATCTGCCAAGACTGGGCCTGTCCATCTAAGACTGGGAGAGCTGCCCCTGGAAACATGGTGACATGTCTTTATATCAGCTCAGTTCAGTTACTCAGTCATGTTCAACTCTTTGTAATCCCATGGACTGTAGCACACCAGGCCTCCCTGTCCATCACTAACTTCTGGAGTTTACTCAAACTCATGTCCATTAAGTCAGTGATGCCACAAAATCATCTCATCCTCTGTCATCCCCTTCTCCTCCTACCTTCAATCTTTCCCAGCACCAGGGTCTTTTCAAATTATAAGGGGTTTGATTTAGGTCATGCCTGGTCTAGTGGATTTCCCTACTTTCTTCAATTTAAGTCTGAGTTTGACAATAAGGAGTTCATGATCTGAGCCACAGTCAGCTCCCAGTCTTGTCTTTGCTGACTGTATAGAGTTTCTCCATGTTTGGCTGCGAAGAATATAATCAATCTGATTTCAGTATTGACCATCCCATGATGTTGATATGTAGAGTCTTCTTTTGTGTTGTTGGAAGAGGGTGTTTGCTATGACCAATGCGTTCTCTTGGCAAAACTCTATTAGCCTTTGCCCTACTTCATTCTGTACTCCAAGGCCAAATTTGCCTGTTACTCCAGGTGTTTCTTGATTTCCTACTTTTGCATTCCAGTCCCCAATAATGAAAAGGACATCTTTGTTAGGTGTTAGTTCTAGAAGGTCTTGTAGGTCTTCATAAAACCATGCAACTTCAGCTTTTTCAGCATTACTGGTTGGGGCATAGACTTGGATTACTGTGATATTGAATGACCACCTGATGTGAATATCTGACTCATTTGAAAAGACCCTGATGCTGGGAAAGAATGAGGGCAAGAGGAGAAGGAGACGACAAAGGATGAGATGGCTGGATGCCATTACCAACTCAATGGACATGAGTTTGAGTAGGCTCCAGGAGTTGGTGATGGACAGCAAAGCCTGGCATGCTGTAGTCCATGGGGTCACAAAGAGTTGGACATGACTGAGTGAGTGAAATGAACTGAATCACTGGCATCTTGGGGTCCCTAAAAGTTTTCATGGGTGGGCTGGGAGTTCAGCAGAACAGATTCAAAAGGTGGAAAGCAATGTCCTTTTGTGATTCATCAAGTCTGATTCAGTTTAGTTCAGTTGCTCAGTTATGTCCGACTCTTTGTGACCCCATGAACCACAGGACGCCAGGCCTCCCTGTCCTTCACCAACACCCAGAGTCCACTCAAACCCATGTCCATTGAGTCGGTGATGCCATCCAACCATCTTATCCTCTGTCATCCCCTTTTCCTCCTGCCCTCAATCTTTCCCAGCATCAGGGTCTTTTCCAATGAGTAAGCTCTTCATATCAGGTGGCCAAAGTATTGGAGTTTCAGCTTCAACATAGGTCCTTCCAATGAACACCCAGGATTGATCTCCTTTAGCATGGACTGGTTGGATCTCCTTGCAGTCCAAGGGACTCTCAAGAGTCTTCTCCAATACAACAATTCAAAAGCATCAATTCTTTGGTGCTCAGCTTTCTTTATAGTCCAACTCTCACATCCATGCATGACTACTGGAAAATCATGGCCTTGATTAGATGGACCTTTGTTGGCAAAGTAATGTCTCTGATTTTCAATATGCTGTCTAGGTTGGTCATAACTTTCCTTCCAAGGAGCAAATGTCTTTTAATTTCATGGCTGCAATCACCATCTGCAGTGATTTTGGAGCCCAGAAAAATAAAGTTATCCACTGTTTCCACTGTTTCCTCATCTATTTGCCATGAAGTGATGGGACCAGATGCCATGATCTTTGTTTTCTGAATGTTGAGCTTTAAGCCAACTTTTTCACTCTCCTCTTTCACTTTCATCAAGAGGCTCTTTAGTTCTTCTTCACTTTCTGCCATAAGGGTGGTGTCATTTGCATATCTGAGGTTATTGATATTTCTCCTGGCAATCTTGATTCCAGCTTGTGCTTCCTACAGCCCAGCATTTCTCATGATGTACTCTGCATAGAAGTTAAATAAGCAGGGTGACAATATACAGCCTTGATGTACTCCTTTTCCTATTTGGAACCAGTCTGTTATTAGCAGTTGGAATGTTCATGTCATGGATGCTGTTTGATTAAATAAAGGAAACCAACATTCTTCTCTCTTTGGCAATGATACACTGAAGTGTTGGGGTTGAACAGTCTGCAGTTTGATGGCTGAATTCATACAATGATTTGCTCAGTGGTAGTCATACCATCGCAATGGAAATCTCTCATGTTCTAGAACTGATGGACAAGGTCATGCTGATCAGTTAAAATTCTACCTTTTATTTGTAGAGTCCACTTTCCCAAATGCTGAAAGGGAGGTTCTCTGTTCTCTGACCTGTAATTTCAAGCTCAGTGCAGATTTTGCCTGTTTTGTAGACAATGAGCCTAAAATGCAGAATCTCATTTACAAATACTGATAATGGTTGTGCTATTTTGATACTAGTTGTGATAATTTTGGTTACCTCTTACTGGATAGAAATCCCACGTGAAAGAATTCTGAAGCATTTCGTAGGAAACCATGATGACCTAGGCCTGGTTTGGGAAGAGTTAGTTATTCATTATGACTGTTAGTAGGAAAACACAACCAACATGACAGTTTTGATATAGAATCACCCAAAGAATACCAGTGTTGATGTAGTTGGACTCAAAAACTGTCCCAGTTGCCTGGGTCCCAGCTTTGTGTTGGAGCTGGTTCTGCCCTCAGGATATTTGGGTGTCCTTGCTGGGGCCAGAAGGAATGGAAAAGAGCTGGATGAGCAGTATCACCAGAGGCTCTGGATCCATGTGTGCCAAAGTGCTACTTGGAAGAAGGAAGCTGCCTTGCCCAGTCTCACTCCTCCCAAGGGCTCTCTGCATCCAAGTATTAGTTACTGGAAGATAGGAAAGCCTGGCTCCCTTGCTTTAACTTGGGGCAAATCAGAGGGGTGCCTCAACTCCTGAGTTCCTCCAGGACTGTCACAAAGGTGACAGCTGCACCACGCAGGTCAACTCTCCCACTTGTCCATTTCTGTTTCACCCTCTCTGTCACAGGTATTGTTCCCCAGTGGGGTGGGACAGGACTGAATTTGTGCGCTAGGATGTTTGCTCCTGGTGCAGCAGTGAGATTTCCAAGAAAGATTTGCCTTGCTTTATCTTCCCTCCTAGAATTGCTTTTATGATTGCTCATAAAGAAAAGAGTTGTTTTTTTCTGTTGTTAGTTTTTTCTTTTAATTTCCAAACACATAGGTGAAACTTATCCAGTGGAATTCAGCACTCTAGGCCAAAGAGGAGGGAAATGTCATTGTAGCCGTTTCTTATTGGCAACTGTAGTTTGGTCTGGATGTGTGTTATTGTGCAGGGTATGGCACAGTGCAGTGTTCTTGGAGATTGTGGGAACATTAGGTATGAGCCTTGGCATTTCAGATACAGGAGCTGTGTCAACATTTGCCACAGGGCTGTGGCATTTCACTTAGCCAGCTTTAGTCCCTCCTATTTACTCCTCAGCCTTTCTAGAAGAGAATGTTTTAGAACATCCGAGGGTCTTGTAGTGTATGCTGTGGTGGGCTTCTTAGCTTCTCACTTCAAAACCCAGATAGTGTTGGCTCCTGCTGATTCATAGCTGTACTCTTTCTGAACCAGTCCTGGACGAAGGAAGCTGCCTTGCCCAGTCTCACTCCTCTTAAGGGCTCTCTGCATCCAAGTATTACTTACTGGAAGATAGGAAAGCCTGGCTCCCTTGCTTTAACCTGGGGCAAATCAGAAGGGGGTCTCAACTCCCTAGTTCCTCTGGGACTGTCACGAAGGTGACAGCTGCAAAGCACAGGTCAACTCTCCCACCTGTCCATTTCTGTTTTCTCCTCTCTCTCACAGGTATTGTTCCCAAGAGTGGTCCCCAATTTGCTCTGCACCCAAATCTCTGTCAAGGTGTCTGTTTCCAGGAAATCTGATCCTTGGGGCCACAGTTAGGGATGAAGTGGTGACTGGCCTCTGATCCTTTTTATCTTTTCCAGGGATGTCCCCTAGTCATTTTTCCTCTCATGATCTTGGAGGCAGGACTTCTGAGCCTGTCTGGGCCAATATTATTTACATGGAAAGTCTGGAAGGACACCCACTGAGTTGCCAACAGTAGGAGAGGAAGCGACGAATAAATTTCTATTTTACCTGTATAAACTTCAATATTGTCTAAATATTAAAATGGAAATGCATAATGTATCCCTTGTATAATTATTATATTTCTTACTTGTTAGTTGACTTTAGTATCTGAATGTGACCATCATACAGACCATATGTTCGCCATCTCCGCCTTGTCTGGGTCCCTCCTTCCTTCCTTCCTCTTTCTCGGTCTGTTGAGACCTCATGTCACTGGTCCTCTGAATGTTTAGTGGAGGGGCCATGGTGGGGTGGGAGGGGAAGGGTGAGGATGACTCCAAATCATAGGTGTCAGCTTCCTTTACCTACTTGCTGACATGAGTCAAAGCAGAACAATGCTTTGAACCTTTTACTACACTGATGGAATTCTCTTACCCTAGTATGTGAAGAAGTGTTTGCTAATTTGTTATAAGGGATAATTCACAGAAAGTATCTAATGTGGCTGGGAAAATGCTTAATAAATGGTGATTATATTACCATTATTATTATTATGTTATTGTTATTGTAGCTGAGTTTTGTATTAGAGCATTAGCTCTAGAGTTTTTCCCAGAAGGGCTCCCCTTCCTGCCTCTGGAATTCCACGTCAAAGCAGGAGAATTTAATGCAGAGTGAGAGCTGTAGTGGGACTCTGTCCCTCTGGTTCCTTCATGGGCCAGGAGGTTGCGTCTGGGTCCCTGGTCTGCCGAGTGGTTAGGAGGAGGGATGCACAGGAAGTCGCCCTTCTTATTGAGTTTCCTTTGGCATTTAGGGATACTTGTTTGGCCTTATCTATATAATGCAAGGTTTCAAAGACTGATCCTTTTCCACTGGGACAAGGATGAGTTATTTCTAGTTTGGGGAGAGCAAAGAAGGGTGAACCCTCCCCATGCTCACTCCCCTCTCTCCGTACGTGAGCCCTAGTCTTCTGTGTCTCTCCCCAAGATAGTGCTGGACACAAGATGTCAAAAGACAAGCAGGCCACAGAAACTGAGCCTGTTAAAATACTTTACCAGTTCAACAGTAGTCCTAAAATGGAAACCCAGATCCTATACTTATTGTTTTAAGAAAAGTTACCTCCAGCCCCTTTGCTTCAACTTACTCATGTGGAACATTGAAGTAGCCAGACAGAGGCTGGAGGGATGGGAGTGAAAGTTTGTGAAGGGAGGCCTGGGGCAAATGCTTCCTTATTACCTGTCTACCCCCGTGCCCTTAATGCTGTTTGGGCCTTAATTGGCTAGGTTAATGAATGTGGTTGTATGAAGCAGATTGTATGTAAATATAAGGTGAATGAAAAATATGGTTCATTTGCTTTAAATAAGCTCTTCAAATAAACGTCTTCCTGGAAATCAAATGCTATAGTGCAGCTACCATGATAGACAGACATGAGTAAAAAGGAGTAACTTTTGTTGCTCTCAGGCAATGTTTTCTAAATGTGTTCTGAGGAACCCAAACCAAAAAGATGTTGCTTTGAAAAAAGTCTTTGTGTATTTGTCTCTGTGCGTGTATATATATGTATATATTTGTGTGATCAACATGTTTGGGAAACAAAGCATGTAATTTGAAAGGAGAGAAGCTCTAAAAGTGAATTCACAGACAGAAGGAAAAATAAATCAAATCACATAATCATTGAAGGTGGCCCCACACATATTCCTCCCTCCATAAACATTTATATACTGAATAAAATAATCTTCCCCCCAAAAAAACAAGAAAAAGAAGTAAAGATTCTAAATATTGACAAACATTTCTTGCAAATAAAGTGACCATCTCTTTGCAAAGCCCAAGATCCAACCTAAAAACTATTGCAATACTGCATAATATAATGGTATTTGAAGACCTCCCTCCCTTCATCCTTTTTTCCTTTGGTAACCATATGTTTGCTTTCTGTGTCCATGAGTCTATTTCTGTTTTGTAAATAAGTTCATTTGTATCATTTTTTAAGATTCCAAATATAAGTGATGTCATATGACATTTGAAAAAAAGATCTCATTCACAAAACAATGCTGGCAACTGTTACACACGTGACAAAATCTAGAAAACGAACATAATCTTTTTCATTAGTTACTTGACATACTTCTATGACACCTTTCTTCCCATATTCTTTGTGTACCTCTATCTATGATAACGATTTTGTAATATTTTTTACAGAGAGAATAGAAAGATAATACAGTCTTTCTCTACCATTTTTGATAGAAATTTGTCTTTTATTATTGATAATTAAGAAAGTGTCAGCTTTGTGGCTTATAATTGCTGATGTTATACATTTGTAGGTTGTTGACAAACTTGGGACGATCTCTGTCTAGTCTCCTTTGCATGTGAGCTGCCAGATTTCCAGATGGTTCAGGTTTCCCAGTGTAGTAGCTCATCTTGCCTACTCCTTACATTGATGACTGTCATTAACCTCCCAGGATCTTGGAAGGGCCCCGCAGAGAAGGACCCTGATGCTTAAGCGTCATTCACTTTGAGGTAAATTTTCCTTTGTATAAGACTCCTTCTCCTAACCCCAAGCATTTATTTGGGAAAATTTTTAACCTGAGGAAAAGTTGAAAGACCAGTATAATAAGCATTTCTATACCATTCACCAAGATCCGCCAACTAACAGTTTTTTACATTTGCTTTACATTTCTTTCTTTCTCAACCTATACCTTCCTGTCTTCCCCATGTAGACACACACACACACACACACACACACACACACACACACTTCAGACTACCTCTTCTATTCTAGGAATAAGTGCATTTTCATAGATAGTCATGATATTATTCCCATGCTCAATGAATGTAACACAGATATGACAATATAAAGTTTCCCCCTACAGCCCTTGGGAAGAATAGCTTTGGAGACCATAAGGAGAGTTGACAGGCCTAGGCCTGAAGCGGGCAACCAAGTGTGATAATCAGGATTCCTCATGTGGACTTGCTTCCCTGAAATTACGTCATGAGGTTGTTAATAAATTTTGTGAATTTTTTTTTTAAACTGTTTTTTGGAAGAGTACCAGAGAGGATCTGACTCTGTAAAGGTGATGATATCCAGAACCAGAGAGCCAGACGAGCTAGCAGAGGGGATGAGGAACCCTGGGCTTGCCATCCCAGCTGTGAGCTGAAGTGTCCCAGGAGAGGGCCTAGGGAGGCACTGATGAGGTGGAACTGGAGGTGACCACTGCTGAGAGCTTCCAGGTGTGGGGACAAACAGGAGAAGCTACGCAGCTGCTGCCACAGGTAGGAGCCTACACTGAGAATGAAGACCCTGGCAGGAGTCCTTTTGTTGGAAGCAGAAGTTCCCATCATTCTCCTGCCTGGGCAAGTGGGTAAGGGAGGAAGTTGGAATATCAGTTAACCTTTCTTTAATGTGATTTCCTCCCCTTTAAACCAGGGGACTGGATAAGATGACTGATTTTCATGACTTTAAAAAAAAAAAAAAAAGAACAAAACTAAGCCTTCTGTGGGAGCCTGATTAGGTAGAAGTACAGCTGCTCTATTTGAAGAGGAAGTTGGGGCCCCAAAGCCTTGCCAGGAACCCCACCCCCTCATTTTCCTCCACCTCTTGATGGCCCCTGAAGGGAGTTCTGGGTTTCTACAAACAGATTCCATCTGGAATTTAAAAAAACAAACAAAACAAAACAGAGGTCTAAAACATTTTCCTTATTTTAAACATGCAAATGCAGGCAGAAAATTGATAAGTTGGAATCTTTCATGGAATGTGAGTGCTGGTTTAGGAGGTACAGAAAATGCCTCAGGACCATGTGTTTAGATAGCTGGTGGGGAGAGCCAATGAAGGACCCCAGAGTCACTGGGACTGTTGACTTTGATCAGGGCTAAGAGGATCAGATAAACCCCTCATTGAAGGACCCCAGAATCGCTGGGACTGTTGACTCTGATCAGGGCTAAGAGGACCAGATGAAGCCCAGTCCTGTGGCTGTGAGTCTTGGCTGTACGAAGTCAACAAAGCCTTGGGGTCCAAGTCTGAATGCATCTCAAGTGCCTTATAAAGTCTTTGTTATTTCTGTTCTGCCTGCCACAGGTCTGAGTTGATACTGTGTGCACTGACTTTAGCCTTTAGGTTTCCTAGAAAATATGAGCAATTCTGGTAGTTTGGGGAAGCTCTATCCTATCCAGTTCTTGTGGAGGAGGATCTGTTCCTTCTATTTTTGCACAAGATCCGTGAGGAGTACGGGTGATACTAGATAGGACCTTATGCGTCCAGAAGGTTTTAACTTTCAGAGAGTATTTCGTGATCCCATTTGATTCTCACAACAAATTAGAAAAATTAGGCTCATTTTTCAGATGGACAAACAGAAGCCAAAGAGCAGGTAAGTGACTTCTCATTCTATGTGGCTGACACCTGGTGAAGGTGGGACTGAATTTTCTGATTCTGCTAGGCCATCCCCAGATGGCCAGTTCTGTCTAGATACTAGACCAAATGCAGGTGCCTACAAAAGTATTTTGTGGCTGTGGCTTCTGTTGGGAAGGTTAGCAAAAGGCAACTTAAAGGCAGAATTATGACCCCTTGGCACCAAGTACCTGCTCCAGTCTCCAAACTCCACAGCTCATGCTGGCATCCCCTGGCGAGAGTAGCGCTCCCTGCTCCTGCCCAGCCTCCGGCTGTAACTGGTTTTCCTCTTACTCCCTTGGGCAGCAGGATGTGGCAAGAGACTACAGACTTTAATACTTCTCCTATCTCCACTGCCAACAGGTTATGTGTCTTGGGCAACTTCTCTGAGCCTTAGAGGATACCGGACTACATCCTTGTTTCTCAAAGTGCCATGCTTGGGCCACCTGTGACAGAGACGTGTATGTGCATGCAGGTGCCTGGGTGACTTTCAAGCCCACTGCACCAGAGTCTCTGGGGCTGGGCTACAGGCTCCTCTGGTGATCCGGTGGCCGTCACTAGACTAAAGAATCCTCAAGTGTCCTTCCAACTCAGTCTCTCCTTTCAGCAGTAACTCTTTGCCTTGACCACGGGCAGGCTGAAGTTTCTGTAGGGAGAAGGTAGCACTTGATTTCTTGATTTAACTGCAGATTTAAGAAGCTGTTTCAGGCAAAGACTTGTGAAAACTTGAGAGTCTAAGGAGGAATTTACCCAACAGGTGGTACAGGTGTGGCATGAGAAGTTCTCTGTGCTTGTTTCAGGAACTGCTGTAAAGTTCTTAAACTCTGCTTATGCCAAGCAAATGTATGAGGACTGTCTTGTCTCTCATCAAAGTCAAAATAAATTACACTTCTGGGGAGATGCCTCTTGCTCTCCTCTGCCTCTCTCTCTTAATTCAGGTGCTATCTGGGGATTGTGCCCAAAGGAAGATTTAAGTTCTTCCTTCCATTTCCCTTGGCAGACATGGATGAAACAATTTACTGTAGGGACTAAAGAAGTGAGACCAGAAGTACTGGGATGAGGAAGAAGGCCAGCAAAAGAATCACATTTAAAAATACATGCAAAACTTATTATAACTGTAAATATTAGAATTGTTTTATGCCCTCTTAGATTTCACATTTTATAAAGTCTGCCTTCCAAACTGAATATGATATTGCCATGTAATCAGGTTGAACACAGCATCTTACAGAAAAACCCAAATGAACTTCTTGACCAACCCAAGAGCTATAACAGCCTAAAGAGCTAGTTTTAGGATTAGACTCATGAATCAGTGTTAGATAGGTGATGCTTTATGAGCTTGAATTTGGATATTTTAATACATTGGGAGTTGATAAAGTTATCAAAAGTGTCATGGCAAGAAGTCAAATCCTAAAGGAAGGCCACTTAAAAAGTGGTTAGTATTTATAGCTTATAAGTCCTACTCACCCAAGACTTCAGAAATGATGGGTTTTTGATAGAGAAACATGTGACCTGTATGATTTAATGTGAAGTACAAGTGTTGGCAAGTGAGAGGGACATCTTGCTGGATAAACCTTGGTTATCCATTGTCTCTTTATGTGATTCAGAATTTATCACTGTTAGCTAATGCCTGTAGAGTATTATTAGCTGCTCTTGAGATGAATTTTAGGTCTTCTCTTTTCTGTGGGGTCCAGAATGCAGTAGTTTGGAAATGAATTCTGGTCAAGAAGTGGGCATGATCCACTAGAACAATAAGAGGTGCTGTTCAGAGCAAGGAAACAGAATTGGTCCCATCAGAGTTCCTATGCTTTTATTCTTATTCTTTAATTCTTCAACAATCACACACAGAGGTTCCAAGGCCAAAGTTGCAAGTTATTTCAGTATCCTGGGATCTTATTTAGCAGAGCTAAGGAGATTCAGGTTTAGTTTAAATTGTTAGGCTCATTCTTCTGAGCCTCTTATCTCTCCTACGTGGCCATTCCAGTGTCTACCCCTAAGCGGCTTCCTTGCAGCCAGCCGACTGATCCCCGGCATCTATGGTTTAGCAGACTTCTGAATTCCAGTCTTCAGTTTCAGCTGCTGCTGCTTTCTCCTGTCCAATGATCATGCTGAAATGAACTGTTCAGGTAGAGTGAAAATCTAGAGAGAGGTCTGTAAGTCTGAGTCAGTAGAAAAGTCTGCAGAAGTGAAGGCTCCCTGAGATGTGTGTTAGTGGTGGAAGCAGCAATGTAGAGTGATGCTCATCCTCCCAGGGCTGCTGTTTCCACATAAAACATCTTAAATTTGAGTTTCATATAGTTAGAACGGGGCTCCCAGGTGGCTTAGCAGTAAAGAATCTGCCTGCAATGCTGGAGACACAGGAGACATGGGCTCGATCCCTGGGTTGGGGAGATCCCCTGAAGAAGGAAATGACACTCTACTCCAGTATTCTTGCCTGGAGAATCCCACGGGTAGAAGAGCCTGGTGGGCTATAGTCTATAGGGTTATAAAGAGCTGGACATGACTGAAGCAATGGCACGCACACACATAGACTATTTTGCATTTACTGTTCTAGCTACTTTAAAACATAATTGTTCTTAAAAAGTGGCTTGATTTTCCATTTATTTTTTAAATTATAAAAGATGCATAGCATTGCTGATTGTTTGAGAAGTAAAGATAAGGGAAAATAATCAGCCATAATCCCTAATACAATTATTATTTTTGTTTATTTTCTTCTGGTCTTTTTTTATACATAGGCTTTTATCTAGTTGTAATCACAGTGAAATGCAATTTCTAGTCCCTTTCCCACTTAGCATATGTCACTTGCATTTTTCCATGTTGCTGTATGGTCTTTATCCTCCTAATGGCTTCCTAGTGGTCCATTGTAGTGTAACATAATTTACTTAACCATCTACCTATTGTTATCATTTTTATTGCTTCCAATTACCTAATGTTATAAAGCATATTGTGATGGGCATCTTTGTGCCTATTGTTTTCCCATATTTGGGTTATTTACTGCATTTTTTAAAAAAGTGTCATTCAGGAACCAAGGGATTTACTCAACAGTTGAAATTCCATTTGAAACTAATGGGGAAATGGGAGCATTTATTAACAATTTGTTGGATCTTCACCATTCCATAAATTGAGGGGAACCTGCAGTAGGAAGGTATTAGCATAATCATAAGTGTTTAGACATCTGAAAAGTATCTCTGATTCATTCAGAGCTCCTGGGTGTTGTTAGGCTCGTCTGTCCTTAGCGACACGATTGAGTACTTTGGGGCTGGTCTTCACTGTGCCATTGCAATTTCAATGCCATAAGCAGATACATAATAGGCTATGTGAAAGGGTGAAAAAAATCAGCATATTCTTTGGTCACCATTCCTCAGAAGGGATACCAGTGATTCCTCTTTAACTGAACTTCTCCTAAAGGTGTGAATTTTGTGGTTGTCATAGCAATGCAGTTTTTGTCATGTTCATTGTCAGTAACATAAACCTTAGTGAGTGTCCAAGTGAAGGCTGTGATCTCTGGCTTAATATTCCTGAGGCACTGAATGTATTGGTCACTCCCATGCCAAGTACAGGCTTGTCATTACAGTGACAGTCTCTATTTTTTTTTTCAAGAGTTACAAAGGTTTTTATTTAATGAAATATGCTTAAAACTAGAACATTTTTCTGTCTCTCTTTCTACCTCTCTTTTTCTGACTGAACTTCCTTCCCTCAGTGTGAATGTGTAAGGGTAAATTTTGGGAGGCAAGGAAGCAGGGTTCACAGTAGTGGGTCTCTGTGAGCTAATAGCAGGGAAGAAGAGTAAGCATTGCATTTTTTAAATGAGGGAAAAATCAGGAAAAAGGCATGCATAAAGGATTTATCCTTTCCATGAAAACATTGATTAATGAAATCTAGTATGAACGGGGTGTCACGCCCTTTAAATATTAGATTTCATTCTTAGTGGATAGTAGGCTTCTGAAAGGAGATATTCTGCCCAGCTCTTTACAGACACAAATGTTTCATGCCCTTGCACTGATCAAGGATGCAAATGCCTCAGGTAACTGAATCACTGGACAGGGTGAAACATTGTGCTAGACAGATGTGTTGTCAGGAAAGGGCTTTTGCTGATAAAAGGGACAGCTGCCCTCGGGATGGGGTGGTGGAGGGGGGAGAAGGGGAGTCAAGCAAGAGGGAAGGAAGTATGCAAGGGAAGGTGACCCAACCACACGAAGCCGGTCTCTCAAGCCCCCAGCTGGGAAACTCTACCAGCTTGCTAGCTCTTCCGGTTCTAGCAGAGCTGGCCAGACATCTGGCCTCTATTCTAATTAAAGTGGGCAACCAATTTGGTGGCTGTAGTGAGGAAAACAGCAGTGAAATCTTGATGCCTGTAAGGTCATAATAGGGCCCCACATAATTCTTCATGACTGAGGCTTTGCCAAATCATATCCATTTCCTAAGGGCCATTTAATTCAACTCCGCTTAGATTTATTGAGTGCCAGTTATATACAAAGCCCAGAGCTGGGTCCTCAGGAAACCCTTGTCTTTTGGGGAAGGCAGACAAGGGGACAACAAAATATGTCACAGAGAAGACTGAATGAAAGACCATGATGGAGAATATTCAGGGTTCTGTAGAAGTGTAGCAGACAGAGTAATTTATTCTTATTGTGAAAATCTGGGGAGGCTTCCTGGTGGAGTTGACATTTTCTCTGAATTTGGGATTTTGAAGTCAGATTCTAGGCAAACATTCTGTAGGATTGTGGTGGTGAGAGAAACAAATTGTTTAAATGAAATTTCCCACCTGGAACTCTCCTCTTCTGGAAATGAGGCAAAAGACTCATTCCAGTAGAGTCGCAGAATTTCCCACATTTCATAGGTAGCAACTCAGGCCCTGTGACCTCTAAGACTAGGAGTTAAACAGATGCAGCAAACCCGGAGCCTGGCTTTTCACAGAACTCCAATTGTTGGAGAAGGATCCTTTTAGTCCCTCAATATCTGGCTTTTGTTTATGCTCCAAACAGTGCATATGGTAACCTGTTACTATCAGGAATAATTAAACCCAATCGACCCAAGTTATCTCCTGCTAGGTAGTTAACCTGACTTGGCTCTGTTGGTGGCACTGGCGACAGGCAACGTGAGAGCTGCCCATCTCCATATAAATGAGCCAGTTGGAGCCGATTTGTTAATTGTTTTCTTTCCCTCCTTGCCCCCTCTGACATTCTTCCCCCCACCTTCTCTTGGAGTGCCAGAGGACTGGTTGTCAAGACTGTGCCAGGGATCCGCAAAACTCTGATTTTATCTTTGTTACTGAGGGCGAGAATGATCTGTTATGTATATTTCATAGGAAAATGCGTTTTGTTTGTAGCTCTACAGTCAGCCCTCCCTTTCCCCCTCCTAATAAGCTCATGTCAGAGCTCTGAAGTAAGTTTGCCATAATGGTAGCCTAAAGGACATATTTTGTAAAAATGAAAAATGAACATATTATTTATATATCAATAGTGTAAGAAGCATTGATCAATGCAAGCAGCCTGATGTTTTGCTTCTTTATTTTCCTTCCTACCCTCCTCTGTCTTCCTCTGCTTCCCCCTCACTTCTTGCCTCAGGTGCCTGTGACACTCCTACCGTTTAGAAAGAGAGTTCTAGCCTGTCCTGGTCAGTTTGTGCTGGGATTTGGTCTTTAATGTGGAGCCTTCAACGGCTGAGCCTCCAAAATGACTCTCTGACAGCCAGCCATTAATTACCATCATCCGCGTCTAATTCATTCATCCCTCTCCCTCTCATGTAGAGGGACAGCTAGGGCTGAGGGCACTCAGGGAAATGTAGGCATGATTCCATGTTCTTTATGCAGAGAGGGCTGTCGGAGACTTTGTTGGATGCAGGGGCTTTAATTGAATTGGCTTGCCAATAAAGCTGTTGTCATTCAGTAAGTGAATTTGTTGTACTACTCGAACCACAGCTGCTGCAGACAGCCCGGAATTTCCTGAAGGCAAGCCAGGCCCTGGGCTTGCCTGGGTTCAGCCTTTTTGACTTATCCTGAAGGCCAGGCAGAGTGTGGCCCCATGGGGGTTGGTTTTGGCACTCATTTGGATGGCCATGAGTTGCAGGGGCAGGCTGGAATCTGATGAACCAGTGGGGTGTGACCCTGGGGGATTTTGCAGGGAACAGGGAACCCATAAGAATGTTAGGGGCAGTAAGTGGTGAGCAGGAAAGCCTTGCCCACCACAATCGGGTGTTTTTTTCAGTTCCCAGATGGCTGCTGCCCTTGGCTCCATCGAGCTAGTCATAAGAGGATATCACTTCCCATTGTAAAAAAGAAATTGAGAATATGACAGTTAATATATTTGTAGAGGCTTGTTTAAGAGGTTGAGTGGTATTGAGGAAATACCACAGCATTAGAACTGGCATTTGTTACTGGGAGATCGTTGGGCCAGAAATACTCTACCTCTCCCCACAGTTTATAAAACATGGCAAGATTGGCAGGTTGTGTGATTTATGGTGGCTTTAAAGTAACATCAAGATTGAGGAAAGATTTTCAAGGGACTGCAGGGCCATTTTATTTTCTGCATCTAAGCACATGCATGTAGTTGCCTCAAGTGAATGAGAGCAAGACTGGCAGGTAGATTTTCATGTTTTGATGTCTTTACAGTTTAGATCGGTGGAGATCTCGTGCTGAACTCTTCATTCAAATTATTTTTCCTCCTTGTAATTTGAAATTCTCTGACCAGTGCCCAGACCTTTTCAGGGATCCCACTCTCCCATTGTGAAGAGTTCATAAAACAGAAGTCTCTCTAGTCTGCTTTCAGTTATTCAGGAGCAGAGGATTTTCCAGCCCTTTGTACCTGTTCTCCATCATCTACCTACCTTTTAGCCATTTTGCTGTATCTTCACCAGGAAGTGGGAGGGAAAACAACCCCTCTAAGTCAAATTTCATTTGACTGAAATTCCGACAACCCAGAAACTCTTTAAGTTGATCCTATGTATTGGCTCTGTTCTTGACCTGACAAGTGAGAACTGAATTGATATGTCAGATACATGACTGTAAGATTATAAGGGAAAAAGATGGTATACCATGGGAAAGAGACTTTGGGATTCTCTATCAACAGGAATACATTTGGAGTGAGAGGAGAGCAAGGTGGAGTGTGTATGTGCTCGTGTGTGTGTGTGTGTGTGTGTGTGTGTAAAAGAGAGAGAGGGGGAGAGAGAGACAGACATAAATAGAGACATACAGAGATAGATATTGAGAGAGAGAGGTTATTTTGATGTGTGACTTTGGGGTGAAACAGATAAAACAATGTCCCTAATTCTAGTCAGTGAATGCACTGACTGTAACTTGCTCTAGGTATAATCATGCCTCTATAGACTCTTCTCCTCCCAAATTTAATCATGGTAGAGGATGTAAATATATTAAGTACTGTTTCATTGCAAGAAGGTAGATTGCACTACAGGTAAGATTTAAAGTTCATCTTCAGAAGTTTCAGGCTTAGGCTAATTTTTTTTTTCCCCCAAATTGGTTAACTTTTAAAGTCAGAGCCAAATTTAAGTTATGTGAGTTGAAGGCAAGATCTTTTTTCCTCCTTGCAAATGAGAAGTTTGTCCGTCTAAGCCACAGATGTTCTGAAACAATAAGAAAAAGACAAAACAAATGAACGTTATTCCTCCAAATGGCACAAGCATGGCTCCTCAGTACAGGACGCTGGTGGCTGCTCTTTTCCGTTCCCACCGTCTGGCCTCTCCCTTTGTCTTCTGTCTTCTGTTTTCTGGGCTTTGCATCCTTCCTACTATGCCTACTTCTCCCTGACCTCCATACTTCCTTTTTCTTCCAAATGTCTCAATCTTTTTTTCTTGTTTATCCATACCATCCTATATCACATTATCTAAGAATTATCTAAGAATAATTATCTAAGACTAAGCCTAAAATACCAGCTAGAATTGGATCACTTCCTCAAATGCTTAAAGTCTTTGGACATCAAGGTTATGAAGGTCCCAAGTTATATATCCATGGAGTTGGTTTGCCAGTGTCTTTCCTGGACGATCTCAACATGGCCCGTGGTGTATAGGAGCCTACTTTCTCTTGCAGTTGGAAGTATGTCTCTTGAGAATTCCAGCCAGCAGCTTGCTAAGCTTTCCTGCAGCACAGGAATGATCTCTAAAGCAGTCTGATCTCATTCAACAACGTGGAGCTTCCTCATGCTCCTGTAGAAACCTTTCCAGTATAATCCGAGCCATTAATGAGGGTGCATAGTCCACTTCATTGGCTAGCTACAGGAGCACTGGGGAAGTTCCATTTTTCCCCACTCCATTCAGATACTTCTGGTAATAACTTTCAATCGCTTCTGAAGTATGATGTTTGGCATGTGTTCCCTTAATATGTTTCTGGTACTCCTGGGAGAAGATGCTCAGCAGAGTGGCCTGTGATTGACTGGGGAACCTCTGCTTCAGCTTCTTCAGGCTCTGCCTGGTAGGCAGCACAGACACTAGGCACTGGGCTGTCTTGTCGTACTGGGCTTTGGTCAGTATCATGTTGGGTCAGGGACAGGGAAATGATAAGGGAAAGTAAAAAGAACACCCTTGTCTCGAGACAAGGTGTGTCTCAAATTCTTATCTAAGAATAAAGTTCAAATTTAAAGTGGTCTTACCTCCACACACAGTTTCCTTAACCTGCTTCCCAAGATGCTTCTTCTTCCTTCCTTCATGTTGAGAGGTTTGCACAGCTGGTACCCACTGAGGAGGCCACCATGACCCCGGCGATTTGCTCCCAGATGCTGCTTCCCACCAGCTACCATCTTGGGTGGAGGACTTAGCTGAACTTTCCAAGGTAATAAATTCAGGGAAACCCAGCTGAGACCAACCCACAATATTCTTCATTTGGGGTTCCTGCTTTTCATAACGAATGCCTTTCTGTACTTCTCTTTGATACATGGAATTAATGTCTCCACTTGAACTGGAAATGCTAAACTGATGGTAGTCTCTTGAGGATTTTGCGTCTTGCTCTGACACCTTCAGTGACCTCATCAGAATTTAGGTGTATTAAGGGATTAAGGAGTTTGGCTTCATGTGTATGAAGTTCTCAAGGTGTTCTCAGAGTGTGTTCCTCAGCCAAGTCCTGATCGTCCCTATGGGAGAAAACTTTTCACATGCCAAATGAACACAGTTCAATGGGAAACCTCATGATAAACCAACATAATACTTGAATCATTTTCTAGCAGTGGCTATGGTAAATGGTTATGGAAAAAACATAATTGATCTCCCCCTACTTTGTTAAGCATTATTTTCACTTCTCTTTCCAAGATTCAGAATTCTGCTTTGGTTCCCTTGTTGCCTTTCTTCTCAAGCTGAGGTATGTGGGGGTGAGGTGGTGGTATGCTGATCAAACCTTGGGGCTGTAGGATAAATGTGGCGATTTCCCCAGAGCATTTATCTTACTGAAGGGTTTTTGAGGAAATGTTAATCAATGGAAGTATTATTATTACATTATAATTTTGAATATAAAACTTGCATTAGTTTGAAATAAAATCAGGAAACTTCAAAATTTTGCTTGAACATGCTCAATGTTATCCTTTGTCTGGGCCCTCAGAAGTGTGATTTCACTCTTCTTGGTATGAGGAGTGGGAAGTTGCATGACCCTTGAGCTGATCACCCAACTAGGTTTCTTATCAGAGCTGAGAAAGATGGATTGTCTGACAATGGATCTCAGTATCTCTGGAGCATGAATCTTATTGTATATATCACATCAACTTCAATCACTCATGATATTGATGCATGTATTAGCAGTTGTGTTATATACAAGTGTGAAAGTGAAAGTGAAGTCGCTCAGTCATGTCCGACTCTTTGCGACCCCATGGACTGTAGCCTATCAGGCTCCTCTGTCCACGGGATTTTCCAGGCAAGAGTGCTGGAAGGTTAAAAGACTTTGGCCAATTTAATCTCTTCATGGTTTATGAGAATATCTTGATGTTCACAGAGGCAATCCACAGTCATTTGTAGACATGACATTTATATGAGGATTATCTCAGCTTCTTAAATTCTAAATTTCCATTTAGATGTGGTTGTGATGAATTGGAAAGCTATTTAACTGGGTCCTAAACATCAGCTCTTAGATCAGGCATGAGGGACACAGGCAGAGTGGGCATTCTTGGCCGGGTATCCTATTGATTTCATCAGGGCTTTGGCCCTATGCTCTGGTGTAAACGTTTGTTCTTGCTGAAATCTGCACTAGCATGGGTCACAGCTCCTTCTGGCTTAGGGCTTAGCCCCAAAGCAGTCTGGTAATCCCTTTAATACTTTAGCCCCACCCTCTGAGCTCAGTCTTTTAGTCTCACCTTTTGAGATGAGAAGAAGTGCACGCCTTCAAGGAAGGGTCAGTGAAGAGGACGTTTCTGTTTAAGGCTGCTGCTGCTGCTGCCAAGTCGATTCAGTCATGTCCTACTCTGAGACCCCATAGACAGCAGCCTACCAGGCTCCCCCGTCCCTGGGCTAGAGTTGATCTAAGATGCCCACCTTGGCCAACCTACAAAGGTAATGGTCCCAGGTTCAGTGGCATGGGGGTTTTAAGAGAGAGGAGTCTGAGTAAATGATATTTGAAAAAGCACCAGACCCAGGCACTCCACATTTCATCACCTTTCTCTCATCACAGGGAGACGTTTGGGAGTGGGAAAAGGGGAAGAATTAGGGCCCCAAGGCCAGTTAGTGTAGAGCAGGATATGGAGAGAAGTTAAATGGAAGGAGATATCAGGTTTCTTCTGATTAGTGTGGGACTAACCTTTTATCCAGGAGAAGGCAATGGCACCCCACTCCAGTACTCTTGCCTGGAAAATCCCATGGACGGAGGAGCCTCGTAGGCTGCAATCCATGGGGTCGCAAAGAGTCACACACGACTGAGCGACTTCACTTTCACTTTTCTCTTTCATGCATTGGAGAAGGAAATGGCAACCCACTCCAGTGTTCTTGCCTGGAGAATCCCTGGGATGGGGGAGCCTGGTGGGCTGCCGTCTATGCGGTCGCCCAGAGTAGGACACGACTGAAGCGACTCAGCAGCAGCAGCAGCAACCTTTTATCCCTCACCATAGGAAGGCTATACCGAGAGAGGGAGTGATATTACATGATGCCTCCTTTATTTTTTATTTACTTTCCAGGTTCTTAGGTGTGGTAAAGTGGCTACATTGTGGTGGCAAATGCATTGTTCTCTCAAGGTGGCTTTGGATTGTGTGTGGGCTTCACTAGCAGGGCACCTGGTGCTGATGTTTGCGTGATCCATGAAGAAAGGGTTTGCTGAGCAGATTAGCTATGGGAATAAGACTATGAGCGAGATTGTTCCTCTGCCTGAGAACAAACTGTTTTCTAGCACTTTAGCAGCACCACTGATGAACAATTTTAATGTGCTAATGGCAAGTGATTATTACTAGTGAGTTCACTTGAAAGAAATAAAATAGGCTTTTCTGTTCCCTAGTTCAGACATCTCACTGAGACTTGCCAGGTGCTGGGAACCAGAGAGGTGTGACGGGAATGTTCTCTCAGCTTTTGGGCACTGAGCGTGCATTCAGGCAGGGCTCCTTTCCTTCAGAAGGAAAATAAATGACAACATTCTGTTTTGGGGCCTGAAACCGCATGACTGAAAACATAAAGGTGACAACTGTGATATGCTTTTTAATGAGGGCAGAGATGTCAAGAGAAACCAGCCTCCTAGGAACAAAACAATATTCTGTCAGGTGCTGTGGACTTAAGACCTTTTTCTCTCTTGGAATAATGTCCTTAAAAATAACCAAATTTTCCATTCAATAGAAAAATGTTCATACCTTCCTCTCCATCAATATGAGTTGTTGTCATCGAGCATGGGGCACTAGCAAGCCATATTGATTTTGGAAATTAAAATGGGAATGTTCAAGAACGTTTTCGAAGAATTATATGGGATTCTAGCCATCTGAATGGCTTTCTGTTTAGGGTCAGTGAGAGTATTCTTGCTAAAATGTAGCCCATTGCTTTAGAAATAGTTTCCTTAATGTCTTTCCTGTCGTCCCTACTGGGTCTGTGCAGGAAATGTAAACCAACATACAATATGTGTGTTTATTTTCATGTCCCATTTTATGGGAAATTGGATGGGGTATTCCGCTGAGGCTTCAGCTATGAACGGTTAACAATATGGGGAGAGCAGGGCATGCTATTGCTGAAAGAGTTTTCCAGGGAAGAAGGGGCTTCTGAAACCTTTGAGAGCCATGGGGAAGAGCCAGTTGTGCCTGCAGGACTTCCGTCACTCAGGGGTGAGGAGGGAGGCACGCAGGAATGAAACTGGCTAGTGAGCTGCTGAGCCTCTGAGCAGCATCCTCACTCTTCAGCCCAGTTGCCGGCACAGTAGAGTAGGTTTGCGGTGCCACACCTCATCTTGTGGGATGTTATGTCTGGTACTGTGTGGTCTTCCCTCCCCTGCTAGCCACAGGAAACTCAGGATACCAAACACCCAATCCAAAGCCCATAAGGTGTCATTAACTAGGCAGGGGGCAGAGTTACTCTGAGGACCCCTGCAGAACTGGAGAGGCTATAGATTGTCAGACCAGTCATATCCTGGCCATGTGCAGGTGGTAGTTAAATAGAACCTTTTCCTGGGATCCTACTGGAAAAGCAATTTAAAAAGTGTCTGGGTAGTGTGGGGCCTGGGCAGAGTATGCATGTGTGTCAGTGTGTTTCCTGTAGAATGTTTGAAATCTCAGGGCCGGGCCCATCTGTAAGACAGCAGTAGGTGTCAGCGGGAATGCAAGTTCTTCCTACAGAAGAAAGGAGTTAGTATGTTTGCATTTTAAGCTCATAAACAGCTGTAGCTTGGACCATCATCAGGAGCGCACTGGGGCTGGAGGCACTAAGGGCTGCTGTTTGCCAGTGCACTGTGGCGATTTCCAAGCTGTAGACTGAAATACTGTATCAACTTCCAATTTGATTAGGATTTTGTCTTGTGTTTCTAAACAAGGAAATTGAGGAGTGTCAAATTAATTTTGTAGTCTTGGTCACTTTTTAATTCCAGTTGGCCATCTCAGCCTAGATTTGTGCAAATACTGATTCCAGGAAATAGTCAAAAAGTACTAAACTTGGTAAATAAATGTGTTTATTTTACAAATAGATTCAAGATGAAACACCCAGCACTTCTCCAGGGCATTTCTGTTCCTGCCTGTTCATTTTAGCAGCTTGACCAAATGAATTCCCTTCCCTTAGTATAATATTTAAATGGACGCCTGGCATCTGATGCATTGCCTGCTGCCCCAATTCCCTAAGAAAGTCATTTAAATAAATTTTGACTATCTAGCACCTACTGTGGAAGCCAGTCCATTAAAAATCCTGGTCACTTCTCTCTCTCTCTCTAATTTTAGACAAACCATATGCAATAATTGGCGTTTGAGAAAATTCATCTTATCAGAGCTGAAAGTTTTGGATTTAATTTTTAACAATTTCCCCCCCTTTTCTAGCCTTTCTAAATGAACAAAGACAAATAAGAAAAGGTTGCCATGAGAATTCAGCAAACTGTCAATGGAGATTTCACTACTAAATGAAACTCCACTTCACCTTTCAGAGGGAAGATTTACACCACCCTCTCTTCCAATCCTCAGCTTTCCCCCTATTCTGCTCTTCCCATGCCCAATATGAGAAAGGAAAAGAACACTGACAGGTGTCTTGCCTTCCAGGAATTTTCAGTCTGGCTAAGGAGACAGGCTCTACCCATTCAGAGGGTAGCTTGTGTGATTTGGGTTGTTTGCTGAGCGTGAAATGAGGGTGCAGAGTGGAGAGGGTAGAAAGATGACTGTGTGCTGATCAGGGACCAGGATGTGGGGGCATTAAGTTTTCTAAAGGAATAGGGAGAAGTGGGAATACAGAGAGTAAGGAAGGAGATACTGGCAGTAGCACAAAGAAGGTGACTGTAAGAGGAACAGCATCCGTAAAAGAAAGAAGTGGAAAGCAAAAGTTCAAGTTGGAGGGCAGGGACTTGGCCAACTTGAATGCATCCCCAGAAAGGGGATCATGTAGTGAAATTGTTGGAGACAGGGCTGGAAAAGACACATGGGGCTAGTCTGGGAGAGGCCTTGAGGTCGGGTTAAGGAGTTTGGATTTTCTGGTGTGGCTGGTGCAAGGGGGTTGTGCCAAGAAGTGGTGGACTACAGTGAATGAAGCCCAAGGTAGAAGCTCCTATTCTCAGTGTCCTTGGGCCTTGAGTGGTGCATATGTCAAATCACAAAGTGGGTCACTAGAATGAGAGCTTCCTAGAGGAAGGAAGTCAAAGCATTTCTCCACATGGTGGGAGGTAGAGGATACTGCAGGTGGGGAGGTGTCTAGGAAGAGAGGAGGGTTTTGTGAGGTGGAGGGAGTGGTCCTAGGCAGTACTTAGATTCACCTCTTATCATGGGAAGATGATTATTAAAGCAACACTAGATCCTACCTTGGCAGTCAAAATGTATGAATAAAAATACATTGGTTGCCAAATTTACTTCCTGTTCCCTTTCTTCCCGTTCAAAATAGTAATTGGTGCTTCCCCTCGACCCCCAAACAGATGTTCTCAATTTTTTAGCACATTGTGAGGTTGCAGAGTGTGTGTTGGGGGCAGCAGCTGGTGATAACATCTTTTCTTTTTTATTTTCTGGCTGTGGGTTGGAGGTAGATCAGGATTTAGAAATGAGGAAGCCGTGTCTTGTGGTCCTGCATCCTGACATCTCACAATGCATCTCAGGTAGCAGTTATCCTTGTGAGTCAAACCTGCAACCTGTTAGCAAAGTAGGTTGCATCTTTATATTATGTAAGTTTTACCTGCTTGTGTGAAAAAGAAAGCAAAACAGGACATTTTTTTTCCCCCCAGTATCTCTCTCCAGAGGAAGCCACTGTTAACAATTTGGTATTTATCCTTTGCCTGTTTTGTGGATGATAATACTGATGATAACTAACTTTTAATATGTGCCAAACACTTTTCCAAATGCTTTATTCATATGAACTCATTCAGTCCAGGCATTAGTCCTATGATGCAGGTGTTATTACTTTCCTCTTTTGACAGATAGGGAAACTGAGGCACTGAGGAGTTAAATAATTTCCTTAAGCTTACCTAGGTAGTAGTAGATGAAGCCAGAATTGATACTCAAGCAGTCTGAATCCTGAATCTATGCTCTTAATTATGAGTTTATGTTGTCTCCATGAATGTGAATAATATATATACACACAATTATATATTTAGTTCTTACTTAAAAAATAAAATCATTGTACATGTTGTTCTACAATTTGCCTTTTTTTCCTGGTAAACAATAAAAATGTGGACATTGTCCCATGTTAGTGCATATAAAGACACTTCATTTTCTTTAAAATCTGCATAGAATCTAACTGATGTACCATCAATTATTTAATGATTCTCTCATTGCTGGCCACTTGTTTTCTTTCCAGATTTCTGCTGTTATAAGCAATATTGCAGGGAACATTCTAAGAACAATAGCAGTAGCAACAGCTGCCATTAATTCTGAATAGTATGCTTACTATGGGCAGGGTTCTGTTCTGAGCTTTTTCCATGTATCAACTCATTTAAACATCCATCTTTGTCTAGATGAGCAAGTATTTCTACAGGCTAGATGCCTGGAAGTGACAATGCTAGGTTAGAGGCCAAATGCATTTAAAATTTTGATTTTAGCTGTCAACATTTCCTCCCCTGAAACGGTGTGTTTATTGAGTGTCAACTTTGTCCTTTTTTTTTTAAAGTTATTTATTTATTTAGCTGTATCAGGTCTTATTTGTGGCACAAAACTCTCCAGCTATGGCTTGAGGGCT
Source organism: Bos indicus (assembly GCF_029378745.1). Lineage (NCBI taxonomy): Eukaryota > Metazoa > Chordata > Mammalia > Artiodactyla > Bovidae > Bos > Bos indicus. Next base: position 42,827,275 of record NC_091770.1, on the reverse strand, counting down.
TCAATAGTTGTGGCTCCATGGCACGTGGGATCCCAGTTCCCTGACTAGGGACTGAACCTATGTCCCCTGCCTTGCAAGGTGGACTCTCACCTACTGGATCACCAGGGAAGTGCCTCAAGTGTCAACTTTCAGTTTAACATTCTGTTAGGCACTGTTTGGTATGCACAGGCACACAATATTGGGGTCATCTTCGAGATCTACAAGGGTAGAGAGACAAACAGTGTAAGTCAGCGGGTGATTAAAGCGGACTTTACAGAGGACAAGGCTGCTGGTATAGCTGGGAAGCAATACAGGGGTAAGTAACAGCAGGTGTCAGCAGTGCTTCAAATGGGCTGTAGGAAGCCTGGAAGATTTGGGAGGGCTGGGTGGAGAGCAGTCCTGATGAGGGATGGAGATGAACAAGGCTGGGAGAGGAGGTGGTGTCATTTAAGGATGAGGCAATGAGTCGGTGGTTCTAACTGAAGCAGAGTGTTGGAAAACGGCAGGCCAGCCTACTGGCAAGAGGAGAGTAGGACTAGGGTAAAAACTGAAGCTCACTTCTCCCATGTCTAAACATTTTTGAAGACCCAAATAAAACTAATAAATTGCTAGAATGTGTCCTATTCTTTTGCCTTGACACATGAATCTTCAAAATGACACGGAACAGGTTTGAACTGAAAATTCTCAACTACATGGAGCATGGCAATGGAAAGTGTTGTTTTATGTTTCCAGATCAGCCACAGTTCAGAAAGGGAATAGGACTTGGGCTAATCAGGTATATTTGCCTCAGTCACTTTGATTAGATCTTCTCTGCCATCAGTACTGAAGCATATTGGTGGTATAGTTGTTTTCAATAGCAGATAATCACAACCCAGAAAAGGTGAGAGGGTGCCCTGGACACACAGAGGTTGAAAACCCCCAATGTCTGGGTTGAAGTTGAGAGGTGGGGATGGAAGCATCCCTCTTCTTTCTCACCCACTCCCAGCTAAGAAAGAAAGACAGGTGCTTGGCTATGACTTTCTGTTCTGCAATGGAAATGGCCCCCATGTTTTTGTTTCGCCAGCACAGTTAAGGTCTGATTTCAATGCTACAAAGGAAACGAGGGCAATGGTAAGAAACCCAGAACTTGGATGCAAATCATGAGCCATTTTAAATTTGTTCAGTCTATTCAGGTAGGGGAAATTCTATATTTGAATATAACCAGCCACTTTGAACCAGGTATTGAAGTAGCTATATAAGCTATGTTTGGTGACGCATTGCTGAAGTTGTAAAAATTTGTTAACTCTCAAAACAAGGACATTGAAAAGTTTCTCTCGGCAATGCTAACATACCTGCATTGCATTGCTTATGCAATTCTGCATCATAAATAATGGATTTACAGGCTTAACTACTACTTAGGAATATAACACGTGTGGAATGTGGCTGAATTAATGTCACCATGAGACCCTTAGCTTTTGCCAAGGAGATTTCCTCAGCCTTAGGCTAGAGCCAGGTGTGGATGGGCTGGAGAGGGCCTAATGGGCAAAAACACTGTTTGGGAATAAAGGATTTTGAGTGCTGTAGGCTACAAATCATGGGAAAAGCGAAGTCAAGCATTAAAGTCATCTTCAAATTATTATTGCCCGGAACAGTCTAGAAATTGTAAGGTCTTTCTAAATGTCAGCAGGGACCTCTGTGAGGTCCAGCGACATGGTGGCTTTTGCTTTTACTGCTGCTATTTCTCCATTTCTGGCTTTACTTGCTCTGAACCTTGTCAGAACCAGTGTGGAGAACTGCTCTTGGGCTTTTCCTAGAGCTGGGGGGAGCCCTGGGAGACAGTTTGGTGGTGGGTAATGCACGGAGATTGGGGCATGACTTACATTCCAGTCCCTATGAAGCCCACGATCATACCAGTCTTAACTCATTCCACAGGAGGAGTTGGGTGAAAAGAGACTTCAGAGGTAGCAGGTGAAGGGAAACACATGGACGTGTGTGTGTGTGTGTTTGTGTGTGTGCACGTTGTAATGACTGAAGGGAGGATGGAAGGTGGACTTAACGGTTCCTTGTCTGCCACATGCAGCTGGTCCGTGTCACCGCGCAGCCCACCAAAATGCGTTGACTTTAGATTCTCATACCTTGGAGGCAACTTGCCACGGTGAACTCCTCTCTGCTCAACTTTCTGAGGTGCTGGTGTGGGGCACACAGGTTGTTTTCCGTCTCCTTCAGTGGGAGGAACTGGAATCAGTTGATCAGCAAGTCTCTACTGTGCACCTTTTGTGTGTTCTGTGGGGCCAGGGGCTGTGGAGGATGCTTGGAACCTTTAGTCAGATGATTGCTGATGAATGAACATTCTAAAGAGCAGCCCAGGACATGTCATGAGTGCTCAATTCAGAGGATGGAGATTTTGAGTGTGGGTGTGGGTGTGTGTGTGTGTGTGTGTGTGTGTGGTCGGGGAGGAGGTGGGATGGGGGACTATAGTCAGGAAAGGCTTCAAGGAAGTGGAAGCCCTGAGCTGCTTTTTAAAGGAGTCAGGATTTTAGTCAGGCAGAGAGAAATGGCGTAACTTAGCAAAAGGAGGAAATGCCAGAAGCCCTGAGGGTCTCCAGCCCTGGAGGGAACAGGGCTCGTAGTAATAGCTTTCCAGTCTGAGTTGAAGCCTGACTCTTAGTTTTAGTCTGAGTGCTGATCAGCTTTAAGACAACACTGTTACTTTACTCTGCTCCCTCTTGTTCTGCTCATGACAGTGGTGATAAGTTTGTACCTAACATTGTGCCCTCAGAGGCAGACAAGCAGGTAGCTGGCCTTTGCCACTGGTGCAGAGAACCGAATCAACCAACCGGGGTTCCCGCCAGAACAGGAAGCTGTGGGGCGTGTCTGCCTGGCTGCACCCTCTGAGACAGTTTCCCACACTGCACCCCTAGAGCAGAGCCTTGATGTGACACCTGCCTCACTGTGGATGTGTGGACCAGGCCTCTGGAACGTGGGAGAGAGCCCCAACAGGCTTTCCTGAGATTGGTTGGGTGGCTTATCATTGATGACTGTTCCCCCTCAGGCAGCTGTGCGCTCTGGGTGAGTGACTTCCTCTCTCTGGACTCAGTTTCTGAATCTGTAGACTGAGAGGGTGGACCAGATGGCCTTGGATGTCCCTTCCAGGTCAGCTCTCTCCTGTCCCTAAAGGCAGATGGAGGCAGGCAGGGAGGGCAGTGGAGCAGAGAAAAATCAAGAGGAATTCCCCAGCTAGGCTCTTGGGAACCGCTCAGTTCCCCATTCTGGTGCCACCTGTTCAGAGGGTATGGGTGAGAAGGGTGCTGGCCTTGAAGGCTGCATGGATGGGTAGTTTGACCTCCCCAGATGTGCACCTAGGTTTCTTGGGGTCCTGTATGTGGACAACCGTGCAGCCCTTACATAGGCCATTCTTGTCTTCTCAGAAGTTCTGCTTTGGGTAGACAGCTGCCTGTGGTCCTGTGGAGGAAACTGTTACCTTGAGATGCTCACGCACTGTCTTGTGACTGCAGCGAGGGCTGTGTCGTCATGGCCAGGACCAGCAGACCCAGGTCCAGGGGAAGTGCCCCAGGTGCTTCCTATGAACTCCTGGGGGCATTCATTCCCTCACACCCACAGCAGAAGACATCTGCAGAGCCAAGGCTGGAAGACGCTGGCCAAAGACTGCCCTGATGCTGGGAGGCCCTTTGAAGAGTGAGGCCTGGAGAGGACAGAGGGCTTGTCCAGAATTGTGCAGCCACTTGGGGATGCAGCTGCAGCTGACTCTAAGTCTCTGACTCCCAGTCCATTGTGCTTTCTCTTCTACCAGATTGCAAGATGGCAAGAGGCTTGGCATACCACAGGATGAAACTTGCACTGAGCCCCCTGGGGCTCAGATCATGCTCTAAAAATGTGTCAGAGGAAGTGAGAATTCAGGGCCTATCTTCACATGTTGGAGCTGTAGATGTGGCACGTGCTCTCAGCTCCAGGGCAGAGAAAGTTGTAGAAGGGCAGCCAACCAAGAAGGACTTATTTAAGCATTTGTGTATGCCCAGGCTTGAGCTGGGCATAGTGGGGCTTGGAGGAGCTTTAAGGCACACACCTCCTATGGCAATTTTGCTGCAGCTGGTGAGGCAAATTTAACTCCTAAAAAAATGGTCAAAACACCTAAATGCAAGCTCTTGTTTGTGTTATAAAATAGAAGAACATATATTTACATTTGCATAAAGAAAATCTGGAAGGATGCAAAAAACTAATAAAATTGCTTAATGATCAGTCATGTGACAAAAGTGGGGGTTAAGATGTTCTTTGTACTTTTTGACTATAAAAAATTATTTTGAACCATGAGAATATATTATCTTTGCAAAAAATTAGGTATAAACAATAATATGAGACCAATCAATTACATGCTCAATTGAATGACTGGTGTCCAAAGGAATTCAGAAAAAGCAGAGCTCAGAGGATCTCCTAGAGCCTTCTCAGGCTCCTGGAAGATTAGAACTAGAAGGGACTCTAGCTGCCATTTTGTGTGACTTCTCATTCAGTGCTGGCCTGTCTTATACAACCATCAAGACCTGGATCTTCCAGTGTCCCTTGCCCAATTTCTAAGCCCCATGACATACATGGACAGTACTGACCCAGGGATCACAAAGCACAGAGAAGCATCTGTTCTCCATGGTCTTATGCTCTCAAAGGGCATCTTTAACTGAAATGCAAGATTTTGAGCCCCAGGGGAATAACCAAGGTGCTAAGGAGCTTGGAAGGAGGCTAAAAATCAGAGAAAGCAGCAGAATTAATATAACATTTGAAATAACAAAGGATGGGTCCCATTTTGACAGTCAGATGACAGGACTATCAGGTAGAGAAACATGAATTCATGGATTCATCAGTTCTTGGGACTGGCTGGAGATTAGCCCAGGTGTGGTGGAATAGTGGGATGGAAATTTGGGTTGGGCTTATGTGTGGACTCTACTGAGTGCCAGTCTGAGGTGTTTTTAAAAAATTCAATAAAAATGAGGAACCAGTGAAGATTTATTGTATGTGCTTGAGTTATTTCTGAGATTCTCTAGTGAGTGAGCACTTTTACTTCATCCAAGAATCCATGAGGAGAAGCTACCTGGAAGCAGTAGGAATAGAGCTGGACCTTCAAAGGATCAGTAGAATTTAGACACTATTCTTTCTTGTGGGGCAGAAGAGCGTGAGTCCCAGTGTCGAGGGGCAGAACTGAAGGGCTTGAGCATGAGAGAGCATGTTGATGCTGTGCATTGGAAAGACATCTCCAGCTGTGCTGTTTAGAACAGAATGGTAAAGGATTGCCTGATGTGGGGGTGATGGATGAGGCAGCTTTTTCTACAGTCTCAAGGCAAGACACTGAAGGCCTGACTTAGGTGACAGTAATGGGAATGGCTAGAAGCAGACATACCAGAAAGGACTTTTCTTCTCCTGCCCATAAGGTCCCCTAGGTTGGATTTAACTCATTCGCCAGTCCTGAGAGAAGAGATCATTCTTAGCTCAACACTCTAAGCTCCCTGTTTACCAGATGTTTTCCTGGGTCATTTCTCCACTGTCTGTGCCACTGGCAAGGAGTAGAAGCCGTGATTAGCCCGGCCTTGCTGTTCATTTGTCACTTTGCTGTAATTTGGGTTGTGCTAAGGGTGGGATAAACATTTCCCTCTTGGGCATCTTCTTCCTGGCTGGAAGAAAAGTTGCTCCAAGTCCTAGACATTTTTTTTTTTTTAGTATACCTTACAGTTTCTATTGAATAATGCTAATATTTTCTGAGCACCTACTAAGTGTCATGTGCTATGTTAAAACTTCAATATCATTATTGATCCCCTGATGACCCTATCATTATTCCTGTCTCTTCAGAAGAGACACAGAAAGTCAGAGAAATGAAGTAACTTTCCCAAGGTCACACAACTAGGAAATTGCCAATCCAGAATTTGAATCCAGGTCTCTCTAAGGATCAGTTCAGGTATAAGAAATGCTCAAAGTTATTTGTTAAAAATAATTGACTGCAGTCAAAGTTCTATTTTTGGCATTTACTATTTGAGAAGATATAGTGAACTCAGTAATACCTTTATGTGAATTTATATTTGAATAAGGGCATCCCTGGTGGCTCAGTGGTAAAGAATCTGCCTGCAATGCAGGAGACCGGGGATCAATCCCTGAGTCAGGAAGATTCCCTGGAGGAGGAACTGGCAACCCACTCCAGTATTCTTGCTTGGAGAATTCCATGGACAGAGGAACCTGGTGGGCTACAGTTCATGTGGTCACAATCAGTGTCTACATGTACTTTGGGAAATACATATTTGAAAAATAACAGTAGTATATTTGCAAGACCTGGCAGGAATGAGATTTAGAACTCAGTTGGGTGGAAGTGAGGTGGGAGAAGGTAGTGGCTTGCGAAGCATACTAAGGCAAGCGGTCTCACTGAAGTGAAAGGATTTTCAGGTCTCTGATGTAGCCTGACCCACCAGCCTGTGGGTGTGATTGGCTCATTATTCCTACCTGTATAACCCATGACCTTGGGTCCTCCTGAAAAATTTCCTACTTAACACTAGTACTCCTGGGACACTCTAAGAGGTATTGTATATAAACAAATTAGAACGTGCTGATGGACCCTGGCTAGCTGTTATATCTTTGCTACTCTTCTCAGGGCCTGCTCAGTGCCTCTGTGCTCCAATATACTGCTGTATCGGCAGTTAGTGATCTGTGGAAGAGGTTGGGAGTGGGGGAGAGTTAGACAGGGGAGTGCCTTTCTCTTTTTCAGAGGCATTGTTAGAGATTACTTGAGGCACTAGCATGTTGCAGAGTTTAAGGACCCAATTCTTTCTAATTTTTGATTGGCTATAATTTATATATAATTTATATTCAATAAAGTACACAGGTCTTTAGTATTTATTTGACAATTGTACATGCATATGTAATCAACAAAGATATAGAACATCTCAGAAATTGCTCTTGTAACCCTTTAGAATCAATTTTCTTGTCCCCAGAGGAAACCGGTTCCTAATTTTTATCATCTTACTTTTTTTTTGTTGTTGTTGGTAGATTTTATTAGTCTAGATTGTTTGACAGCAAATAACAAAATAGCAAAAATACAATTTTGTTTTTAGACAGTTTCTCAGATGCAAAAGAGAAAAGGGGGGGCATTTATTGACTCATAATCCTGAGAAAAATGCTGGAATGACATCATTCGTGATTTTTTGAGGGTTCAAAACTATCACCAACCAGAAAACTTTTATATCTTCTCTTATATGCAACATGGACATTTTTCTCATTAAAGAGGTGATAGCTATTGGCCAGATAGCCTGTTAGCATAACTTTGCAGTAACACCATTGGGAAGAGTTAATTTCATTCTCCCAGAATCTATTCATCAGTCATGGGAAAGAGATCTGATGGCTTCTTCTTGGGTTAGATACCCATTCCAAACCAATTATCATGGCCAATGTGATACAGAACAAACTTTGGTCCATCATGGACCACTGGCCCATCGTGGACTGTAGGTCCATCCTGGACTACCTGCATGATCATGATTTGTTGCTGCTGCTAAGTTGCTTCAGTCGTGTCCAACTCTGTGCGACCCCATAGACGGCAGCCCACCAGGCTCCCCCATCCCTGGGATCCTCCAGGCAAGAATACTGGAGTGGGTTGCCATTTCCTTTTCCTACTTTTAGTTTTAACTTTATACAAATGGAATAATAAATATGTACTCTTTGTGTCTGGCTTCTTCTTCTTAAAAGAATGGTTTCAAGATTCACCCATGGTGTTGCATGTATATATAAATTTTGTTCATTCTTTATACTGTTAGACTGTATTCCATTGTATGGATGTGCCACAATTTATTTGTCTATTCTCCTAGAGATGGATATTTGGGCTATTTCCAGTTTTTAACTATTATGAATAAAGCTGCTCTTCACATTCTTGTATAAGTCTTTTTGTGGAAGCATGTTTTTATTTCTTTTGTGTAAATTCCTAGTAGTGAAATGCTACATCATAGGGTAGATGTGTGTTTAACGATATAAAACATAGCAAAGAGGTCTCCAAAGTGACTGTGCTACTTTATACATGTACCAAGTACTGCTCCACACTGTCTCTAATATTTGGCATTACTAGTGCTTTTCACTTTAATTGTGCCAGTAGGTGTGAAATTATGGTTTTAATTTGCACTTAAAGATGATGTTGAACAGCTTTTCATGTTTAATTTGCCGTATCTTATTTTGTGTGATGTATTTTGCCTATTAAAAAATAGCGCTGTTATTTTTTAAAAGCTTGATTTGTAGGTATTCTTTGTGTATAATGGATACACATCCTCTGTCAGATATGTGTATTGTAAATACTTTTCCTCAGCCTGTGGATAGCCTATTTATTTTCTTGATGGTGTTTTCTGATGCACAGAATTTTTCTTATTTTCATAATGTTACAGATACTGCTGTTGCTGCTGCTAAGTTGCTTCAGTCATGTCCTACTCTGCGACCCCATAGACGGCAGCCCACCAGGATCCTCCGTCCCTGGGATTCTCCAGGCAAGGATACTGGAGTGGGTTGCCATTTCCTTACAGATACTATTACTACGTAATAAGCTATTCTTCATGGAGAAGGAAATGGCAGTCCACTCTAGTATTCTTGCCTGGGAAATCCCATGGACAGAGGAGGCTTGTGGGCTGCAGTCCATGGGGTTGCAAGAGTCAGACATGACTTAGCAACTTACCACCACCACCAAGCTATTCTCCAATATTTTCAACTTAATGATGGTGTTTATTTTGTTCATGCATCTATAATTTTGGTAGAACTCAGTAGAGATAGCTTGTCTCTACCCGCTTAGATATCAGCTGCTGCTGCTAAGTCGCTTCAGTCGTGTCCCACTCTGTGCGACCCCATAGACAGCAGCCCACCAGGCTCCCCCGTCCCTGGGATTCTCCAGGCAAGAACACGAGTGGGTTGCCATTTCCTTCTCCAATGCATGAAAGTGAAAAGTGAAAGTGAAGTCACTCAGTCGTGTCCGACTCCTAGCGACCCCATGGACTGCAGCCTACTAGGCTCCTCCGTCCATGGGATTTTCCAGGCAAGAGTACTGGAGTGGGGTGCCATTCACTTCTCTGAGATATCAGCTGAGGTGGCTTAAAGACTGAAGCTGAAGTCATCTGAAGGCTTGATCACTCACATATCTGGCTATACAGAAAAGGAAAACAGCTGCCATCTGACTCTCTTTCTCTTTCTCTTTCTCTTTTTGAGGGTGCTCTTACCTTTAGAACCCAGCCACATGGAGAGGTTATAGTATTTATTCCTGCTAACAGCCCCATCTAAGATCTAAGCTGACAGTTCAGTTCAGTTTAGTTGCTCAATTGTATCCGACTCTTTGCCACCCCATGTACTGCAGCATACCATTCCAGTAGTCATGTATGGATGTGAGAGTTGGACCATAAAGAAAACAGAGCACTGAAGAACTGGTGATTTTGAACTGTGGTGTTGGAGAAGACTCTTGAGTATCCTTTGGACTGCAAGGAGATCCAACCAGTCAATCCTAAAGGAAATCAGTCCTGAATATTCATTGAAAGGACTGATGCTGAAGTTGAAACTCCAATTCTTTGGCCACCTGATGTGAAGAACTGACTCATTGGAAAAGACCCTGATGCTGGGAAAGATAGAAGGTGGGAGGAGAAGGGGACAGACAGAGGATGAGATGGTTGGATGGCTTCACCGACTCGATGGACATGAGTTTGAACAAATTCTGGGTGTCAGTGATGAACAGAGAAGCCTGGAGTGCTGCTGTCCATGGGGTCACAAAGAGTCAGATATGACTGAATGACTGAACTGAACTGAACTGTCAGCTTAGATCTTAGATAGGGCTGTTACTAGGAATAAATACTATGATCTCTCCATGTGGCTGGGTCCTAAGGATGGCAGCACCCCCAGAAAGAGAGAGAAAGAATTAAACGACAGCTGTTTTCCTTTTCTGACCTAGTTTCTGAAGTCCTATGGCATCACTTCTACTTTACTCTGGGCTACCCAGGTGGCTCAGTGGTAAAGAATCTGCCTGCCAATGCAGAAGACAAGTGCTTGATCCCTGGGTGGCGCAGATTCCCTGGAGGAGGAAATAGCAGCTCACTCCAGTATTCTTGCCTGGAATATCCCACAGACAGAGGAGCCTGGTGAGTTACAGTTTAAGGGGTTGCAAAGAGTTGGACACGACTTAGTGACTGAGCGTGGTTGCAGGCTACTTTAAAAATTAAGCAGCTTCCAATTCACCCAGGTTTCAGGGAAGACTTAGTCAACTCAACTTCTTGGTAGGGGAGTGGCAAAGTTTTGGAAGAGCATGTGGGACCAGAAATACTGCTATAGCCATTTTTTGAAAATAAAATCTTCCCCAGACTAATTCTTTTTTTCTCCTCTTTTCCTTTTCTTCACCTATGTCATGCAGCTTGTGGGATCTTATTTCCCCATCCAGGGATTGAACCCACACCCTTAGCAGTGAAAGTATGGAGTCTTAACTACTGTGCCATCAGGGAACTCCTCCCCAGGCTAATTCTAGTACATGAGTTTATTTTCTATTGGTTAGTGCTTTTTGCAGCCATCCTAAAAGATCTATGCCTATCTCACAGTTGCAAAGATATTCTGTTTTCTTCCAGAAGCTATATACTTCTATTTTTTACAGTTAGGCCTATGATCCATCTTTCTTGAATTAATTATTGTATAAGGATTGAGGTAGGTATTATTCACTTTATTTTTAACACAGATATCAATCTGACTTAGTGCCATATGTTAGAAAGCCTTTTCTTTGTAACAAAAGTTTAAATCAATTGACCATATATACACACATATGTCACCCCACTATGTGTATGTATATCTCATAGCTCAGTTGGTAAAGAATCCACGTGCAATGCAGGAGACCCTGGTTAGATTCTTAAGGGTCGGGAAGATCCATTGGAGAAGGGATAGGCTACCCACACCAGTATTCTTGGGCTTCCCTGGTGGCTCAGCTGGTAAAGAATCCACCTGCAATGCAGGAGACCTGGGTTCAATCCCTGGGTTGGGAAGATCCCCTGGAGAAGGGAAAGGTAACCCACTGCAGTATTCTGGCCTGGAGAATTCCATGGACTGTATAGTTCATGGAGTCACAGAGTCAGACATGACTGAGCGAATTTCACTTTCACTTTCAATGGATTCTCTACCATGTTCTATTGATCTCTTTGCCTATTTTTGCATTAATATCAAATTATGACTTTATGATAAGGCTTGAAATCATATAGTGTAAGTCCTCCAAATTTGTTATTCTTTTTCAAATATTTTGGATTTTCTATAGCCATATAACTTTTATATATAACTTGTGAATTTTTCAAAAAAGTTGTCCAAAATTTTTATTGGGATAGTGTTGAATATATACATCCATTTAGACAGAGTGGATGTTTAACAATATTTTGTCTCCCAATTTATGGGCATGGTATCTCTCCATTTATTAATCTCTTTAACTTCTTTCTGCAAAAATTTTGTGCCTTGCATATTTTAAAATAGTTGTGTTTATCAATATTTTGATATTATATGCTTTTGATATATATTTTTTATATATAATATTTTTGATATTATAAATGGAATTTAAAAATTATTTTCCAATTATTCATTAATACTATATAGCAATTAAATTGCTCTTTTCACATTGGCCTTATATCCTATGACCTTCCTACATTCATGTATTAGTTTCACTAACTCTGTGGTTCCATAGGATTTTCTACCTATGCAATCATATTGTATACAAATAACAATGGTTTTACAATATTCTTGCATTGCATTTTTTTCTTGCCTTATTGCACTGGCTAGGACTTCTAGTATAATACTGAATATAAGTGGTAAGAATGGATATAAATACGATAAAACAGTAGGTTTCTTGAGATTCCCTTTATCAGATTAAGGAAGTTCCCTTCTCTTCCTATATTCCTCTATGTATATATACAGCTAAACTTGTTATGCTAACATTTGCTTAAGGATTTTTGTATTTTATGTTCATGAAGGATATTTGTGTTTCTTTGGTACTATCTTTGTAAGATATTGGTATTAGAGTTTTATGAGTCTCAGGTGACAAGTTGGGGTGTATCTCCTCTAATTTCTGAAAACACTTGTGTAAGATTGGCACTAATTCTTCCTTAAATGTTTACATAATTAATTGGTGAAGTCATCTGAGCCTGGGGGTTTCTTTGTTAGTAGGTATGTTGTTGTTGTCGTTTAGTTGCTAAGTTGTGATGGATTCTTTTGCAACCCCATGGACTCTATACCACCAGGCCCTTCTGTCCATGCAATTTCTCAGGCAAGAATATTGGAGTGGGTTTCCATTTCCTTCTTAGGGGATCTTCCTGACTCAGGAATCAAACCCACACCTCATGCATTGGCAGGTAGAATCTTTACCACTGAGCCATTAGAGAAGCCAGTTCAGTTCAGTTGCTCAGTCATGTCCGACTCTTTGCGACCCCATGAATCGCAGCACGCCAGGCCTCCCTGTCCATCACCAACTCCCAGAGTCCACCCAGACTCACGTCCATCGAGTCAGTGATGCCATCCAGCCATCTCATCCTCTGTCGTCGTAGGTATGTTATTATGAGTTTAATTTCTTTAATAAATACAGGATTGTTTAGATTTTCTGTTTCTTCTTATTTCAGTTCTGGTAAGTTTTATTTTTCAAATAAATTTTCCATTTTTATGTAAGTTATTGTTATTAAATTTGCCATCTGTTTATTCATAGCATCCTCTTATTATTTTTTTTAATATTTAAATGATGTCTCCTCTTTTACTCTTTGGTATTTTGTGTTTTCTTTTTTCTTGTCCAGTTTTGTTAAGAATTTATGAGCTTCATTAATTTTTCAAATATCCAACTTCTAATTAAAAAAATTTTTTTTGCCCATTTTCTATTTTATTTATTTATGCTATTATTGGCTGTTTTCTACTTGACTTGGTTTTAATTTGCTCTTTTTCTTGCTTCTTAAGGTAGAAATTTAAGTGTTTGATTTATTCATTTTTTTTTCTACTATAAGCATTTAAATTTCTAAAGTTTCCTCTACACTCAGCTTTATCTGCATCCCATAAATTTTGTTATGTTGTGTTTTCTTTAGTATTTAGTTAGATATATTTTCTAATTTTCTTTATGATTTCTTTTTTGAGATATAGGTTATTTAGAAGTGGTAATTTGGTCCAAGGTAGCAGGATGGGAAGAACCTGAGATCACTTCCTCCCACAGACACACTGAATTTCATATATATATATATATATATATATAGCAATTTCTCTTGAAGAAGAACTGGGGGCTGATTGATATTACCTTCTGCACAAGAAACAATAGAGACACCATATAGGAGAGGTGGAGGCATGGTCTTGGCAACACACAGAGAGAGGGATATCACTGAGGAGAGTCTGCATGTGGACTCATGCTCTAGGAAAAACAGTGGTTTTAAAAGGCATCTATACGGCACGAAGAAAACCCATTTACTAACCGTAGAACATCTGCCAAATGAATGGGGAACTGCTGGAAATCTTTCCAGGCACTGGAGAGCAGCATGTTTTTTCATTTCCCCTCCACATTGATAGCATAGGTAGGAACACAGTTCAGGTACTCTAGTCAGACTGTCAAAGTTACCTCGGCATGCCCCTGGCCTACACTAACTCTAGCTCTTCTACCAGAGCAACACCAGTGTGGTGTACACTAGGACCCTCTGGCCCATTCCTGCTCCATCTCCAGCTGTCCAGCCAGGGCAGCCCTATTGTAATGAGCCCTGAGCCCCCATGGCCCCTATCTACTCCAGCTCTAGTTGGCCTGCCAAATCCACTTGGCACATGCAGTCACAGAGTTAAACAAAATGAGAAGGCAGAGAAATATGTTTCAAACAAAGAACAAAATAAAACCTCAGATATAACCCCAATGAAACTGAGATAAATAGTTTACCTTAATAAAGAGGTCAAAGTAATAATCATAAAGATGCTCACTGAACTTAGTTGAAGTTAGGAAATATAAGAAAGAATCAGAGCTGAAGAATGCAGTAACTAAAATAAAAAATACACTAGAGGAAATCAACAGCAGATTAGATGATAGAGAAGAATGGATCAGTGATATGGAAGGCAGAATAGTGGAGATCACCCAATCAGAAAAGCAAAAAGAAGAATTAAACAAAAAAATAAGGACACTTTAAGGGACCTCTGGGGTATCATCAAGTATGCCAGCATTTGCATTATAGGGGTCTTAGAGGGAAAAAAGAAAGAGGGGGTAGAAAACTGATTTGAAGAAATAATGACTAAAAACTTACCTAACTTGGAGAAAGAAACAGTATTTAGGTCCAAGAAGCACAGAGCATTCCCAACAAAATGAACCCAAAGAGATCCACACCAAGAAAATCATAAAAAGCTAAAAGTTGAAGATAATGAGAGAATTTTTAAGGCAATATAAGAAAAATGGTCATATACAAGGAAACTCCCATAATACTACCAGCTGATTTTTCAGTAAAACTTTTGCATGTTAAAAGGAAGTGGCAAGATATATTTGAATTGCTGAACAGAAAAAAGTTTACCACCAAGAATACTCTATCTGGCAAGGTTATGATTCAAACTGTAGAGGATATAAACAGTTTCCCAGGCAAAAGTTGAATTCATTACCACTTAACTGGTATTGTAAGAAATGTTAAAATGTCTTCTTTAAGCAGAAAAGACTACAACTAGAAATAAGAAAAAAAAAATGAAAAAAAAAAATCTCACTGGTAAAGGCAAATAAACAGAATAGTGAATCAGACCTTTTAAAAGTTAGTATAAAGGACAAAGGAAAAAATTAGTAAAATCAGCTATAATTAAAATAGTTAAGAAATCTATGAAATAAAAAGAAGTAAAATGTGATATCAAAAACTTGAAGTGTGTGTTTATGTGTAGTAAAAATATAGTTCTTTTTAGAATACATTCAAAATTAAATATAACTATATCTATATCATACATGTCATATATATGAAACTGATGGTAAACATAAACCTACAGTATATACACAAAAAGCAAAGGGAAAGAAACCCAAACCTAACACTAAAGAAAATTATCAAACCACAAGGGAAGAGACCAAGAAAAGAAGAAAGGATCAGATAATTACTACAGAACATCAGAAAACAATTTTTTAAAATGGCATTTAGTACATACCTATCAGTAATCACTTTAAATGTAAACAAACTAAATACTGCACTCAAAAGACGTATGGTGGTTGAATGGATTAAAAAAAAAAATAAGGCCCGTATATATGCTGCATACAGTGTCTTTACACTTCAGACGTAAAGACACACGTACTGAAACTGAAGGATGGAAAAGGTTATCCCATGCAAACAGAAACAAAAAGAAAGCTGGGATGAAACTTTCTTATTACTCTAGTACTCGTATTAGAGTAAACAGACTTTAAAACAAAGACTGTACCAAGAGAAAAAGAAGGGCATTATATAATGATAAAGAGGTCAATGCAAGAAGCAGATATAATATTTGTAAATATTTATGCACCCAACATAGAAGCATCTAAATATATAAAGCAAATATTAACAGATATAAAGGGAGAAGTTGACAGAATACAATAATAGTAGGCAACTTTAATATCCTACTTACATAAATGGGCCTCCCCAGTGGCTCAGCAGTAAAGAATCTGCCTGCAATGTAGGAGACACAGGTGATGCGTGTTTAATCCCTGGGTCAGGAAGTTCTCCTGGAGGAGGAAAAGCCAGCCCACTCCAGTATTCTTGCATGGAGAACCCCATGGACAGAGGAATCTGGTGAGCTAAATTTCATAGGTCACAAAGAGTTGGTTATGACTGAGTGACTGAGGATCTACATAAATGGATAGATCATCTAGCCAGAAAATCAATAAGGAAACATTGGTTTTAAATGACACATTAGATTAGATGAACTTAATAGATATATACAGAATATTCTATCTAAAAACTGCAGAATAAACATTCTTTTCAAGTGCACATGGAACATTCTCCAGATCACATGTTAGGCCACAAAATAAGTCTCAATGAATTTAAGAAAACTAAAACCATATCAAGCATCTTTTCTGACCACAACAGTGTGAAACTGGAAATCAGTTACAAGAAAAACTCTGTAAAAAGCACAAACATACCATGACTAAACAACATGTTACAAAACAACCAATAGGTCAATGAAGAAATCAAAGAAGAAAAAAAATTCCTTAAAACAAGTGAAAATGGAAACACAACTTTTCAAAATCTGTGAGACGCAGCAAAACACAGTTCTAAGAATGAAGTTCATAGTGATACAGGCCGAGCTAAAGAAACAATGTAAAAAAATCTCAAACAATTTAACTTTATACCTAAAAGCTGGAAAGGAAGGAAGATTGATTAGGAAAGTTGATTAGGGAAGGAAGAACAAATGGAGAACCAAAGTTAGTAGAAGGAAGAAAGTAATAAAGATCAGAGTAGAAATAAATGAAATAGACTAAAAAAAACAATAGAAAAGATCAATGAGACTAAGAGCTAGTTTTATGAAAAGATGAACAAACTTAATAACCCTTTAATTCTTAATGAGTCAGACTCATCAAGAAAAAAAAATGGCCCAAATAAATTAGAAATAAGAAAGGAAAAGTTACAGTTGACATCACAGAAATACAAAGAATCATTAGAGACTACTATGAACAATTATATGCCTACAAATTGGAGAAACTAGAAGAAATGGGTAAGTTCCTAGAAGCAGGTAATCTTCTAAGACTGAATCAAGAAGAAATAGAAAATACAAACAGACCAATCCTAGTGATGAAATTGAATCAGTAATCAAAATTTCGCAACAAGAAGAAGTTCAGCACCAGATGTTTTCATGCATAAGTCCTACCAAACATACAAAGAAGAGTTAATGTCTAGCCTTCTCAAACTATTTCAAAAAATTAGAGGAGAAAGTGCTTCTAAACTCACTCTACAAGGTCAGTATTATCCTGTTACCAAAATTAGTCAAAAACTGAAAAAAAATATACAGACCAATAGCCCTGAGGAATATAGATGCAAAAATCCTCAAGAAAATATTCAGTTCAGTTCAGTTCAGTTCAGTCGCTCAGTCATGTCCAACTCTTTGCGACCCCATGAATCGCAGCACGCCAGGCCTCCCTGTCCATCACCAACTCCTGGAGTTCACCCAGACTCACGTCCATTGAGTCAGTGATGCCATCCAGCCATCTCATCCTCTGTCGTCCCCTTCTCCTCCTGCCCCCAATCCCTCCCAGCATCAGAGTCTTTTCCAATGAGTCAACTCTTCGCATGAGGTGGCCAAAGTACTGGAGTTTCAGCTTTAGCATTATTCCTTCCAAAGAAATCCCAGGGCTGATCTCCTTCAGAATGGACTGGTTGGATCTCCTTGCAGTCCAAGGGACTCTCAAGAGTCTTCTCCAACACCACAGTTCAAAAGCATCAATTCTTTGGCACTCAGCCTTCTTCACAGTCCAACTCTCACATCCATACATGACCACAGGAAAAACCATAGCCTTGACTAGACGAAACTTTGTTGGCAAAGTAATGTCTCTGCTTTTGAATATGCTATCTAGGTTGGTCATAACTTTCCTTCCAAAGAGTAAGCATCTTTTAATTTCATGGCTGCAGTCACCATCTGCAGTGATTTTGGAGCCCCCAAAAATGAAGTCTGACACTGTTTCCACTGTTTCCCCATCTATTTCCCATGAAGTGATGGGACCGGATGCCATGATCTTCGTTTTCTGAATGTTGAGCTTTAAGCCAACCTTTTCACTCTCCACTTTCACTTTCATCAAGAAGCTTTTGAGTTCCTCTTCACTTTCTGCCATAAGTGTGGTGTCATCTGCATATCTGAGGTTATTGATATTTCTCCTGGAAATCTTGATTCCAGCTTGTGCTTCTTCCAGTCCAGTGTTTCTCATGATGTACTCTGCATAGAAGTTAAATAAACAGGGTGACAATATACAGCCTTGACAAACTCCTTTTCCTATTTGGAACCAGTCTGTTGTTCCATGTCCAGTTCTAACTGTTGCTTCCTGACCTCATACAAATTTCTCAAGAGGCAGATCAGGTGGTCTGGTATTCCCATCTCTTTCAGAATTTTCCACAGTTTATTGTGATCCACACAGTCCAAGGCTTTGGCATAGTCAATAAAGCAGAAATAGATGTTTTTCTGGAACTCTCTTGCTTTTTCCATGATCCAGTGGATGTTGGCAATTTGATCTCTGGTTCCTCTGACTTTTCTAAAACCAGCTTGAACATCAGGAAGTTCACGGTTCACACAGAATGATCTCTGTTCGTTTCCAAGGCAAACCATTCAGTATCACAGTAATCCAAGTCTATGCCCTAACCAGTAACGCTGAAGAAGTTGAAGTTGAACGGTTCTATGAAGACCTATAAGACCTTTTAGAACTAACACCCAAAAAAGATGTCCTTTTCATTATAGGGGACTGGAATGCAAAAGTAGGAAGTCAAGAAACTCCTGGAGTAACAGGCAAATTTGGCCTTGGAATATGGAATGAAACAGGGCAAAGAGTAATAGAGTTTTGCCAAGAAAATGCACTGATCATAACAAACACCCTGTTCCAACAACACAAGAGAAGACTCTACACATGGACATCACCAGATGGTCAACACTGAAATCAGATCGATTATATTCTTTGCAGCCAAAGATGGAGAAGCTCTATACAGTCAGCAAAAACAAGACCAGGAGCTGACTGTGGCTCAGATCATGAACTCCTTATTGCCAAATTCAGACTTAAATTGAAGAAAGTAGGGAAAACCACTAGACCATACAGGTATGACCTAAATCAAATCCCTTATGATTATACAGTGGAAGTGAGAAATAGATTTAAGGGCCTAGATCTGATAGATAGAGTGCCTGATGAACTACGGAATGAGGTTCGTGACATTGTACAGGAGACAGGGATCAAGACCATCCCCGTGGAAAAGAAATGCAAAAAAGCAAAATGGCTCTCTGGGGAGGCCTTACAAATAGCTGTGAAAAGAAGAGAAGTGAAAAGCAAAGGAGCAAAGGAAAGATATAAGCATCTGAATGCAGAGTTCCAAAGAATAGCAAGAAGAGATAAGAAAGCCTTCTTCAGCGATCAATGCAAAGAAATAGAGGAAAACAACAGAATGGGAAAGACTAGAGATCTCTTTAAGAAAATCAGAGATACTAAGGGAACATTTCATGCAAAGATGGGCTCAATAAAGGACAGAAATGGTATGGACCTAACAGAAGCAGAAGATATTAAGAAGAGATGGCAAGAATACACAGAAGAACTGTACAAAAAAGATCTTCATGACCCAGATAATCACGATGGTGTGATCACTGACCTAGAGCCAGACATCCTGGAATGTGAAGTCAAGTGGGCCTTAGAAAGCATCTCTATGAACAGAGCTAGTGGAGGTGATGGAATTCCAGTGGAGCTCTTTCAAATCCTGAAAGATGATGCTGTGAAAGTGCTGCATTCAATATGCCAGCAAATCTGGAAAACTCAGCAGTGGCCACAGGACTGGAAAAGGTCAGTTTTCATTCCAATCCCAAAGAAAGGCAATGCCAAAGAATGCTCAGACTACCGCACAATTGCATTCATCTCACACGCTAGTAAAGTAATGCTCAAAATTCTCCAGCCAGGCTTCAGTAAGAAAATATTATCAACCCTAATTCAACAATATGTTAAAAGGATCATATATCAAGATTTATTGCAGAAATGCAAGGATGGTTCTATATCTGTCAATCAATCAATGTGATATACCACATTAACAAAATGAATAAAAATTATATGATTGTCTCAATAGAGGCAGAAAAAGCTTTTGAGAGAATTCAACATCTCTTTATGATAAAAAATTTTCAACAAAATGCGTACTGAAGAAATATAACTCAACATAAATATAAAGGCCATATATGACCAACCTATAGTTAACATCAGTCAATGTTGAAAATCAGAAAACTTTTCCTTTAAGATCAGGAACAAGACAAGGACACCCACTCTTACTGCTTTTGTATAACATGATATTGAAAAGTCCTAGTCACAGGAATCAGACAAGGCAAAAAAAAAAAAAAAGGCATCCAAGTTGGAAGAGAAGAACTAAAACTCTCCTTATTTGCAGGTGATATGTTACTATTAATACATACAGAAAACCTAGAGAAGCCACCAAAAAACTATTAGAACTAATTAAGAAATTCAGTAAAGTTCCAGTATACAAAATTAATATACAGAACTATGTTGCACTTCTATACACTAAACTATCAGAAAGAGAAATTCAGAAAACAATGCTACTTAAAATTGTATCACAAAGAATTTGCAAACTGGGAATAAATCTAAGGAGGTGAAAGACCTGTACTCTGAAAATGATAGATTCATTGAATCTACAATGCAATTTGCATAAAAATACCCATAGCATTTTCCTCAGATCTAGAACAAATAATCCTAAAATTTGTATAAAGTGACAAAAGACCCCAAATAGCCAAAGCAATCTTGAGAAAGAAGATAAAGCTGTAGACATCCTGCTCCCTGATTTCAATCCATACTATAAAGCTATAATAGTGAAAAAAGTGTGGTGTGAGCACAAAACCAGACACACAGATCCATGGGATAGAATGGAGAACCCGGAAGTAAACCCACTCTTACATGGTCAATTCGTCTACAACAAAGGAGGCAAGAATATATAATGGGGAAAAGAGAGTTTTCAGTAAATATAGCTTTAGGACAGCTACATGCAACATAATATTAGCCCACTTTCTCACTACATGTACAGAAATAAATTCAAAATGGTTTGAAGACTTAAATGTAAGACCTGAAGCCATTAAACTCCTAAAAAAAAAACAGGCAGTAAGCTCTTCAATGCTGGTCTTAGCAATGTTTTTTTTTGGATCTGTCTCCTAAGGCCAGGGTAACAAGACCAAAAATTAAACAAATGAGACTACAGCAAATTAAAAAAAACTTTTACACAGAGGAGGAAATGAAAAGGTAACCTACTGAATGGAAGAAGATATTTGCAAATGATATATCAAAGAGCTAGTATCCAAAATAGATAAAGAATCCATACAATTCAATATAAAAAATCTGATTAAAAAAGTGAGCAGAGGACCCGAGTAGACATTTTTTCCAAAGAAGATATGCAGATAGTTAACAGGCACGTTAATTCATGCTCAATGTCCCTGGTCATCAGAAAAATGCAAATCAAAACTACAATGAAATATCACCTTACTCCTGTCACAATCACTATGATCGAAAACATGAGAAATTAACTATTGTTGGCATGGATGCAAAGAAAAAGGAATCCTCATGCACTGTGAGTGGGAGTACCAGTTGGTACAAACACTATGGAAAACAATATGGATCTTCCTCAAGGAATTAAAACAGAACTCGTGTACAATCCAGCAATTCCACTTTTGAATATTTATCCAAATAAAATGAAAATAATAAATTGAAAAGATTTATGCATCGGAGTACGTCAAGGCTGTATATTGTCACCCTGCGTATTTAACTTATATGGAGAGTACATCATGAGAAACGCTGGACTGGAAGAAACACAAACTGGAATCAGGATTGCCAGGAGAATATCAATAACCTCAGATATGCAGATGACACCACCCTTATGGCAGAAAGTGAAGAGGAACTAAAAAGCCTCTTGATGAAAGTGAAAGTGGAGAGTGAAAAAGTTGGCTTAAAGCTCAACATTCAGAAAATGAAGATCATGGCATCCGATCCCACCACTTCATGGGAAATAGATGGGGAAACAGTGGAAACAGTGTCAGACTTCATTTTTTGGGGCTCCAAAATCACTGCAGATGGTGACTGCAGCCATGAAATTAAAAGACGCTTACTCCTTGGAAGGAAAGTTATGACCAACCTAGATAGCATATTCAAAAGCAGAGACATTACTTTGCCAACAAAGTTTCGTCTAGTCAAGGCTATGGTTTTTCCTGTGGTCATGTATGGATGTGAGAGTTGGACTGTGAAGAAGACTGAGCGCCGAAGAATTGATGCTTTTGAACTGTGGTGTTGGAGAAGACTCTTGAGAGTCCCTTGGACTGCCAGGAGATCCAACAAGTCCATTCTGAAGGAGATCAGCCCTGGGATCTCTTTGGAAGGAATAATGCTAAAGCTGAAACTCCAGTACTTTGGCCACCTCATGCAAAGAGTTGACTCATTGGAAAAGACTCTGATGCTGGGAGGGATTGGGGGCAGGAGGAGAAGGGGACGACAGAGGATGAGATGGCTGGATGGCATCACTGACTTGATGGACGTGAGTCTGGGTGAACTCTGGGAGTTTGTGATGGACAGGGAGGCCTGGGGTGCTGCGATTCATGGGGTCGCAAAGAGTTGTACATGACTGAGCGACTGAACTGAACTGAGTAAAGAATCCACCTGCAATCCAGGGGACCCTGGTTCAATTCCTGGGTCGGGAAGATCTCCTGGAGAAGGGGTAGGATACCCACTCTAGTATTCATGGGCTTCCCTGGTGGCTCAGATGGTAAAGAATCTGCCTGCAATGTGGAGGACCTGGGTTTGATCCCTGGGTTGGGAGAATCCCCTGGAAGAGGGCATGGCAGCTCACTCCAGTATTCTTGCCTGGAGAAGCCCCATGGACAAAGGAGCCTGGCAGGCTATAGTCCATGGGGTTGCAAAGAGTCAGACATGACTGAGTGACTAAACACACACACACACATGCACCCTAACATGCATCACAGCATTATTTTCAATGGCCAAGATATGGAAATGACCCAAATACCCACTAAGAGATGAATGGATGAAGAAGATGCAATATATAAAGACATATATATTATATATATATATATACAATTGACTATTACTCATCCATAAAAAGAATGAAATCTTGCCATTTATGATAACATGGATGGAGCTAGTGGATGTTCCATGAAATAAGACAGAGACAGATAAATATTGTATGATTTCACCTACTTGTGAAATCTGAAAAAATAAATGAACAAATATAGTGAGACAAAAACAACTCATAGATACAGAGAAAAAACTGGTGGTTGCCAGAGGGGAGAAGGTGGGGAATAAGTGAAATAGATAAAGGGTATCAAGAGGCAAAAACTCCCCATTATAAAATAGATTTTGGGGTTGTAATGTATAGGGAGTAATGTGATAACTTGGTATAGTGCAAATAAACTGGACTTATTGTGGTGATCATTTTGTGATGTATCAGATCAGATCAGTCGCTCAGTCGTGTCCGACTCTTTGCGACCCCATGAATCGCAGCACGCCAGGCCTCCCTGTCCATCACCAACTCCCAGAGTTCACCCAGACTCACGTCCATCGAGTCAGCGATGTCATCCAGCCATCTCATCCTCTGTTGTCCCCTTCTCCTCCTGCCCCCAATCCCTCCCAGCATCAGAGTCTTTTCCAATGAGTCAACTCTTCACATGAGGTGGCCAAAGTACTGGAGTTTCAGTTTTAGCATCATTCCTTCCAAAGAAATCCCAGGGCTGATCTCCTTCAGAATGGACTGGTTGGATCTCCTGGCAGTGCAAGGGACTCTCAAGAGTCTTCTCCAACACCACAGTTCAAAAGCATCAATTCTTTGGCGCTCAGCCTTCTTCACAGTCCAACTCTCA
This sequence comes from Bos indicus, assembly GCF_029378745.1. Lineage (NCBI taxonomy): Eukaryota > Metazoa > Chordata > Mammalia > Artiodactyla > Bovidae > Bos > Bos indicus. The sequence goes on along the minus strand of NC_091770.1, from coordinate 42,803,770 downwards.
CATCCATACATGACCACAGGAAAAACCATAGCCTTGACTAGATGAACCTTTGTTGGCAAAGTAATGTCTCTGCTTTTGAATATGCTATCTAGGTTGGTCATAACTTTCCTTCCAAGGAGTAAGCGTCTTTTAATTTCATGGCTGCAGTCACCATCTGTAGTGATTTTGGAGCCCAGAAAAATGAAGTCTGACACTGTTTCCACTGTTTCCCCATCTATTTCCCATGAAGTGGTGGGACCGGATGCCATGATCTTCGTTTTCTGAATGTTGAGCTTTAAGCCAACTTTTTCACTCTCCACTTTCACTTTCATCAAGAGGCTTTTGAGTTCCTCTTCACTTATATCAAATCACTATATTGTACACCTGAAACTAATATAACATTGGAAGTCTTCAATAAAAAGTGGGTATTTAAATTTTGAAACATTTCAATATTTTCTAGGTTATCTTATTGTAATTCCTATTTAGCTTAATTCTTCTGTGATCACAGAATTGTATTTTGATGCTTTGATATGATTCTGAGTCTTTGGTAAACTTTTCAGATTTGTTTTATGTCCCACCATGTAGCCTATCTTGGCAAATGTTTTAGATGCTCCTGGAATTAATGGACTATTTGTAGGTTTGGGTAGTAGTGTTTTATAAATGTCAATTATGTCAAGTTGCTTAAAAGTGGTGTCCAACTCTTATATCCTTGCTGATTTTTTGATCCATTTTTGTATCAGTAAAAATAGAGAAGGGTGTTAAAATCTCCAACTATAAATGTGTATTTCTCTATTTTTTCTCTTTAGTTCTGTCAATTTCCGTGTTGTGAATTTTGAAACCCTGTTTTGAGTATGTACACACTTAGGGTTATTAGGTGTTCCTGATGAATTGATCCCATTTATCATTATGAGATGCTCTCTTTGTCTGTGGTAAAACGTTTTGTCTTAAATCTACTTGGTCTGATTTTAATATAGCACATGAGCTTTTTTATGCTTCCTTTCATTCTATCTGTGTCTTTACATTTAACATATGTTACTTTAAAATAACATATAGGTAAGTCTTACTTTGTTATCCAGTCTGGCAATTTATGCCTTACAGTTGGTGTGTTCAATCTATTTTTATTTAATGTAATTAAATGTATGAGTGGGTTTCAGTCTACCATTTTGGTTTTTCCACCATATGTTCTTTGTTTCTTTTTTTTTCTTTCTGTATTCTTTTGGGTAAATCAAGTATTTTTTAGTTTTCTGATTTGTCTTCTCTATTGACTTTTTAGCTATACTTTTTGTGTAATTTTTTTTTTATAACATATGCACTTTAGAAATTAAAGTATGTATCTTTAAGTGATCACAATCTACCTTCAAATACATTCACACATTATGAATAATGTAAGGACCTTAAAACAGTGATCCATTTACCTGCCTTTTGCCTTTGTACTTTTGTTTTCATATATTTTATTTCTATTTGTGCTGCTGCTGCTAAGTCACTGCAGTTGTGTCCAACTCTGTGTGACCCCTTAGACGGCAGCCCACCAGGCTCCCCTGTCCCTGGGATTCTCCAGGCAAGAACACTGGAGTGAGTTGCCATTTCCTTCTCCAATGCATGAAAGTGAAAAGTGAAAGGGAAGTCGCTCAGTTGTCTCCGACTCTTTGAGACCCCATGGACTGCAGCCTACCAGGCTCCTCCATCCATGGGATTTTCCAGGCAAGAGTACTGGAGTGGGGTGCCATTGCCTTCTCCCTATTTGTGCTATAAACCTCATAATGAATCATCATTATTGCAGTTGTATTTTTTTAAATCAGTAAGTTTTTACATATATATATATATATATATATATATATACACACCCTCTGCCTATTTGTCTCAGTATCTCTCTCTCTCTCTTTATATATATATACACACACACACATAAAAAATATATACATATATATGTATATATAAGTGTTTGGATAGATCTCTCTCTCTCTACACATTTACACATGTGCAGAAACAAATATATGTTATACACTTGCACACACACACATATATTTTATACATATATAAAGCATTTTGAAGGGGACATTTCTTGTAGTACTGGTCTGCTGGAGACAAACTGTCTCCATTTTTGTTTCTCTCTGAAAATATTTGCATATTGCCTCTGTTTTTGCAGGATATGAAATATTAAGTTGATAGTTTTTTCTCTTTTCCTTATAGCACTATAAAGTTGTTCCAGTTTTCTGGCTTCATACTCATTGTTGTTCCCTGTGAGTAATGTATCATTTTTCCTCTGGCTATTTTTGTGAATTTTCTCTTTGAGTCTCAGCAGTTTAAGTACAGCTAGGTGTGATTTTCTTTGTATTTATCCTACTTGGATTCTTTGAGCTTCTTGTATCTATGGGTTTATTTTGGCAAGTACTTGGTTGTTATTTCTTTAAAAATAATAAAAAACATACTTAGCCTTTTATCGCACTCTTTTCCTTCTAGAACTTCAAGTACATGTTTTCTATACCTTTTGTTGTTATCCCAGAGTTCTTCTTTTTTTTTTTTTAATTTTATTTATTTATTTTTTAATTTTATTTTATTTTTAATACAAATTGTATTAGTTTTGCCAAATATCAAAATGAATCTGCCACAGGTATACATGTGTTCCCCATCCTTATTTCACTTTTTGTTTGGGTAATTTCTATTGATTTATGTTTAAGTTTACTAATCTATTCCTCTGCTATATCAAATTTGATGTTAAGTCCATTAAATAAACTCTACTTTTGATATCATATATTTCACTTCTTTTATTTCCTTTGGGTCTTTTTTAATAGTTTTTTTCTCTCTTCTGAAATTATTCATGCATATATTTTTTCCCACTGACTTCTTTGAAATATTTATCACTGTTGTTTTAAAGTCTCTACCTGGGCCATCTCAATATGATTCAGTTGACTATTTCTTCTTTTGAACATGGGTAATATTTCCTTGCTTCTTTGCAGCTTTCATATATTTTGATATATGGGATATTTTGTATAGAACAACAGTAGAAATTAAGTATGGAGAAGGCAATGGCACCCCACTCCAATACTCTTGCCTGGAAAATCCCATGGACAGAAGAGCCTGGTAGGCTGCAGTCCATGGCGTCGCTAAGGGTCGGACACGACTGAGTGACTTCACTTTCACTTTTCACTTTCATGCATTGGAGAGGGAAATGGCAACCCACTCCAGTGTTCTTGCCTGGAGAATCCCAGGGACGGGGGTGCCTGATGGGCTGCCATCTATGGGGTCGCACAGAGTCGGACACGACTGAAGTGACTCAGCAGCAGCAGCAGCAGAAATTAAGTAAATCGGTGGTCCCCAACCTTTTTGGGACCAGGGACTGGTTTTGTGGAAGACAGTTTTCCCATGAACTGGAGGGTGTGCTGGCAGGTGGTTTCAGGATGATTCAAGCATATCACATTTATTGTATACTTTATTTCTTATACACATCACATTACATTGTGATGTATAAGAATCTATGAGAATCTAATACTGTGGCTGATGTGACAGGAAGTGGAGCTCAGGCGGTAATGTGAGCAATGGGGAACATCTGTAAATGTAGATGAAGCTTGACTCTCTTGCCTGTGGCTCACTTCCTGCTATGTGGCCTGATTCCTAACAGGCCATCGACCAGTATCAGGCCATGGACCAGTATTGGCCCATGTCCTGGGGATTGGGGATCCTTAAAGTAAAAAAGTCACCTCCAGTGAAGGGGATCATCTCTTTTTTTTCTGAGAGCATGTGTTGAGAGATGAGTCAATCTCATCTGAGTAGTTCAACTGAGTCTGGGCTTGATTGCAGCTGAAGTTAGATTCATTTTACCACTGCCTTAAAACAATGTGAGGAAAGAATCAGAACTCTCCTTATCAGGGTTTGGAATCTGGGCACTGATGAGATCACAAAAAATTCTTTATCTTTTAGAAATATAAAATGTACATATGAAAGCATTCTCTTTGGGTTCTAATTTTACCCTCAGCTTTCTGCATCTTGAGAGATATCTCTCCACTCAGATGCCTTGTGCACATATTTTGGAGAATGGCTGTAATGCACTTGACAGAGGCTCCAAGTGCCCTGGAAGGATTTTTCTCAAACCTCTGGCTTCAGCCTTGCACTTTGGGAAGGCCCTCGGTACCTCAGAAGGATCTGTCTCATTCCTCTTGCCCTAACCCCCAGCCCTCAGCATACTAAACTCTGGGTGTAGATGAGAACAACAAGACTGAGTCAATGGGTATGAGTGGATTCATGGTCTGGCATGGGGCATTTCCTAAGTGGAATCCCATAAGACTGCTGGTGTTTGAGCCAAGTCAGTATCCCTCTGCCCCTAAGTTAGGACTGTGCATGGTCCCATGCCAACCCATTCACCACTATAAGTTTACCAAAAGTTTGACAGGTTTCTCCTTACCCCTATGCGTGGCAGATTTCTGTTCGTCTGTATCTTCACCAATGATGAAAGCATTAAGGCTCTCTTCTTGTCAGGAGGGGGTCATTGCTTTCTGAAATGTAGTTAATTTTCCCTTCTTTGCATCTTCAGTTCTCTGATGATTTTTAAACAATTGTGATTTTTCACTTAGCTGTCTTGTTCTCATTGTTAGCGTGGTAGCAACAGTCCCTCGTGATTTTATGCACCCTAACTGCAAGTGGAGCACAGTTCTATTTTATTTATTTTCTATATCCAGGACCTCGACACCTATCCATGTAGCTGGGAGAGGGATATATTTGATTGACTCCAGCTCAAAACCTCTTATCCCTTTCTGTGCCAAAAGCTTTCTCCTGGGAAAAGTACATAATTTCTAGCTCCTTCACTCAGTAGGAGTTGTCTCCAAGAGGTCTCTTCAGATCCTACTAAGTGAGTTTCTGTTGGGCTGTGTCAGTGTATTAGAGATATCTGCATCTCATTCAAGGTGTGGCAAGCTTCTCCACCCCTCAGCTATCCACTGCCTCATATTAAAATGATAACACATCAGAGATGGGTGATACCTTAAGAACATTTTCACTCTGGGTGACATCAAAGTCTGCAGCCATGAGAGATCTCAGGATAGAGGGGAGAGTAGGAAGCTTCTACCTACTGGCATTTACTTGATAGCTACTTTGAGTCACCTTTCTCACAGTTAATCCTGGGGTATCCCCTTAAGAAAGATATTTTTACTTTATAGGTAGGGAAGCTGAGATTCAGAGGTTATATAACTTGTCTGAGTGGCAGAGCTTGGATCTGAACTCACTAGTGACTCATTCCAAAACCAAGTTTGTTTTCTTTTTTTTCTTTACCAATATTCAGGAAGACACAGAAGAAGGTGGGACTGTACAGGCCACTCCTGCAGACGTTGATCATGGGATCAGAATCAGTGTCTGAGACTCAACTTTTCCCATCAGGACCCTACCATAATCAAACCTCGTATTTGCTTGGTGACCTTGAGCAGTTCATCTAATTTTTTTTTGAACATCAATATTTTTCTAAAAATCTAAGCTTCTCCAATTCCTTTGGGGAATTCAGAGCAGCTCCTCTAGGGGTCCTCTTTTCAGCAGGCTTCTTTCCCAACAACCAGATTTGTAGAAAGGAAAGGAGAGAAAACAGCAGCCCCCACACCCACACCAACCCCCACCCATCCTAATCTGCAGAAGCCTTTGTACTGTGCCAAAGGCCACTTCACACTTGGCCTCTTCTCCCTGGCATGGCAGCAAACACAGGAAAAGCCAAAGTGTAATTAGTTAATAGCAGAGCTCCTCTGTTAATGGAAAGGGCATTTCAAACTTACTTATGCAAACAGATACTGGGGGATTTGTCAGAAACCATCAGTAGGATGCAACAGAGAGGACTCACAGGTCACTTGTCAAGTGGGGACAACACTTGTCTCATTTAAGCATTGAGACCTAGAATGGCTCTCTGGACCACTGGCTAGCTTAAAGGGAAGAATACTGGGAAAAGAAGCTGGATACCCCTCTTCTGAACATCTTCCCCCTAATAATAGCCATGTGTCAAGACTGTGTTACATACCCACCTGGCATTTCCTCAGCTTTTCTTCTATAAAACCTGATGAAATAGATGCTATTACGGTCCCCATTTTATAGTTGAGGAACTTGAGACTTAGAGAGCTGAGTAACCTCGCTTAGTTCAAGCAAGTGCTCAGTGGTGGGCCTGGAATTTGAACCCAAGACACCTGAACTCTATGGTGGTTCACCATTTTGCATGGTGTTTCCACATTCAGTAGTTGGGCACATGAACATCTGAGTTGTTAATAGAAGATGCACTTAGATCTTATTAAAGCTAGTAATCGATCACCATAACCCCTTTCTCCTCTTCCTGGGCTCGCAATCACACTTTACATTTCCCAGACTCCTTTGCAGCTGAGTTAGTCGTGTGACTGAGTGCTAGCCAATGCAGTGTGAGCAGAAGTCCCAATTTGATCTTCATGCCTTTTTCTCCTTAAAGCTGGCTGGAATGATTCCTGGGGCAATCTTGTTAGCCATGTGACAGAGATGGTGGACTCACAAGTTAGAAAGAGCCTGTATCCCTGATTCGTCAGTTGGAGAACATTCCTACCAGGAACATGGGTGTCAGATTCATTTATTGTATTAATCCACTTAGAAATGAAGGTTTATCAGATGCAGCAACCCATGTTACCTTGAGCAATACAAGCATAAGCCTCCAGGAAGGGGCTGGGAAGTTACTAAGGAACTGGGCTTTGATCCTATCTATGATTTCTGTGATTAACTTGCCTAGAATGGTGGAGGGTGAGCAAGCTTGGTCTTTGTTGATGTAAAGAGTTAGGCTTGGGTGCAGGCTTCATGATGGGTTAGTTGGGGACCTTGAGTAACTCATTTAATTTTTCTGAACATAATTATTTTTTTTCTGAAAATGAGAATGATGGTTACATCATTCTGTATCAGTTCAGTTCAGTTCAGTCACTCAGTCATGTCTGACTCTTTGAGACCCCATGGATTGCAGAACGCCAGGCTTCTCTGTCCGTCACCAACTCCTGGAGCTTGCTCAAACTCATGTCCATAGAGTTGGTGATGCCATCCAACCATCTTATCCTCTGTCATCCCCTTTTCCTCCTGCCTTTAATCTTTCCCAGCATCAGGGTCTATTCCAATGAGTCAGTTCTTTCCATCAGGTGGCCAAAGTATTGGAGTTTCAGCTTTGGCATCAGTCCTTCCAATGAATATTCAAGACTGATTTCCTTTAGGATTGACTGGTTTGATCTTGCAGTCCAAGGGACTCTCAAGAGTCTTCTCTAACACCACAGTTCAAACACATCAATTCTTCAGCTCTCAGCTTTCTTTGTAGTCCAACTCTCACATTCTGTATAAATTTAAATTATTCAAAAATTTTTATTGAGCACTTACTTCAGGCCAATGATTATTCTAGGTGCTGGGAAAAGGAAAACATCCTTGCCTTTACTGAACTTACATTCTGGTGGTGGAGGGAGTGGAGAGGGCTAGACAGTAAATTAATAAGCAAGTGTGTTATATGGCGATTAGTGATATGGAGAACTTATAAGTAAGGGGGAATAAGAATACCAGGAGTAAGGGGGTTAGGGGTATGCAGTCAGAGAAGGTATTTCTAATTAAGGATATATGAGCAGAGACCTTAAGGTAGTGAGGGAGTGAGCCGTGTGAATATCTGGGCAAAGAGTGCTTCAGGCAGAAGCACTGGTGAGTGCAGAGACCTGAGGTTAGAGAGTGCTTGGCATGTTGGAGGAGCCACAAGGTGGTTGATGCAGCTGAAGTCCTGAAGGCAGGGGGTAGATGTGGCACTGTTAGAAAAAGCATCCAGCATGGGACCTTTTAATAAATGTTAGACTCCTTCCTTCCTGTGTAATGGCTTTGTAATCACGCTGGGAAGTCCTCATTGCAAAAACAAACAAACAAACAAATAAAAATAGAAACAAGTCAAACAGATTTCCTTTACTGACTGGGCTGATGCTTGGAATTTCACCAGGAGGTCTTATTCTTTTAGTCCAAGTCTTTGATTCCTGTATCATGCAAATACTACAGGCAAAGGATAATACTCTTAGCCACTTTTAGCTGTTACACTTTAAAGGAGTTGGTTGCAAGTTTGACTGAGGTTGGTGGGAGAGAGGAGTTTGAGACAGGAGGTAACTGGGAGTCTGGAAAGAGTCGAAGTAAAGATCAAGCTGGGACTGGGGAAGGGAGGGATAAGGGAGATTATTGAAGCTTAACTTGGTCTGAGGTCACATTTTGAAGCTTTTCTGTGTTACATAGCTTTAGACGGGCGTCAAAGGAACTTACATCTGCAGATATCACTGATTTAAAGGAGAATTCGCCTTAGCTTATGAGGTTGCCTTCTGTTGAAAAGCAGGGATAGCCCCTGCCCATATCTCCCCTATATTCCCCAGGAAGGGATGGCCCCTTTCCTCTACCCTGTCACCAGCAGGAGAGGAGAGCACCCTGCACAGAGCATAGCCAGCTGTCAAAGTTCTGTGTGCCCCGAGTTCCTGTCCCCTCAGCTTCAGAAATTCCTGTTGTCAGTGTTCTTAATTGAAGGCAACAGAAACCACTCTGGCTGTTTCAAGAAGAAAATGTATTTATTAATGATATTTGGTTCCCTCTCACCTCCTTAAAATCATTGAGAGTTGGGGGAGAAGCTTCCAGAAGTGCCCCAACACTGCAGAATTCGTCTGAAGATGAAATCACCATTGCAGCTGCTGAGAATTGAATGCCAGGGACCCGTCATCTCAGCTGCATGGACTGCTGTCTCTGGTAGTACTGTCACTTCTGTGTCTGGAGCTGGACTTAGTGTCCTAAGGCCTGATGCCTCTGCTGCTACGAAATCTGGCAAAGGGATTCCCTTGGCAGAGCCTGGTTCCTTGTGTTGCTCACTTCCTCATTTCAAGAACAAAGTCTTATATGGATGTGTATGATGACAGAGCTGGATCACAGGCCTGCATCTCAGTTGCAAAAGGAGCTGGGAGTTTAAGTTGTGAGTACAGTGAAGAGGCAGGACTGATATTGTGGGAATATTTTCAAATATAGGAATGACTGGTAAAGACGTGGCTAATGTTGCTTGCAGGCAGTGTCTGCATAGGATCCGACTTAAAATTTAGAATCTTACTTAGAACAAAAGGCCTAGGTGACCTTGTTGGGCCCCTGCAAAGAGTGGTGCCCAGGAAGGTAGCCTTTGAAATGGAGTAATCACCAAGGATGGCGGCACCCACTAGCCATGGCAGAGGGTGTACTGGGTGTGGTGTCCCCGTGAGCAGGCAAGGACTCCAGAACAAACACGTCTTCTTGGTCTTTCTGGCTGTACCCCACCCTGCAAAGAGAAAAGGCCTTCATGGCAAATGATGGGAAAGCAAAATATCATCCCAGTTTTGTTTGTGTGGAGACATAATTACTGAGTTATCCTGATGCCTGCATAAACTCACGGCTCAGAAAAGTGAAGAATTCTCTCTGATAAAGTTCTGGTAAACAGAAAGCCATATGTGTCTAGAGGGATCCAGGGATGTTTTCCATTTATCTTGAGCTGGACAATAAACAGATGAGTTGGTCCATCCCCACCCGTTTAGAAGGCCTCTTTCTGTCCTGAGTTAGTACATTTCAGGTTTGAAGGAGATGACATCTATCTCCATTTTCTGATCTGACATAATCCCATTTAGAAATTTTGGATAAATATTTAATAAACTGGAACCATGATCACAAGTCAGAACTCTAAGATGACTCAGTAATGAATTCCCCACATAAGTCAGACACTTTGGTGTTTCCCAAAGCACTTTCCCACGAATGGTGAGATTCTCTCACCAGAGTCAGGCCTAGTCAGAAAGGAGAACTTCATCTCCTGCTTCAAAACAAGCTTCCAGCCCTGCTGTCTCTCACCCCTTGTACACAGTGCTGTATTTTTGTCTTCTGCTTCCCCTCCCAGTCAGACCTGCCATCCTTCTAGGCAAGTCAGGACTTCTTTCTCCAGGAAGCCTCCCTCCCTTGGCAGGCGTCTCTCCGGTAGCTCCTGTCTGACTGAGATACAGTACAGAGATGCTCTGGAACTTCCAGAGGCCAGTTCAGGTCTCACTTTCAGACTCCTGCAAAGCCTGATTCCTGAGGACATCGCAGTGACTCATTCAGTCCCTAAGCTTGTCTTGCTTTTAATTTCCCAGCTAACTTCTTTTCTCCAGCAACATATGACCCCCTTTTTCTACTTCAGTAACCTCAGTGGTAGCTCTCACCACGTTAAACAACGGTCTGATTTGGCATGGAAAAAAGCAGTCAATTGTTTCCTTTAAATCTTAATGTCTTAGGCCCCGGGAACATATTAAGTAACTATTTAATGAGAAGACTTCTGGTGAAGCATAGGTAAGATCTTAAAGGCTCTAATTGCTCCCTAGAGAAAGCTGTCAGGGTTAAGTAACCTCGTTCAGGTTGTGTACGTGGAGCGGGATGAGCAAAACAAGGCAGAAGGGAAGCACAGAGGCTGCAGGAGAGAAGCCCTAATCTGGTGGATGAGACTTCTTGGACCAGGAAGATTTCTAGAGCCATGCCTTGAGCTGTCAACAGTGGGTACCTGCTGGTCCATCATTAGACCCCCAAATGGTCAAATAAATGACTTACTTTTTCCTAGGCCTAGCTGCCTTCTAATTTGGAGCCCAAATTATAGTTCTTTCTTCTCCTCTTTGATTTAAATACAAAACAAAACCAAACAAAACTAAACCCCAAACTCTGTTTTCCCTTCTAACCCCCACTTGAACTTTTAATTTGTGCATCATTTATGTATTTATTCATTACAAAAATATTTATAAAGTATCTCTTGGGTTTCAGGCACTGCCCTAAGCACTGGGGATGTACCCAATTATTCCTCGTAGATAGTGGCAATAAAATGAATTTATGAGCACAGAGGTGAGAGAAAAGGAAGACACGACATCTGCTGGCAGGGGTCATCTCCTAAGTGGAATCCCACAAGACTGGTGGTGTTTGGGGCAAGTCAGTATCTCTCTGCCCCTAAGTTAGGGCTGTGCATGGAATAATGGAGGGGTTCTCTCATGTGAGAATGATATTCACTGTGTGCCCAAGGCAAGGGAGAATGAGACACATTGGAAATGGGGCTCAAATCAGCTTCTTACTTAATTGAGACAAAAAGTCTTTTATGCAGGTCTCCCCACCTTCCAGCCCAACAGAAATGGCCTGCTTACTGCGGAGAGCCCCCGCAGCTGCTTCAGGTAGAAATGCTGCCTGGCCCCCAGTAGCCATGCTGTCTGTGACCATTACATGGGCCTAAGTGGGTTTGGGAGCTGTTACCCTTGAAATTAAGTGAGAAAAATGGAGGAGAGAGCAGGGCATGTGGCAGCCCAGATAACTCAGTCTTGATGTGAGTGAGACCTAAATTGGGAAGTATTTGGCTGATGGCAAAGGCAGATAAACGTTACGGATTTGATGTAATCCCAGACCTCAGGCTTGAAATGGAGCTTGACCCTTCCCGTTGAGCATGTTTGTGCAATACTACTGGACCTGTAGTAACAAGAAAGGAAGTAGAGGAAGGACATCGGCTCAGCCATATGGCAACTCTGGGGGAGAAGATGACAGGGAAAGCCAGGCTTGAGTTGTTCATGGTGTCAGAAGTTGAAGGAATAAAAGAAAATTCTGTAAAGTTCGAGCTAGTGTATCCTTGAGGAGACAAACTGATATGAGGGAATGATATCCCACTGTAGGATATGGAAATGGGGGGAGCCTGGGATGTCACCTGGCTGTTTAGAAGTCCAAAACAACCATATGACCCGAAATACAATTTGTAATAATTAAAAACTGCACTCATTTGTCCTCATAAACCTAATGTTCACTATGTCTACATTTAAAATGGGCAACTGAGGTACGTGGGTTTACATGACTTACTTGTTGTTAGTCGCCAGTCATGTCCAACTCTTTGCGACCCCATGGACTATAGCTTGCCAGGCCCCTCTGTCCATGGAATTCTCTAGGCAAGAACACTGTAGTGGCTTGTCATTCCTTTCTCCAGGGGACCTTCTGGACCCAGAGATCAAACCCAGATCTTTTGCATCACAGGCAGATTCTTTACCATCTGAGCCATCAGGGAAGCCCCAGTTGGTGGCTGAGTTTTATATAAAGCACAAAGTTTGCATCCTTTCCTCCCGTAATGATGATGCCCTGAATTTATCAAGGATGTTTGGATTTGTCATCTTACTGGACCAGTCCAAAGCTGTAGGGGGTAGAATGGACCAGAGAAAAATTGAGGATGAAATTAAACTATCATTTTTGAATACTTACTATGTGCTCTGTGCTTTATGGATGCTGTCTCAGAAATTACAATCTTTTAAAGGTAGGTATCATTAATCTTTGTTTTAAAGATGAGGCTAAATCATGGGAGAGTAAGAAACTGGCCCCAGGCTACCCAACCAATAAATGGTAGACTTCAGATCCAGATCCAGGTGTCTGATGCCAAAGGCTGGTCTGTTCCATCATAGCAGATGACTTCTACCCACTCAAACCCCTCCACCATCTGCCTGTAGATGCCCTGCAGCCAATCAGGGCAGAATCAGCATTAGAACTCCATTTTCTGTACTCCTAACATTTCCATCAAGTAATTCGTGAAATAACAGCTTGGTGGTCAACAACACAAGTGTGGAGTTGGAGGAGACTGAATTTGGATCTGGGCTCCCCTACATTCTAGTGAAGGATCTAGTGTAATTAGTTCCTCTTAGGTCCAGTTGCCATGTTTGCAAAATAAAGATGAAAACTCCCTCAAGAAGGTTCATGGTGACAGTTAATGAGTGTAAACTGCTTCAGATGACACTGAATATGGTGAGTGCCCACAAATGATAGCAGAGGTAGTGTGGGACAGCCGGGCGCCCTTATCCTGACTTGGTCTGCCTGTGTTCCCTCGTCCTGGCCCCTCCTCATTTCCACAGGCAGGCGCGCATTTTCGAAATCTTCCTGTGCTCTCCCTCCCAGACCTCTTCTCTCTTTCCTCAATTTCTCCTCTCCTGAGTTCTCATCGTGGGTGTGGAGTGACCTCTTTTTTCACTCATATATGTCAAAGCCAGTGCATAAAGGTGCAGGATGGATCCATCAGTTCTGACCTTTTCTTGGCTTCAGTCAGGGCTCTTCAGAGAAACAATAAGGAATTGGTTTATGAAGTTGTAGGCCCTGGCGAGTCTGAAATCTGTACGGCTGGCTAGCTGGCTGGAAACTCAGGTAGGAGCTGGTGCTTCAGTCTTGAGGCAGAATTTCTACTTCCTCAGGAAACTTCAGTTTAGCTCTTATGGCCTTTCAACTGACTGGATGAGGCTCATGCTATCTAGGATGATATCCTTTACTTAAAGTCAACTGATTGGAGATACTAACCACATCTATAAAATATGTCCACAGCAACACCTGGATTAGTGTTTGGTTGATTAATTGGGTGCTACAGCCTAGGCAGGTTAACACGTAAGATTATTATAGCTGTCAGGGCTGCCCTCAGATGAAGGTTCTTAATTGGCCTCTTTTTTCTTCCTTTATCTGATGGGCAGGCTCCTTTTTTCCTCTGCCTTCCCTTTAAATATTACTGATCTTCAAGGTTCCCTTGTTGGTACTTCGCTCATTCTAGATGCTCCCCTGGGGGCTATCTTATTTCCTCGCAGCAGCTGAACCTCTCTCCCTGCACACTGGCAATGCCTTGTTCTATTTCCAGCAGTCCATTTCTGACTGGTCACTGAACACCTCCGCTGGATGCCCACTTCCGCTTCCACCTGATTCCTGACTCCACCCTGGCCATCCTGCTGCATTCTGCCTTCCCCACTCACCTCGTCAGCCCAAACATAAATCTTGTCACCATTCTTCCTCTTTTTTTTTTTTTTAAATTGTTAATTTTTGGCTACACTGGGTCTTTGCTGCTGCACTTGGACTTTCGCTAGTTGCGGTGAGCCGGGGCTATTCTTCCTTGTGGTGCTCGGGCTTCTCGTTGCAGTGGCCTCTCGTTGTGGAACACAGGCTCTAGGTGCTCAGGCTTTAGTAGTGCGGCACGTGGGCTTAGTTGCTCTGCGGCATGTAGAATCTTCCCCAGACCTGGGATCGAACCTGTGTCCCTCTCATTGGCAGGCTGATTCTTAACCACTGGACCACCAGGGAAGTCGTGGTCACCATTCTTGACTCTTCCCTGTGGCTCTCTCTTTCCATTCAACTGGTGACCAAATCCTGCTGATTTTTACCCACTGAATATCTCACTCAAGAAAATATTTGTTGCTTATCTATCTACACTTGACACCAAGCTAGGTTCTAAAGCAGTGTTTCTCAACCTTGGCATGATTGACATTTTGGGGTCAGATAATTCTTTGTTGTGGAGAATGTCCCATGCATTTTATGAAATCTAGCCAGCATCCCTGTTCCCTAAGGCTGCCATAATAAAATGCCAGAGTAGGGGGATTGTGCAGTAGACATTTACTTTCTTACCATTCTGGAGGCTGGAAGTCCAAGAACAAGGTGTTGGGGGTGTTGGTTTCACTTGAGGCCTCTCCCCTTGGCCTGCAGATGGCTGCTGTCTCCTGGCCTTTTCTCTGTGCATTTGTGTTCCTGGTGTCTCTCTTCTTATAAATACAGGGTCATACTGGACTTAGGCCTATGGTAAGGCTTCATTTTAACCTAAGTATCTCTTTGATGACCTTTCCTTCGTGCTGCGTGCTAAATTGTTTTAGTCATGTATAACTCTTTGCAACCCTGTGGACTGTAGCCTGCCAGGATCCTTTGTTCATAGAACTCTCCATGCAAGAATATTGGAGTAGGTTGCTCTGCCCTCCTCCAGGGGATCTTCCCAACCCAGGGATTGAACACGCATCTCTTATGTTTCCAGAACGGTCAGGTGGATTCTTGACCACTAGCACCACCTGGGAAGCCAATGCTGTTAAATTCTGAGATACTGGGAGTTGTAACTTTAACTTTCAGAGTGATAAATTCCCCCCGTGAAACCCGGCCCCGACCCATCAGACACCAGTAGAATCCTTAAATCCAGGTTTGGACGCAAATCAAACTGTCTGCAGATATTGCCAAATATACCATTGGTTCAAAATTGCCCAGGTTGAGAATCACTGTTGTACACAGAAGTAGTTTTAACACTGGCTGCACATTAGAATCACTTGAAGAAATTAAAAAAAAAGAACAAAACAACTAACATCTGCAGAAATGCTGTTTTAATATTTTGGGGGTGGAGCCCAGGCAGGGGTATTTTATAAAAGTGTTCCAGATTATTCTAACATGCAGCCAGAGGTGAGAATATTCTAGCAGTGTGAGAGTGAACAAGATAGACACTAAATAAAAAATCTCATGATTGAAAACTTAAAGCACCAGTAAGGCTGTATTCTGCACACTGCTTTGTAACATTTTCCTTAGCGATGTATCTTGGACATTTTCTTGTGTCATTAGGTTACAGGCAGACTAATCTACTTCAGTCACGTCCAATTCTTTGCGACCATATGAACTATATATAGCCTGCTGCCAGGCTTCTCTGTCCATGGGATTTTCCAAGAAAGAATACTGGAGTGGGCTGCCATTTCCTTCTCCAGTCATTAGATTCAGTTCAGTTCAGTTCAGTTGCTCAGTCACGTCTGACTCTTTGCAACCCCGTGGACTGCAGCATGCCAGGCTTCCCTGTCCATCACCAACTCCCAGAGCTTGCTCAAACTCATGTTCATTGAATCGGTGATGCCACCCAACCACCTCATCCTCTGTCATCCCCTTCTCCTCCTGCCTTCAATTTTTCCCAGCATCAGGGTCTTTTCCAATGAGTCAGTTTTTCACATGAGGTGGCCAAAGTATTGGAGTTACAGCTTCAGCATCAGTCCTTCCAATGAACACCCAGGACTGATATCCTTTAGGATGGACTGGTTGGATCTCCTTACAGTCCAAGGGACTCTCAAGAGTCTTCTCCAAGTTCACAGATCAAACGCATCAATTCTTTGGTGCTCAGCTTTCTTTATGGTCCAACTCTCACATCCATACGTGACTGCTGGAAAAACCATAGCTTTGACTAGATGGACCTTTGTTGGCAAAGTAATGTCTCTGCTTTTTAATATGCTGTCTAGGTTGGTCATAGCTTTTCTTCCAAGGGGCAAGCATCTTTTAACTTCATGGCTGCAATCACCATCTGCAGTGATTTTGGGGTCCAAGAAAATAAAGTCTCTCACTGTTTCCATTGTTTCCCCATCTATTTGTCATGAAGTGATGGGACCAGATGCCATGATCTTCATTTTTTGAAAGTTGAGTTCTAAGTCAGCTTTCTTATTCTCCTCTTTCACTTTCCTCAAGATGCTCTTTAGTGCCTCTTCATTTTCTGCCATAAGGGTGGTGTCATCTGCATATCTGAGGTTATTGATACTTCTCCCGGCAATCTTGATTCCAGCTTGTGCTTTATCCAGCCTGGCATTTCACATGATGCACTCTGCATATAAGTTAAATAAGCAAGGTGACAATACACAGCCTTGACGTACTCCTTTCCCAATTTGGAACCAGTCCGTTGTTCCATGTCAGGTTCTAACTGTTTAAGTCATTAGATTATATATAGATAAAATATTAATGAGTTTGCATGTGGATATGCTGTAAGTCATTTAATCGGGGCCTGAGTATATATTTTGGAGGATTCAAACTCTGCTCTATTGAAGTCATACTAAAGAGAATATTCTTGTATGCATATGTTTGTAAGCAGCTTTGTTCATTTTCTTTGGGTAAAACTGGAGAGGTGGAAATCCTAAGTTAAAGTGGTGAATATCTGTGTAGTTTTTTACACATATTACTAAATTGTTCCTCAGAATTGCATTAACTTACAACTCTGCCAACAAAATATATTTAAGAAAGTCATTACCCTGTATCCTCACCAGACTTGGGTATTTCAATTTTTGAAATTAAATGAAATGTAGTGCTCTGTTTACCTTGAATTTATTTGGTTATTATTGAAGCCAACCATTTCAAATACTTCTATATTATTTGTGGTTTTTCCTTTTCTGAATTGCTTGTCTATCTCATTTGCTTATTTTTAGCAATATTTTAATTTTTCCTATAGATTTGCAAGAGCTGATTATATAAATGTTAATTCTTTATCTGTTTCATATTGTAAAGTTTTTATGATGTTGATATTTGCCTTCAGTGCTTGTTTATGTCATTTTTATTTCTAGAATTAGCTTTCATGTAGTTAAATCTGTAATATTTCCTCCTTCCCTTCCCTCCTCCTTCCTTCCTCCTTAATTTTATTCATAGAAAAGTTTTATGTACACACCATCGATCAAAGTTCATCTACATTTTTGTTCTTTCATTATTTTTTTGACATTTTGTTTTAAAAATCCATTTGGAATTTTGGCATGCCATATAAGGTAAGGATTGAATTTTACATTTTATTTCAAATAGTTGTCCTACAACTCATTTTTAAACATTTTATTTTTCTTGTTCATTTGAAATGTCACACATTTCCTAGACTAAATTTTTATCTGGTTGGGCCTGTTTTGGTTCTTATTGTTCTGTTCTGTATTATTTTATTTACTAGATTTATAACTTCTTTTGGCAGCTGAAGTTCAACTTGTCATTATGCTTGATTCTTCAAAACAATTTTTGAAATTCAAAACCACTTTTTTTTTTCAAATTTTCTCTGTGATTTTGAGTAAAAGTCCATTAACTTGGGGAGAATTTACAGCTTTACATTATTAAATCTCACCTTTCAGACACAATATATAGCACTCCTATACTCAAGTATTCTTCATTGGTTTTTGTAAATCATATCATTAGCTTTATAAAGATCCTGCACAATTTTCACTAAATTTATTCCAAGAATCTTTGTATTTTTGTTGCTATTAGAAATAAAACTCTTTACGCATTATATTTACTGAGTGGTTATTGCTGCTATTTTAAGGAGTTATTGTTATATATATATATATGTATTTATTTTGTAATTGTCTAGTTAAATGGGTAATTTGTTTTGGTGGCTTACTACCCTTGAGTTTCTGGATTGGTGACTATCAGTTTATGCAAATAATGCCAATTTGGTCTCCTTTTCACTGTTTGCATTTCTTATTTCTTCCTGTCTTACTGTATTGGCTAAATGTCTAGAAAAAAATTTCAATTACAGTGGGAATAATGAGTGTACTTAACCCACCCTTGAAGAGTTTTGATCTTTTCACTTCTACTAATATGAGATTGTCCAAAGTTTTGTTAGACTGTTTATTGTGCTGTTTTTGTCTTTGTCAGATTTTTATATTGGTGTTATGCTAACTTCACAAAATAAACAAGGAAGATTTAAAAAAATTTTATGGTCTGGAACATTTTATATAGCAATAGAATAGTTGATTTCTTGAAAGTTTGAAAGAATTTGCCCATAGAGCCATCTGGGTTTAATCCCTTGGCAGACTTTTCCAATTTCTTCCATGGCATTTATTTGTTTAACTTGTCTACTTCTTTTGCATACAATTTTGGTAATCTGCATTTTCTTATAAAATTATCTATTTTACAAAGATTTTTTTTTATTTGTTATACTATGTCACATGAAATTCTTAAATGAGTAAAAATATTTTCAAGTCAATGGATTATATATTTTTTCCCCTAATTTTGAATGCTTATATATTTTCAACTTATAAGACCAACTCTTTTCTAATATATTAATTTCTGTTAATAATTTAAAAAAATTTTTCTAAGTCATTTGATTTCATTTTTCTAAGTCATTTGATTTTAGTTTATATATTTTTATCCTTTTACAATTACTGATGAAAACATTTAAGGGTATATATTTGCTCTCTGAGGGGCTTCCCTGGTGGCTTAGATGTAAAGAATCTGCCTGCAATGCAGGAGACCTGGTTCAATCCCTGGGTTGGTAAGGGAGTCATCCCTGGAGAAGGGAATGGCTACCTACTCCAGTATTCTTGCCTGGGAAATCCCATGAACAGAGGAGCCTGGTGGGCTACAGCCCATGGGGTTGCAAAGAGTTGGACATGACAGTGAATTTCACACTAGCTCTCTGACTATAGAATTTAAGAGCATGTCATATGTTCCTGTTTATAATTTTCTGTGTACTTTTTTCTCCCACTTCTAAAATTATTTATGAGTGAATTAAAAAAAATCAAGGAACTGAAGGCGTTGGGGGGTATTATCATTTTTGTTTATAATTTTCATATTAGTTCTCTGGTGAATTGAGGATGTAGTTTAAACAATTTCCACTTTTTCAAAGTAATTATAGTTTTTGTTAGAAGGGTATCCACTTTGTACATGCCCCTAGTTCAGATGTACATTTTTTATAGTTATGTGTCCACATGTCCATCATTCCATTAGCCAATGAGCCCAGTGTGACCTTGGTCATTTTTGTATTTTTAGTGTTGAGAGCAGTTTGTGGTAAATACCAGGCATCAATAAATGTTGGCTGAATTGACCTTGAATGACAGATGGGAGCATGACAAGCTCAATTGGCTAAGGGGGCTGAGATTGTTAAGTACCTTTTTCAGATGTATCAGTTGAATTTAGTGATCGACAGCAAAAGGCTAGGTACAAGGGAGTATTTGTAAAGGAGAATAAAGTATGGGTTCCATATTGGGAACAAACTAGTATCATTATTGATAGGATTAGATATAAATTTCTGTGGTGCTACCACATAGGAGTGTACCTAGTTCCAGAGTTCTAAGAAGAAATCTAGATAGTGGGGAACAGCTATTCATAGCGCTGCATCTAGCCAGAGGTCAGACCAGGATTAGCTTGGGCGAGTTCTACAGGCTCTCAGGACCTGAACTTCCATGTCTGTCAAGGGAGGACACTGGACAGGGTGATTTCTAATGATAAAAAAAAAAAAAAGATCTTTGGTAAGTGGCAAGAAAAAGCATGACTGACAACACCAAAAGAAATTTTGTTAAGGGACATGAGAAACATTTTTAATATTTTAGAGTTAATTTTAAAAATTTCTTAGCTCTCTGAAATAGAATGCAGAATTTTGTGTTTGGGTGTCATATGTGTGTGTGTGTGTGTGTGTGTGTGTGTGTATACATATATTTTTTCTTTTTTTTCCTGCAGAGAGGGTCTAACTAGGCTTTAAAAGTGTCCATGATCCAGGGAAGCTAAGAACCATCTTCTTAGCAGGGTTCTAGATCTGAGGGTCAGAAATCCTAGTGATACATGGGAGAAGTTTTAATTCCTTTTCCTTCCAAATCTCCCCATTACATCATCCCCTCATCTGTCAATCAAATGTTTATAGAGAGGCTCCCATGTTGAAAACATTTTGCTCTTCCAATGAAGAGAAGTAAAAAAATGGGCATAATCCTGGCCCTGCATTTTCGAGTTTTAAGGTGTGACAGAGGAGAGAGGATAAATAAATGTGGAAGGTTAGCAAATAAGACTTCTGGTACAGGGCAAATATATTGACTGCAGGCTAAAGCTTCTCCCTTTTACCTTGAACACTTACAGATGATGGGAAAAAAGTTTTAACAAGTACCCAATCAATGCTTAGGAGAAAGCAATGGCACCCCACTCTAGTACTCTTGCCTGGAAAATCCCATGGACGGAGGAGCCTGGTAGGCTGCAGCCCATGGGTCTCGAAGAGTCGGACATGATTGAGCGACTTCACTTTGACTTTTCACTTTCATGCATTGGAGAAGGAAATGGCAACCCACTCCAGTGTTCTTGCCTGGAGAATCCCAGGGACGGGGGAGCCTGGTGGGCTGCCGTCTCTGGGGTCGCACAGAGTCGGACACAACTGATGCGACTTAGCAGCAGCAGCAGCAATCAATGCTTAAATCAAGAGTAGAAATTTCCACAGTTATAAATGGAGAGATTTCCATAAAATGATTTAATACATGGTTCTCACTGAAATATGGAGGCCTTACCTGTTAAACTTGTGTGGACTAGGAAGGGACTGGCTAATCACTAGGCTCAAGTTGGGATCCTATTTTACTGAATGCTGGAGGCTTGAGTTATACAGCCTATATAAAGATAAGGCCTGGGATCAGATTCTCCCCATTAAATGTGGGAGGCCGTCCGCAGAAAACCCCTGCTTTCCTTTCTGAGGGGTTTTCTCCTTTCTCCCTTCTGAAGGTTGTGGCTAAGGTTCTGAGAAGTACCACCCAGCATTACGGCATTTTGGGACCACCGTGTGTGCTCAGGGCCAGGGTGAGTAAGCAGATTACTTTGAGCTGAGAAGCCTAAACCTGGTTATCAATTTCTCCTTAAACCTACCCTGGGTTTTCTGGATAGTCATAGGAAGAAATATTTATAAAAGATAATTTCACAAATAAAAATTACATAGTGCCCAGGTAGTCCAACACCATGAATGATAAATAACAAACTGAGCAATTGGAGGTATCAATATTCAAAGAAAGGAGGCTATAGAACAATAAAAAGTTTAAAAATGAATAATTTAAATGTTTTTAAAGATAAGGGAGAACATAGAAACGATGAAATAAAAACAGAAGGCAATGAAACAAGAACAGGTGGTTTTGGAAATTTTTGGAAAAATTAGAAACTTTAAGAATGAAGAAATAGTTGCTACAGCTAAACAATTGAGTCTATGGGTGGATTAGTTAAAAATCATGCAAAGTTTAAGCAAAACTTAGTAGCTTAAAACAAACATTTGTTATCTCACAGTTGCTTTGTGTCAGGAATTCAGGAATGGGTTAGCTAGCTGGTTTTGGTTTAAGGTCTCCCATGAGGTTATAGTGAAGATGTCAGCAAGATCTGCCATCATGTAAAGGCCTGACTGAGGCTGGAGATAAGATGGATCCTTCTTGGGCCTGTTAGCAGATGACCTCAGTTCCTCCCCATGTGGGGCTCTTGTAGTTCGCTTTGATTGTCCTCATGATGTGGCAGCTGGTTTCCCCTAGAGCAAGTGAGCGAGAACACAGAGGAAGGAAGCAACAATGCTTTTTATGACCAAGTCTTAGAAGTTATACATTGTCAGTTACACCATATTCTATTCACTAGATGAGAGTCATTAAAACTAGCCCTAACTCAAGCAGAGAGGAGTTAGACTCCACCTCTTGGAGAAAAAGCTGTCAAAGGATTTGCCAGTGTATTTTAAACCCTACACAATAGACCAAATAGCATATTGCACACAGCAAAAAAAAAAAAAAAAAAGAAGAAGAAGAAAAAAAAAAGAATTATGACACTGGAAATCTGAGCTGAGGAAATGCCCCCAAATGTGGAATAAAGACCCAGTCAAATGGGAAACATGAAAAAAAAGTTAAGAAATCTGAATAACAGCTCAAAAGCCCCTACCATATGTTTAAAAGGAGTCCCAAGAGGGGAAAACAGAGGAAAAGATGTGGAAACAGTATTTGAGGGCTGAGAATTTCCTGAGACTAGAGATACTATTTCCCAGATTATAAAATATCATTAGGACTGAACATTATAACTGAAAGTTAGCCAACTCTACAAGGCAGTTACAAGGCAAGAGAGGGTGAAAAAAGCTACTTCAAAGAGAGCTAGAGATTGAAAGAGCTGGAGTAGCCAGGAAAGTCTTTATAGATGGTAATAGAAAGGCTAGGAAATTCTGCCAGGTCTGGGGGAGTGGAGAGAATTTTGGGCTCAGAGGACAGAAAGGGACCAGGTGAGGAGCTGCCATGATAGTGGCCTGTGCCTTTTACTGACCTTTCACTGACTATGGGACAAATTCCTCCCCACCTCTGCCACTATCAAAATGCTGATAGAGATGATTGACACAGCCCTGGGACTCTGAGGCTCAAGTACAATGGCAAGGCCAGAAGACCCTGTCCTTCTCCTGAGCAGGGAAAAGCCTGCTTTCTGCCCCAAGATCCCCTCTCCAGCTCTTGGGCCTCAAAGATCAAATGCTGCAGCCAAATGAAAACACTTCTCTTCTGCACCGAGGCCTCAACTCCCGTATATTTCCCCGCTAGCCCCCCAAAAAGCTGCAAGTAGTGGTCAGACTTGGTTTTCCCTGCAGACTGAGACAAGAGTAAGTGTTAATTTGAACATTTGCAAGTAACAAACGTCTTCCAATTGGCCATGCGTCATCCGGCAGTTTTGAGAGATGCTAAGTCTCCGGAGGAGGTGGGCAGGGAGAGGGGTGGGTGGTGGGAGGTCCCAGGGAGGTGGGAGCTGGTGTAGTCCAGCCCTGGATGCATAGCCCATATCATCAGGCTGAGACTTGGAGATGTGGCAGCTTTAAAAGAAAAAAAAAAATGATGGGAAAAGGCAGGAGGAAGACACCTATAACCAAACCCCAAAGAGACAAACATCACTCCTCTTGGAAGGGAGTTAAAGATTTGGCTGGGAAAATCAGTCACTTGAAGAGAGAAAACAATATCAGAGGAAAAAAAAATCCCTCGGGCCAGGCAGTGTGATCTGACCCCATGAGAAATTTCTCTTAGGGTCAAACCTTTGCCCTTTGTGTCCTGGTCTCCTGATTTGGTCTGAGACTGCTGGCTATATGTCTCTATGCTGAGATCACTATTGTCTGAGGCTTAGTAAAGCAGGGCCTAAGGGAACAAGTTTGGGGGAGAGAAGAGTAAAAATTATTGACAGGGAGAAATCAGAGTCGTAAAGCCACAACAATCTGATGGCCACATGAGCTTTCACAGTCAGTTCTTAGTCCAGTTGCTGTCTTTTCCTCTGCCTGTTGCTATTGTTTTTCCTGGTCTGCATTTTCTCCCCAGCTCTCAGCAGGTTATTTAAAAATTGGATAGAGAGAAGGTATTATCTGCTTTCTCTCCCCTCAAGGAAAAAAAGTTTCCATCATCGCCAACCACGATGGCGATTTATTCATTGTGGCTTCATTTCTAATCTCTAGGAGCATTAAGGAAAGGAGGGCACCTCCTTTGTCTTCCCTACCTCTTTGTCTCCCTGTCACTCATCCTGTCTCCCTCCATCACTTGGTCTCCTTTTAGGTCTCTTTTCTGTCTCTCTCTGTGTGTGTATTTGGGTCTTTCTTTTCAGTTAGATCCTCCCTAGAGCCAAGTTGTGCCCGGTATATCAGCAAGCCGTTCAGCACCCTCTGCCAGCCTCAGTCTCACATGCCACACAGCCATTACATACCAAGCTGTATTTTCAACCTTGTTTGGGCACCCCTAGGTGGAGTGCACACTGTGAAACTGGTTCTTTCAGCTCTCTGGGTGATCTTTTATTTTGGTGACTCTGGGCAGACCACAGACTGAGCTCAGGCTGCAGACCGAGACCTGACCTCTTTTTATGTAGTTATATCGAAAGGGGCATCTGTGGGATAGCCAAATTTTCAGGCCAATAGTTTTGGGATGGTTGTGTGTGTGAGTGTGCGTGCTATTTATTTGGGGGATGTTATTTAACTTCTGAATTCCTATGTAGTAACTTGAAAGCTTCCCCCCCCCATCTTTTTATGAGAGAAGAAAATTGGCAATAATTCTAGCTACTGAGGAAAAGAGTGAGGCTTCCTATAGTGGAGGCAGTGCCAAAGTTTATGTCATGATGCAGGTAGAGGGTCAAAGGAATTGGGGCGGAGGAAAGAGTGGTGACTCTGTCAGGGCTAGAAACAGCACGATGGCAGGGAGGCTGCGGGACACAAGCTCTGGGATGATTCAGATGCAAGGTGGCTCTTCTGTGACTCAAGGACTCTGATTCTGAATGCCAGGGGGAAAGCATGACATGTGGTTTGAGTGAAACTCATGGCTTTCTTGGCTTCTGTAGTGATTGAGGATGGAGGTCAAGGTTTTCAATAAATTTGACTAGCACACCAGAATTTTAGGGAAAGATTTTTTTTTTTTTTTACAAATTGCTGTATGTTTTCCAATGAACAGGGTACTAGTTGGCCTGTTGGGCTCCTGGCATTACACAGATATGTGGGAAGCCCTGGGGAAGAAGGGCTTCCTTGATATGAGTCTGGTTCAATTTCTGGGTCAGGAAGATCTGTTTGAGAAGGGATAGGCTACCCACTCCAGCATTCTTGGGCTTCCCTTATGGCTCAGCTGGTAAAGAGTCCTCCTGCAATGTAGGAGGCCTGGGTTTGATCCCTGGGTTGGGAAGATCCCCTGGAGAAGGGAAAGGCTACCCACTCCAGTATTCTGGCCTGGAGAATTCCGTAGACTGTATAATCCATGGGGTCGCAAAGAGTCAGACACGACTGAGCAACTTACTTTCACTGGGGAAGAAGGAGGAGGCCAGTTGCCTGGATAGAGACCAGGGGGAGTTTCTCTATGGGTCCAAATATGGGAGGGCCCTGGAGTTTTGCACTGAGGCCTCGTACTGGAACTCAGGCTTACTGGCAGCTGAGCAGAGATTTTTACCAGTTTCTTGCCCCTTATAAATATAATAGTAACTTGGAATCTTGGCATTTAACCCTATGGGTATTTGCATGATCATCTCTTCATTACCAGCACTAATCTTTAGCAAAATTGCAAAGTAGGTGAATCCTCCCTCTGTGGCTTTAGCTTCTGCACATTCCTCCCTCCTCCCAGCCCCTTCACTTCCTTCTTCCCTTTCAACTTTGTCCTACGCGCCTTTCCCCTCCTTCACTCAAAATCCCATAGAAAACATAGACCTTAGCCACTTCTTTCTTAGTTCTCTTTCCCCAGACCCTTTGCGTCTCTCATTGTCTTTTGAAAGTCTTCATCCTTTTGAAGGGATAGAATGTAAATTCCATGGGTACAGATATCTTTGTCAGTTTTATTCACTGTTGTATTTCCAATAGTGACTTAGCACAGTGCCTGAAATATAGCAGATGAATGATACATTCTATTGAATGAATGAATCAACTAAGCGAATTCAAATTTTGGTCAGCATTTAGGGACAGCTCTTCCTTGTTGGGGTGTTGAGGTGAGTTGACTGGGGGAAACAGAGGCCCAGTGTCTGTCCGTGATTTCTGGGGGTTCATATTCAGGCTCCCACCTCCTTGGTGTCCCCTTAAATAACGTTCAAAGATGTAGCTTTCTTTTTGACAGGCTCTCTGGGATTCTAAAATCCACTGCTTTGGTTCCTGGCAAACTTTCCATACTCTCAGGGCAAAGATGGTTTCCTTTTCCACTCTCCCAGGCCCCGGGCTCCCTTACCGTGACCTCTTCCAGTGCAGTGGTCAGTGCCTAAATGTTCATGCGTCCCTGGGGGACTGCAGCGCTGCATATGCACTGCCTACCTCTGTCCTCATGGCATTGGGAACAGAACAGCGTCTTCCCTTCCACAGACCTTTAGTGCCTGCATCTCCTGTGTATGGCTGCTTACTAGGAAAATTGATCTGCTTCTGGGCCAAGGCTTGAGGCCTGGTTACTTGGCCTTCAAGTCATACCTGCAAAGGACAACTGCCCTGAGCTGTCCCTCTCGGAAGACTGCCCCTTGTTAAGGTGTGAGATGGAAAGCTGACAATGGAATGAAAATATTTTGGGCTGTTTGGAGAGCTATTATTAAGATGTGCAAGGGATGTGGTATTCCTTGTTTAGGCCATTTTCAGTTTGCCAGGGAGCTCTGTGAAAGGAAAATGTGAGCCAAGGACCTAAGGTGGAAAAGGGAATATAAATGCAGGGGCATTTGTGATCTGGAAAATTCACTGGCTGTTCCGAGCTGCTGGGTGTTTGAGTTCTGCATGTATTAAGGAGGGCTCTTCTCTTGTTTCTAGATATTCTTTCTTCATCCCTTCAGCTGGTACGTAAATGCCCATCAGCATCCTGGTCTGCACGACCATCCCAGCCAGCCGTACCATCCACAGAGTATTGTATACATAATGCCACACCATTAACTATGATGCTGTCACCTGGTAGAGAGAGCACTTGGGAAGTTCTGGGAGGAAAGTAGGAAGCTGCTAACTGCCCGGCTTTCTCTTATTTAATCATAAACTCAAATCTACATTTCTCAGAAAGCAAGAAAAATCATCCAACCACCTTTTGATTACACTTTTACACAAAGTAATGTCATTTTCCTTTCCAACAGTATTGACTACAGGATTCAATTTGGTCCAGCAGGCCCTGGTAACAGGAAGGCGGCTAAGGGCCCCTGTGTTAACAGCACCCCTCTTGAGAAAGGATTCTCTGAGGAGGCCGAGAGGAAAGAGGAAGATGAGGAAGAGAAGGGGGAAGAAACAACAACTTGCACACACACACACACACACACACACACACACACACACATCTCTCCCTGTGTGCTGCGACTGCTGCCGCCACGGCGGCTGCTTCGATGCGTCTAAGATGGCACCTTGGTGCCCTGCCACATTCGGTCTCCTTGGTACCGAAGCGGCGCTCAGCTTCTTGTCACTGAGTGGATGGTGATTATCTGTACCAGGGTCTCAAGGGTGCTCAAGCTTTGCTGGCGATTGGAGCTGAGATGCTTCAGCTGAAGGATTTTAAAAGCTGTACAAGGCCAAAGAACCATTACCAGTCACTTGCTGTGTGATGCCTGTTGAAGAGGGGGTGGGTGTGGGAAGGAGGTGCTGGGGGCGCAGGGGAAGGCATATGAGATCTTTATTCCCTTCTCTCACCACTCCTCCCACCTTCCCACCTCCTCACGCCTTTTTAGCCACTGTACCCTTGCAG
The DNA here is from genome assembly GCF_029378745.1 of Bos indicus. Classification (NCBI taxonomy): domain Eukaryota; kingdom Metazoa; phylum Chordata; class Mammalia; order Artiodactyla; family Bovidae; genus Bos; species Bos indicus. The sequence goes on along the minus strand of NC_091770.1, from coordinate 42,776,399 downwards.
AGCCACTGCAAGGTTATGTCATTGTGGTCTGAGAATCTATTGATCACGGCCATCAAAGATCTTTGCAGGAGTTTAGGGATTTGGGACTTTGCATAACACCCCACTCATCTGGGTTAACTCCTCCCATCCCGGCCTCGGCTCCCATCGTCTCAGAGCTGAGCTGTTGGCAAAACTTGCTAATTTCTGTGACAGCCGCTTTCAGAACTATACTTATAATGCTGTCCAAATTGTTGTAATTGCTATTATAATAGAGCTCAGGTGCATGACCTGGGCAGGAAGGAAGTGGAGGGATTGGACCAGACATAACAAAGGGAAAAAAAAAAACACCTAGAGATGTTACTGCCCCCCACAGATGTGTGTGTGCGCACGCACACACACACACATGTACATGCGCAGATACATGCATGCGTTTGCCTTGTTTTCTTTCCCTTGACGGACCACAAAAGAAAGGTCCGATAGGCAGAAAGTTTCAGGTTGATCTCCTATTCCAGTGAGTTTTCTTTTAGTCTGTGAAAAATAAAAGAAATGACAGAAGCCACAGAGATACACGCTTGCATTCTTCAGCATATAAAACTTTTCAATAAATGTTTATTGAGCATATAGTGACAACAGCTGTTCTAGGTACTGGGCTAAAGCAGGATACAAAACAAAGTCCCTGCCTGCATGGAGATGGCAGTCTTGACACACTGCCCCAAAACAGTCCAGATGCCTGTCTTCAAAATCTAGGAGCAAGTGAGACACCTTCTCCCCCCTCCCCTCTGCCTTGTGATCAAAAGATGACTGCATCGCGGTTTTCCTCAGTGTGACTTGCACACACACACACACACACACACACACACTCAGGCACACACTCACCCATAATCATCATAGGGCTTAGTAATGCAAGGGTGAGAAAACATCTGGGTCTTGTAAAAAGTAATAAAAAAGGAAAATGTCCCAAACCCATGAGCCTTGGAGAAAAATGATGGTAGCTTTTCAGTCTGAATGACCATTGTGCTGTGGGAGGCCTTCATGTAAGCCAGACTCTGTCCACTCAGAAGGACAATCAGAGGGGCTACAGTGCATGGCAAAGTCCATTTCTTACAGTGAGAGGTGCTACTTCACTGGAAGGTACTTGGACGGGCTGTACTTGTGGGGACCTGACCATAGTTTACCCAGGATAGGGAGGGGAGGGTGGATACAGACATGAGTGTGGCTGGAGTGGTCCTGGACAGGAGGCTGAATCAGGATGTAGAGAAGAGGCCAGGGCTCGAGGGCAGCATTGTACTGAGCAAAAAGCACTGGGAATCCTCCTGGGATGCAGGGCATAATCACATCCAAGATAGTGACCCTTGGCATCCCATCCTGGGTGGGTCAGATTGCCCAGATGCCCCAGGAACAGGACACGCTCAGCCTGGTCAGGGGACACTTGCAGGCTTCTGGCCACAGCTGGCAGCAGAGAAGCCTCTGCCTGTTCCTCTCTCCTCTAGCACTGGGTGTCACTGCAGCGAACAAACGAACGAACGTGCATCCCTTCAGAGACTGTCTCGGAGCTTGGAATTAATCACCTGGCTGAGGACGGGTGGGGTGGAGGCTGGAGGGAGAGCAAGTCAAGAGGATGAGAGAGGTGCCACCCCAGTTCAGCAGTTCCCAAACCCCTCAGAATCTGACACTTCATCCTGTGCTGTCCTAGAGCCTCATTTGTGGAGACAGATGCCGTAGCTCGGCCGAATCCAGACATTCTATGCATTAGTGTGCGGCCTTTGGATGTGCTGGGGGCTCTATAGGTTGAAATCCCAGGCACGCATATTTACAGAATCCTCCTTTGAGAGCTGGTAGCATTTGTGTCATTGTTGGAGGCAAGGGGATGCTGGGTCTGGGCGCTACATGGTAATGGGGGGCACTTGGCAATCTCAAGGTCCAACCTGAAGCCCCAATCCCCAAACTCCTGTCTGGATGGGAGCTGGCAGAGGGTCAGGGCAGCACACAGCAGGACCCTGTTTCCAGCCTGAAGCTGAGGGGGCGGGGGGAGGGGGGTCCAGAGAAGAGAGCTGCTTTCCTCTCTCCTTTTTGTTTCTTCTTCTTTCTTTTCTTCTCAGTCTTCAGAATTGTGGGGCTGAATTTTGGGCGGTTCTCAAAAGGCATCTTGTTGTAGTTAAGCTTGTCCCTCCCATGCTGTTGAATCACACAATGACTTTATTCACGAGGTCACCTCTTTCAAGGCAGTTGATCAGGGAATGTGGAGTCCAGCTCCACAGTGAAACCATTACCAACCAAGCCCAAACCAGGGGCACAAGTGGGAGAAGTTGACATCTTCCTCCAAAAAGGATTTGTTTTGAAGAAATGAGAAGATAAGTCACGTGTGACTATGAGAGCGTGTGTGTGTGTGTGTGTGTATGCATCACTCATAGCCTGTATCACAACATAACTGGGTGAGCTTGGTAAGCAGCTTGAACTTGGTCTTTGTGGTCCCCTGCATTTTTATAAGTAAACTGAAACATGGAAACAGTCGCTAAACTCCAGCCCCACCTCCAGAAGGCTCCTCCTCCTCGTGGCCCCCGTCTCTCCTCCTCCCCCTTCCCCTCCCCGCCTTGCACCTCCCTTCTCTCTCCTCCTTGTCAGCCGATTTCACTTCTGTCATGTTTTATCATTTCTCCTTTAGGTTTTCTTGCCTTCCTGAATACCTTTGTAGTGAGGAGTGGGCTTCCTCCCCACCTCTTCTCACTTCTGCCGTTTTTTTTTGTGATCTTGCCGTTTTAATGAGAGCACAGTCAATAACTATGGAGAGGTGCTGACGACATTACAAAGGAACTCACTCTTAACAAGTCAACTGTAGATGAGGTGCCAACGGAATGGACAAGAGGATTAAAGTATTTATGCCAAAATATTAGAAGCACATGCAGAATTAGTTCTCCCGTGTTAGATATTTTACTTTTGGCAAGTCCGTATTTAAAAATCTTTTATCCTTGTTTTGCTTAAAGTATTACAATAAGCCCCGGATTTTTCACAGTTACACTTGTATATTTTCACAGCTGTTTTAATCAGAAAAAATTAATGTGCTTTTGATAGCTCAGAAATCTATCACTAGCAAGAGCTTTGAAAAAAAAAAAAAATGTGCTACAGAGCCGAGTGGAATCCTCAACATTATATATTTTGTTGGCTATTTGAAATTCATAGAATTTCCTCTAAATATTTCCTTTTGCAATTCTTGCCTAAATTAATCTAACAGCTCAGGCTGACTTCTTTGATAATCTCTTTTGTTATGAATGCAGGGATTGCTATTGTTAACATTCTTTGGGAGCCAAACATGAACTGTCTGTTACTGGAGGAAAATACAATTGCTATTTTTGCTCGTATCGGAAGTATTTACTCAAATAAAATATACAACATAATGAAAAGGCAGGATTGGCAGTCTCCTTGATGGCTTTATGGCCATTGACTTAGCTACAGGGCTCCCCTGGATTTTCATGAGCTGCATAGAAAAGAACTTGACTTTTGCTTCTCCGGGTCTGGGACACTTACAGATCCTCTGAGGCACTCTTGAGTGTTGGGCATGATGAGTGTGCAAGGTCTTGGATTCAGATGCTAGGCACACATCTTGCACAGAGCAAGAGAGGAAACTACCAGGAGCAAAGTTCTGTGGGTGCACATCAGTGATAATAGGAACATCCACAATAATTGAAAAAAAAATAAAATAAAAATCTTGCAACAGGGGAAGGAAGAGATGGGAAAGGAACAAAAGAGACAAACAAAAGTCTTGGTTGCCCCTGTCTGCCTGGCAAAGAAGAGGCTGATTTCCAGGGGAGGGCGAATCGGTGGATTAATGCGAACTTTAATACTGAAGCAGTGTGTATTTATTGCTGGTGACCACAAGACATAAATCTTGCAAGCACAATATACAATACGATGCAGCCCCCGTTTTTTTTTTTTCCCCCCCTCTCCAGTCTCAATTTGTGTGTAAGTGTGTGTTAAGTGCTGTTGAAAAATAGTGACCTTTAATAAAGGATTGTATCCTGCAACTATTTTCCCAGACACACAGTGACCTTTCAAACCAGACTGAGGTGAGGGGGGGGGTGTGGAGTTTGGACTTTGAACCGGCCAGACCCCGCTGTGCTCCTCTGTTAGCCTGGCCACTTTTTATTGTGTCACCAGGGAGCGTTCTGTATGCAAAGCAGGCCAGGCTGGCAGCCTGAACCTTTGCAAATCAATTTGTCTGTGAAGGCGAGTCCACTGGAGTGAAAGATGGTCTAACAGGGCACACTGCCCCCTCTCTTTGTGACATCATCGCCTGTGGTACTCTTGTCAGTCATGTCTGCCCAAAGGACTGTTGGAAGGAGGGGCAATGCCGGGGTGGGGGGTGGGAGGGGTTAATCCTCATGGCCAACTACAGCCTGAGAGACAGGGGTGATTTTAATAGGACAGAGCTGGGGGGTAGTCTGCTTGGCTGGGAGGGTGATGAAGGAGGGCGCTGTTTGGACCCGATATTGTTGCCTGGCTGTGGTCACCAATGCTGCTTATTGCCTCTCTCTCCTGATCTCAACATGTTATAGGACCAGATTACTAGATTACTATCCCTTGGACCAGGAGAGAGCTTGGATCCTGGGGAAACATTAAAGATCACAGTAGCATGGAAGTTTGTCCCCCATGCTGCCCTCTGCCAATAGCACTGGCATCCATGAACTCTTACCTTTGGCTATTTTCCATTGAAGACTCTCGGTTACAATTCTTTCTCACAGCAAACCTTTTCATAAGGGTTAATATTATTATTGATTTCCAGAATTCTTTTCAACACTCAGGACTCTATATTAATCAGTAGATGAAAATGCTAGGAAAGATGGAAGAATTCAATTACTTTGTTCTCTAATTCAAATTTCTTGGAGAAGTTCCTTTAAAGATATGGAAATCCTGCATTTTCCATAAAATAGTGGTTAGATCAATTTCTGTATAAGCAATTAATCATCTTTATACTCCATAAAAGATGGGGAACAAAGCTTGACTTACTCCAGAACTGCTGACTGATGAGTCTCTTGGTGAGTAGGCTGGTGGGAGGACCTCAAACTCCCCAGCCTTGTATTGGTTTAAAATGTAAGCCTCTGTGAACCCTTCAAGAGGATGAGCACAGGAGGGCAGGCAAAGGATGGGCTCTGGAGTGGATGAGCTTGGATTCTAATACCCACTGTTGCTTGCCAAATTAGGGGAACTTTGGCAAGCTACCAATTCCCTTTAAGCCTTGGTTTCCTCACTGTCAAATGAGAATGATAAGAATAGTTACTTTGTTTGGTTTTGGTGAGAATGAAAAGTTAAGGCAGGTATGCTGCTTAGTACAGTGCTGGCACGTGGTTAGTGCTCAGTAAGTGTTAGCCCTGGTAATAACAGCATATGTGATGATTACTGAGGTTAAGTACTAAATAGGATATAATTGTACACATGGATGAAGTACCACTAGCATTTTGAATAGCTTCTCCAAGCTGCTGCTACTGCTAAGTCACTTCAGTAGTGTCCGACTCTTTGCGGCCCTATAGATGGCAGCCCACTAGGCTCCTCTGTCTCTGGGATTCTCCAGGCAAGAACACTGGAGTGGGTTGCCATTTCCTTCTCCAATGCATGAAAGTGAAAAGTGAAAGTAAAGTCACTCAGTCATGCCCGACTCTTAGCGACCCCATAGACTGAAGCCTACCAGGCTCCTCTGTCCATGGGATTTTCCAGGCAAGAGTACTGGAGTGGGTTGCCATTGCCTTCTCCAAGATAGGCTTCAACAATATGTGAGCTGAGAACTTCCAGATGTTCAAGCTGGATTTAGAAAAGGCAGAGGAACCAGAGATCAAATTGCCAACATCCATTGAATCATAGAAAGAGCAATTCCAGAGGAATATCTACTTCTGTTTAATTGACTATGCTAAAGCCTTTGACTATGTGGATCAGAACAAACTGTGGAAAATTCTTAAAGAGATGGGAATACCAGACCACCTGACCTGTCTCCTGAGAAACCTGTATGCACGTCAAGAAGCAATAGTTAGAGCTGGACATGGAACAACAGGCTTGTTCCAGATTGGGAAAGGAGTACGTCAAGGCTGTATATTGTCACCCTGCTTACTTAACTTATATGCATAGCACATCATGTGAAATATCAATAACCTCAGATATGCAGATGAAACCACCCTTTATGGCAGAAAATGAAGAGGAACTAAAGAGCCTGGCTTAGAACTCAACATTCAAAAAATGAAGATCATGGCATCTGGTCCCATCACTTCATGGCAAATAGATGAGGAAACAATGGAAACAGTGACAGACTTTATTTTTTTGGGCTCCAAAATCACTGCAGATGGTAACTGCAGCCATGAAATTAAAAGATGCTTTCTGCTTGGAAAAAAGCTATGACAAACCTAGACAGCAGTCCATGGGGTCACTAAGAGTCAGACACGACTGAGTGACTTCACTTTCACTTTTCACTTTCATGCATTGGAGAAAGAAATGGCAACCCACTCCAGTGTCATTGCCTGGAGAATCCGAGGGACAGTGGAGCCTGGTGGGCTGCCATCTATGGGGTCGCACAGAGTCGAACATGACTAAAGTGACTTAGCAGCAGACAGCATATTAAAAAGCAGAGACATTACTTTGCTGACAAAAGTCCATCTAGTCAAAGCTATGGTTTTTCCAGTTGTCATGTATGAATATGATGGTGCTCAATCACTCAGTCCTGTCCGACTCTTTGCAACCCCATGGACTTCTTTGCAGCCCATCAGGCTCCTCTGTCCATGGATATGAGAGTTGGACCAAAAAGAAGGCTGAGTGCTGATGAATCTATGCTTTTGAACTGTGGTGTTGGAGAAGACTCTTGAGAGTCCCTTGGACAGCAAGGACATCAAACCAGTCAATCCTAAAGGAAATCAGTCCTGAATATTCATTGGAAGCACTGATGCTAAAGCTGAAGCTCCAATACTTTGGCCACCTGATACAAAGAATCAACTCATTTGAAAAAACCCTGATGCTGGGAAAGACTGAAGGCAGGAGAAGGGGATGACAGAGGTTGAGATGGTTGGATAACATCACTGACTCAATGGACATGAGTTTGAGCAAGCTCTGTGAGATGGGGAAGGACAGGGAAGCCTGGCATGCTGCAGTCCGTGGAGTCGCAAAGAGTTGGACATGACTGAGTGACTGAACAACAATCATCTGTGAGACACTTGCTTCACTTTAAAGATCTTTAGATGTTCAGGCAGAAGTTGTGTTTCCTTTTGCAGATTATCATGTTTGATTTAAAGCTATTGACATATGCACTATTATATATATATATATATAATATTTGTGTTATATGCACATCATTTTTTTTTCTGACTACCAATCTGTTTTCAGTTATAACCCCCAAGTGTAGGACACTACAATTTATTTATGTACCATGTCCTTTCTACGTGGGATCACAGGATGATTTACAGAGTCAGTGGTGAGCGGACAGGGAGAAAATGTTTGGGGGAAGGATTAGAGAGGGAAAGTCAGTGTGAGGGAAGACTAGCACCCATTTGTAAAGAGCACAGACATGATTGCCTTGGGCTCAAGTCTGAAAGAAAAATTCCAAAACAATACGGTTTTTAAGTTGAGTTTCACTATAAAAATAGTGAAGGGGAATTGATTGAATGTACATCATTTTGAGGGGAAAATATTTGGAAGAGTAATGGGGGATTTGAGAAGGATTATGGACACAGGTAGGGATTTCAGAGAGGCCCAAAGTAAGATGGAACATTCTAGGTGATGAAAAGGAAGTATTAGAGGCAGAAAGCTAGTAATGAAGTCAGATATCAGGTACCGGAACCAAAGTTAGGATCCTAGGATCTCTTAAAAACAGTAATACAATACAAAAAACAACCAGCATCCCAAACAGATAAACAAAGAAAGAATCCTCTTAGCCACAAGTTAGTGGTATAAAATGAAGATATTGAAAGTGCAAGCAAAAAAAAAAAAAGAAAGAAAACAAACACAAAAACCCTTATATCAAGCATCAATTATGAAGCACTGCTTGCTTTGGGATTAAAAGCAGATATAATGTTTAGTATGGAAGCAATTAGTTATATATTCCAGAAAATGAAGAAAGGATGATTAAAAATAGGACATGTAAGTTCAGCAGGTTCTTGTTTTCTCATTTCTAAATTCAGTTACCTGGAGATAACTGGATGAAAAAACTAGGTGTTTCCAAAGCCTAACCCAACAAAATCAGCACCTGAGGTGGGCAGCTTTCCAGTCCCTCGGCTTACCAAGAGTTCATCGCACTCCCTAAGTGAGAGCTGAATCAAGATCACTGTAACCAAGCCTGGACAAGGCCAGGATAAGAAGCAAGGGAAGGTGGGTGAGGCGGCTAACTTACTGGGAAAAAGAGGGGCACAGACTGTTCTTAGGAAGCTGGAAGTGTTGATGATACCTTGGAAAGTGCTTAAGCATGATGCTTCCAGTGTACCCAGGGCTGAGCTGGAAAAAGTGATACGGAAAGCTGGAAGTAGTGTGACCTCTGTGAGCTTGTTAGATTCTGCTCGGTTTTTCTTAGACCTTGGAAAACCCTTGTTGAATTGTCTCCTTCAGCTGCTTATGAATAAAAGGGATTACATTATCTCGAAGACCTCTTCTACAGTGAGAGAAAGTTGATGACTATTATCAACTGGAATTATGGAGAAAAATGAGAAGAGATTAGGAATCCATAATGAGACAAAAGAAGGGGCATTCGTCACCTAGAGCAGGGCAGCCATCGCCAGACGGAAGTGAAAGTCTGGGTGAAAGTGTTGTGGAAGGAGGTGATTGGTAGGATCACAGATCTTTAATACGGAAAGGAAACTCAGACACCGTCTTTCTCCCTCTGTACACAAAGGAGCGATCGCAGAGAAATTTTCTGCTATTCTTGGGCTATAGCATGTGGTTTGACAGGAGCCATGTTTTGGGGCCCAGTCCAGTTTGGTACTCCAAACATCCCTGAGGCATGAACATTTTAATCAGTTTAAGGCAATGTGTATGAGGAAAGTAAGAAATGGAAAAGAGCAGGATCTCTTATCCTAACAACCTCAGATTGGTGATTTTAATTACTCATCAAAGGAGAAGCCAACGTCTCCTTTGGCATCTCTAACAGTGGGGTGGGAACTTCCTGGTGGTTTCCCGTTGCTTAGGCAGAATGCTTGTGATTTTTGGACAAGGTGCCGGGTGCATCATGTGAGGTCCTCTCTGGGAATATAGCTAGCATAGTGCCCGCTAGCGGAGTGTCTCACTATATTCCGACGCTAAATTGTATACGTTCCTTTCAGTTACAGTGTGATGCCTTGAGGGCAGGGCCCATATCTCTATAACAACATCCCCTAGACTCTACAAGTGGCCAGAAACTCGGCAAGTGGGATAACCTTGTCACATGGGTGCTGAAGGGGTAGGGGAAGGAGGAGAAGAGGTTGGAGAAGAGATCCCCCAACTGTTGGGAAGGGCGGTGTGTGGGTGGTTAAGAAAAAGACATATGGGTGGTTAATAACTTTCTGAATCCTTGTAAACTTTATCTAAATGTCTTTTCTGCTTAGAGCTTATCTGATCTCCACAGGGGTCATGGAAAGCTGCTTGGTCTGGGTGCTTGTCTGGATTTGTAGCTGTGGACACCAATGTTCCAGGACAGTGCATGTCCTCAGTAAAGCAGGGGTTGGAATGGACAGCTGAGGCACTTTGCTGTGTGTAGCGCTCTGTCATTTTGCAAGTGTCTTCAGAAAGTGAATCTCCAGGTAGAGTTGCCAGATAGAATATAAAACACTCAGTGCTATTTGAATTTCAGATAAATAACCAACAATCTTTTAATATGTGTCTGCCCAGAATATTGCATGGGACATACTTAGACTAAAAAATTGTCATTTATCTGAAATTCAAATATAGCTGGGTGTCCTATCTTTTCTATTTTTTCCCCTTAAATCTGACAGTAGTATCTCTAAGTAGAAGATTGGCATGATAGTTAAAGTCCAAACACTGTTAATATGGATGCTGTTTGTACTCCAAGCTCTGTAACTTACTAGCTTTCTGTCTTTGGGTAAAGTTTCTTTTTTAAAATGCAACCAGAGTTTTCCAGTGTGTGCCAGGCCATGTGGTGAGGCCTGGCCATGTGGTGTGCCAGGCCATGTGGTGAGGCCATGTGGTGAGGTTATAAGGAGAGAATGCCAGTACATAGTGGCTGAGGAAGTTGCAGTAACTGTTGGTGGCCTGGTATCAGACAGCCAGGCATTTCTCTACCCATGTAGCAGAGATGTCTCAAGCTTCGACTCAGAGTTCAACTTTTCCTACTAGGTTGGTTGTACTTGGCTTTTGTTTTGCTGCTGTCTTGACTTGGTAAAGCAGATTCTGCTGCAGATTCGCCTGGTGCTCCCTGTCTTCTGAGAGCAGGGAGAGCAGGCCTGGCCCTCACACATGCAGCCAGTCAGTTCACTCGCTCAGTCGTGTCCAACTCTTTGTGGCCCCATGGACTGCAGTACACCAGGCCTCCCTGTCCATCACCAACTCCCGGGGTTTACACAAACTCATGTCTATTGAGTCGGTGATGCCATCAACCATCTCATCCTCTGTTGTCTCCTTCTCCTCCTGCCTTCAATCTTTCCCAGCATCAGGGCTATTTCCAACGAGTCAGTTCTTTGCATCAGGTGGCCAAAGTATTGGAGTTTCAGCTTCAGCATCAGTCCTTCCAATGAATATTCAGGACTGATTTCCTTTAGGATGGACTGGTTGGATCTCCTTGCTGTCCAAAGGACTCTCAAGAGTCAGGAGGAGCCAGGAGGCAGGCAAATCCCTTTGCCTATCAGCACCTGCAGCCAGCAGGGAAGAAAGGAGTATTTTTTTCCCCAGGGGTTTGGGTCATGAGCCTTTGATGCTGCAGGCTATGACCCAGGTCACAGTAGGCTGAGAAGCACTTCCTGATACCTCCCTTCCCGTAACCATCAGAGGCCCTGCCCTAGAGGAATCCTTGGCTCAATTCTCACCATCCACTTATGCAGGACAGCCTAACCCATACTTATTTCTGGGCTAATTTACATATTACTAATTGTTCCTCCTGGGAAGTAGGTATGTTAGGAGGACACAATGAGTGCAAGCCAGTGGAAACCTGACTTAAGCAAAAGGGAGATCTGGGCTCCCATAACCCAATTTCAGCAGAGCAGCAGGGACTACCTTAGGGATCACTGCAGCCAGAGCTCAACCGTGGTCACTACTCTCAGGTTCTGCCTTCTCTTTGTTCTCTTCATTTTCTCTAACCACAGACAGTTTCTCTCTTCTGAAAGGGAACAGGCAGCTCCCGAGTTTCATGCTTATAACCTCACAATCAGAGAGGGAGGAGTTCCTCTCTCCCAGTTCCTGATAGGGAAATCTATGGGAAAGGATCTTATTGGCCCAGCTTGGGTCATCCCTGAACAAATCATTGTGACCAGAGAAAGGGGTGGCTCATCTTTGTGGCTATCCTTGGACAAGTCATTGTAGCCAGAGGGGTGAGCTGCTTGGCCCTTATCAGAACCATTGGTTATGCTGCAAAAAGAGCAGTTTCCAATGTGTTGGCTGAGGGAGTGCTATTATCAGAAGAAGGAAGGGTTGATGTCTGTGTCCTCTTATAAATGAAGAGCTCAGGGCAAGGAGAGTCTGGGTTGGGTTGGACTGGTTGGATCATCTTCTTGAGGTGGGAGGTTACCTGGGTCGTGGAGATGGGATAACTGACATCTAGTTCAGCCTCTGCTGTACCATACATCATTTTGGTTTGATCTGGGCAGTGGGATGGGGCTGGTGGTAACTTCTAAAGGAAAAACAGAGGTATGTTTATGGCTTTCAGTACTTAAGAGGGTAGTTACATCTATGGACATTCTACTAGGCATTTACTTGATGTCTAGTAAAGTATTAGGGTGTCTCAGTTAGCTCAGTGGTAAAGAATCCACCTGCCAATGCATGAAATGTGGGTTGATCCCTGGGCTGGGAAGATCCCCTGGAGAACAGAATGGTAATGCACTCCTGTATCCTTGCCTGGAAAATCCCATGGACAGAGGAGCCTCACGGGCTTCAGTCCATGGGGTTCAAAAAAGTCGGACACGACTGAGAACACAGTATAAAATACTAAGTACTTTAGGAGTTTCAAAATCAACAGAAGACAAGATCTCATCCTTTGAGGAATGGGAATTCTTAAGGAATTTATAATCTTCTTAGGTTGACAAGATATCCACAGGTGAAACACTTAAAAAAAGCCTTATTTTTTACTTTAAATTATTTATATATTTATTTTTGGCTGCTCTGGGTCTTCTTGGCTGCATGTGGGCTTCTCATTAGGTGGCTTCTTGTTGTGGAATGTGGGCTCTAGGGTTTGTGGGCTTCAGTAGTTGCAGTGCATGGGCTTAGCTGGCCCACAGCATGTGGGATTTTCCTGGACCAGGGATCAAACTGGTGTCCTCTGCATTGGCAGGCAGATTCTTAACTACTGGACTACCAGGGAAGTCCTAGAAAACTCTTTAAGGGAGTCCCAGATAGTGTCTGAGCTCTGAGTTCTGTGACACATCAGGGCATGGGGATCAGGTCTGTGGGCTGAAAGAAATGGGGAGGCTGCCTAGGGTGATGTGAGCTGGGGCTTGGAGAACAAAGTGCAGGGTGAATGCTGAGGCTGAACTCACAAACAATAAAGGTTTTTAAAAATTTTAGTGTGCTTTAGGATAGATAAATGAAAATTGGGTTTTGTGAAGTATGTAGCCCGGGTGGATGCTACCTTAGGATGAAGACTCAGGTTTCTTGTCCCCAAAAATATGAAAATAAATGTTTGTTTTTTGTTTGTTTGTTTTTACCACACTAAAACTTAGGGTTTGGCAAAGGACAATTTGATTTCTATGGATATCTCTGCTTTGCTAATGTTCCAGGAGGTACTTAGCTATTGCTGTTTATTCGCTAAGTCATGTCCAACTCTTTTGCAATACCATGGACTGTAGCCCTCCAGGCTTCTCTGTCCATGGGATTTACCAGACAAGAATACTGGAGTGGGTTGCCATTTCCTCCTCCAGGGGATCTTCCCAGTCCAGGGATCAAACCCACATCTCCTGCATTGGCAGGCAGATTCTTTACCACTGAGTCACCAGGGAAGCTGTGGATCATGTAAATAACCATAGACTAGGGAAAAATCACTGATACTTTTTATCTTAAGCAAGCTAAAACTTGTTTATGAATGAATAAATGGGGAATGTTAAGAGAGAAACATTAAAAAAAAAAAAAAACAGTTGGCAAATCAGGCAAGTCTTCATAAATATTGTGAGGATACAGGAAGAAGCAGATGTGCAGGGAAGGACAGGATTTTTAAAGTCTAGAGGATACTGGTTTGAATTTTATCTCTGAAGCTTACTAAGAAGCATGAGCCTGCATAATAAAAGGGGAATGAAGGTGGTACTTCAGAGGATTTTATTTTTGAGGATACAGCAGATTATCTGTGCAAATACTTAGGGTGGTACTTGGCAAGTAGTAGAGACTTAATAAATGGTTGTCATTATTGTTGACATAAAATATAAATATGTGTGGGTAATGGGGGCAGGAACCATCATGGTTTAACACCTATTATGTGCTGGACACTGGACCATGTATGTATTTTACATGAATGATTAAATGCCATTGCCACAAAAGACATGTGAGGAAGATGCTGTGATTTTCATTTTGGAGATGAGGAGACTCTGCCCCAAGGAGGTTAAGGGGCCCCACCCAGGTCAGTTTGAACCAGGGTGTGTCTGACTCCAGGGTTTTGCTCTCTTTTCCTTAGATGGCAGATCAAAGGTGGCTGGTGAGGACTGGCAGGCAATTTCCTGGTCAGGGCGCTACACTGTAGACTTTTTTTCAGGTGTTTTGGGAGCGACCCAGAAGGTTGGGGGTGAGGGGCAGCGATGCAAACCCAGTAGAAATGGTTGGTAAAGGCAAGATATAGGTGGGAAATCTCTTCTTTAGCCAAACTCCATAATAAGCTCCTAAAGCAGCATTTCCCCAGGAATGCCAGAATCATACAGAGAGAGAGAGAGAGAGAGAGAGAGAGAGTGCCTAGGAACTGATTTCCTGAGGAGGTTTGCTAAGCAAAGATGGCGGATTCTTCTGGCAAGATGGTGGAGGAAAAGGCTGTGTGCTCATTTTCTCCTGCAAGAACTCCAAAATTCCAACATGCTACTGCACAACCATTGACAGGAGAATGTCGGATCCCATGAAAAAAAGATACCCTATGTCCAGGGGCAAATGAGAAGGCCCAGCAAGATGGTAGGAGGGGTGAAATTACATTTACAATCAAACTCCATACCCACCAGAGATGCTTGGAGGGCTCAAATAAAACCTTATGCACACCAGGACCCAGAGACCCCACAGAGACTGAACCAGACCCGTGTTTGAGTCTCCTGTAGAGGTATGGGTCAGCAGTGGCCTGATGCAGGGGCAGGGGCTCTGGGTGCAGCTACCTGGTCACACAGACTGTCTCGGAGGTCACCATTAACCCCACCATAGAGCCATCAAACAGACGACCCACAAACTGCAGAACAATTATGCCAAAGACATTCTCACACTGTTAAGAAAGTTCTAGGATCCACAACAGATTTTCCAGCCTGGGGATCTGGCGAAGGGACTGAGAAGTCCCAGGGAATTTGACTTTGGAGGCCAGTGGGATTTGATTACAGAACTTACATAGGAATGGGGAAACAGACTCTTTGAGGGCACAAACAAAACCTTGTGAGCACGAGGAGCCAGGAGAAAAGAGAAGTGACCCCACAAAAGACTGGCTCAGACTTGCCTGTGAGTGTCCAGGAGTCTTCAGGGGTGGCGTGGGTCAGCAGTGGCCTGCTGCAGGGTTAGGGGTAGTAAGTGTGACAGTGCATGCACAGGACCTTTTGAAGGAGCTCACCATTATCTTCATTACCTCCACCATAGTTTGGTCCCAGGTCAAATAACAGGGAGGGAACAGAGCCCCACCCATCAGCAGAAAATTGGATTAAAGATTTACTGAGCATGGGCCCCTCCATCAGAATAAGACCCAGTTTCCCCCACCGTCAGATTCCCTTGTGGCTCAGATGGTAAAGCGTCTGCTTACAATGTGGGACACCCAGGTTCAATCCCTGGGTCAGGAAGATCCCCTGGAGAATGAAATGGCAACCCACTCCAGTACTCTTGCCTGGAAAATCCCATGGACAGAGGATCCTGGTAGGCTACAGTCCATAGGGTCACAAAGAGTCGGGCACGACTGAGCAACTTGTCAATGTTCCCCACAGTCAGTCTTTCCTATCAGGAAGTTTCCATAAGCCTCTTATCCTTACCAGACAGAATGAAAACCACAGTCATAGAAAACTAATCAAACTGATCACATGGACCACTGCTGCTGCTGCTGCTGCTAACTCACTTCAGTTGTGTCCGACTCTGTGCGACCCCATGGACTGCAGCCTACCAGGCTTCTCCGTCCATGGGATTCTCCAGGCAAGAACACTGGAATGGGTTGCCGTTTCCTTCTCCAATGCATGAAAGTGGAAAGTGAAAGTGAAGTCGCTCAGTCGGTCCGACTCTTAGCAGCCCCATGGACTGCAGCATACCAGGCTCCTCCATCCATGGGATCACAGCCTTGTCTAACTCAGTGAAACTATGAGCCATGTCATGTAGGGCCAACAAAGATGGACAGGTCAAGGTGGAGAGTTCTGACAAAACATGGTCCATTGGAGAAGAGAATGGCAAACCACTTCAGTATTCTTGCTTTGAGAACCCCGTGAACAGTATGAAAAGGCAAAAAGATAGGACACTGAAAGATGAACTCCGCAGGTCAGTAGGTGCCCAATATGCTACTGGAGAAGAGTGGAGAAATAACTCAAGAAAGAATGAAGAGGCAGAGCCAAAGCAAAAACAATGCCCAGTTGTGGATGTGACTGGTGATGGAAGTAAAGTCTGATCCTTTAAAGAGCAGTACTGCATGGGAACCTGGAATGTTAGGTCCATGAATCAAGGTAAACTAAAAGTGGTCAAACAGGAGATGGCCAGAGTGAACGTTGACATTTTAGGAATCAGCGAACCAAAATGGACTGGGATGGGTGAATTTAACTTAGATGACCATTATATCTACTACTGTGGGCAAGAATCCCTTAGAAGAAATGGAGTAGCCATCATGGTCAACAAAAGAGTCTGAAATGCAGTACTTGGATGCAGTCTCAAAAACGACAGAATGGTCTCTGTTTCCAAGGAAAACCATTCAATATCACAGTTATCCAGGTCTATGCACCGACCAGTAATGCTGAAAGAGCTGAAATTGAACAATTCTATGAAGACCTACAAGACCTTCTAGAATTAATACCCCCAAAAGATGTCCTTTTCATCATAGGGGGCTGGAATACAAAGTAGGAATTCAAGAGATACCTGGAGTAACAGGTAAATTTGGCCTTAGAGTACAAAATGAAGTAGGGCAAAGGCTAATAGGGTTTTGCCAAGAGAACACACTGGTCATAGCAAATACCCTCTTCCAACAACACAAGAAAAGACTCTATACATGGACATTAACAGATGGTCAATACTGAAATCAGATTGATTATATTCTTTGCAGCCAAAGATGGAGAAGCTCTATACAGTCAGCAAAAACAAGACTAGGAGCTGACCGTGGCTCAGATCATGAACTACTGATTGCCAAATTCAGACTTATATTGAAGAAAATAGGGAAAACCACTAGATAATTCAGATATGATCTAAATCAAATCCCTTACAATTATACAGTGAAAGTGACAAATAGATTCAAGGGAATAGATCTGATAGAGTGCCTGAAGAACTACAGATGAAGGTTCATGACATTGTACTGGAGGCAATGATCAAGACCATCCCCAAGAAAAAGAAATGCAAAAATACAAAATGGTTGTCTGAGGAGGCCTTACAAATAGCTGAGAAAAGAAGAGAAGCTAAAGACAAAGAAGAAAAGGAAAGATATATCCATTGGACTACAGAGTTCCAAAGAATAGCAAGGAGAGATAAGAAAGCCTTCCTCAGTGATCAGTGCAAAAAAAAAAAAAAAAAAGAGTAAAACAACAGAATGGGAAAGACTAGAGATCTCTTCAAGAAAATTAGAGATACCAAGGGATCATTTCAAGCAAAGATGGGCACAATAAAGGACAGAAATGGTATGGATCTAACAGAAGCAGAAGATATTAAGAAGAGGTGGCAAGAATACACAGGAGAACTATACAAAAAAGATCATCATGACCCAGATAACCATGATGGTGTGATCACTCACCTAGAGCTAGGCATCCTGGAATGTGAAGTCAAGTAGGCTTTAGGGAGCATCACTACGAACAAAGCTAGTGGAGGTGATGGAATTCCAGGTGAGCTATTTCATCATCCTAAAAGATGATGCTGTGAAAGTGCTGCACTCAATATGCCAACAAATCTGGAAAATTCAGCTGTGACCACAGGATGGAGAAGGTCAGTTTTCATTCCAATCCAAAAGAAGGGAAATGCCACAGAATGTTCAAACTACTGCACAATTGCCATCATCTCACACACTAGCAAAATAATGCTAAAAATTCTCCAAGCCAGGCTTCAACAGTACACGAATCATGAACTTCCAGATGTTCAACTAGATTTAGAAAAGGCAGAAGAACCAGAGATCAAATTGCCAACATCCATTGGGTCATAGTAAAAGCAAAAGAGTTCCAGAAAAACATCTACTTCTACTTTATTGACTATGCCATAGCCTTTGACTGTGTGGATAAGAAGAAAGTGGCAAATTCTGAAAGAGATGGGAATACCAGACCACCTGACCTGCCTCCTGAGAAATCTGTAAGCAGGTCTAGAAGCAACAGTTAGAACTGGACATGGAACAACAGACTGGTTCCAAATCGGGAAAGGAGTAAGTCAAGGCTGTATATTGTCACCCTGCTTATTTAACTTCTATGCAGAGTACATCCTGTGAAATGCCAGGCTGGATGAAGCACAAGCTGGAATCAAGATTTCTGGGAGAAATATCAATAACCTCAGATATGCAGATGACACCACCCTTATGGCAGAGAATGAAAAGGAACTAAAGAGCTTCTTGATGAAAGTGAAAGAGGAGAGTGAAAAAGCTGGCTTAAAACTCAACATTCAAAAAACTCAGATCATGGCATCTGGTCCCATCACTCCATGGCAAATAGATGGAGAAAAATGGAAACAGTGACAGACTTTAATTTTTGGGGCTCCCAAATCACTGCAGTTGGTGATTGCAGCCATAAAATCTAAAGATGCTTGCTCCTTGGAAGAAAAGCTATGACCAACCTAGACAGCATATTAAAAGCAGAGACATTACTTTACCAACAAAGGTCCATTTAGTCAAAGCTATGGCGTTTCCAGTAGTCATGTATGGATGTGAGAGTTGGACTATAACGAAAGCTGAGTTCCAAAGAATTGATGCCTTTGAACTGTGGACTTGGAGAAGACTCTTGAGAGTCCCTTGGACTTCAAGGAAATCAAACCAGTTAATCCCAAAGGAAACCAGTCCTGAATATTCACTGGAAGGACTGATGCTGATGCTTAAGCTCCAGTACTTTGGCCACCTGATGTGAAGAACTTACTCATTTGAAAAGACCCTGTTGCTGGAAAAGACTGAAGGCAGGAGGAGAAGGGGACATTAGAGGATGAGACGGTTGGATGGCATCACTGACTTGATGGACATGAGTTTGAGCAAGCTCCAGGATTTGGTGATGGACAGGAAAGCCTGGCGTGCTATAGTTCACGGGGTCGAAAAGAGCTGGACATGACTGAGCAACTGAACTGAACTTTGCTAAACAAGCATCACCTTTCCCTTCCCTTGGGTCAGTGCCTCCTCTCTTAGGGATGCCTAGAGCCCTTGGGAGCCCTTTTGCTTCTGTAACCCCTCTCCACACCATGGAGGAAGGATGTTGGCTTGAGCTCCCTATGTTGCAGTGGCAGTGGCCCCTGCCTTGGCCATAACTCCCATCTAATGAAAACATTGCAAGATGGACAAGGCTTAAAGCAAAGCAGAGCCACTGATGCGTGGGCAGGTATAGGCAAAAAAAAAAAAAAAATGTGGTGGGGCGTTAGCACGCAAAGTTGAATCGCTGAGATAACAGGATATCTTAATAGCGTGGGAAAGGGGATTGTGAGATCAAAGGCCATGATAAGAGGGTGATTACTTCATCATGACTCTTCTGAGGAGAAGGACAGTCATATACAGAGAGCAGACACCATCCCCACCCCCCCACCCCCCACCCCGTTTCTTTGATTTCAAAGTGGGAAACACTCAACCCAACCCCAAACAGCCTGGCCCGCTTCCCTAACTCCCCAACCCCCCCTGGCTGATTCTGCCCTGGTGTTATTGGCTGATGGAATGCCTGACTTTCAGTGCCCACCACATTTGCTCTTGTGTGATTTTATTTTTATTTCCAGCTCATATTTTTATTTCTTCAAAGCGAAATAATTTTCTCTGTGGAGCATCCTGGTTTTTACTTGAAGTCTTGCCTATATTCTTTACTTGGTTGTAACCATTGGGAGTTGATTTGGAGGCTTTTTAAACAAAATTATTGCATTTTAAGAAAGACAAACCAGTTTACCAGCATTATTTCTAGTCCTTAAAATTCAAAGCAGTTTTTTAGAGACTGTTCTTTGCTTTTGGAGATGGAGCCGATTTCAGTTTATAGCTCGTTGTCTTCACACCCATCTCGGTGACTAATACTGTAAGATGGATTTCCTTTTTTTTTTTCCTTCCTTGAAGTGGGTTTCAAATCCCCAAAGAATTTCTGGGAGGGGAAGAAAAATCCTTTAATTGAAAGCAAGAGAAAACAAAACAAAAAAGCATAAGAGAGCTGACAAAAATATCATGTTTAATGAAACCAAGTTCCATTCCTGCAGATGGCTGTGGAGGCACAGAATGACCTAAAGATAGAAAAACGGGTTTTCTTTATGTGTCTTGTAAAGGGTGGTTTCTCTTTTGAGTGTCACACAAGTGACTGGCCAGTGCCTTGCAGAACCCATGAGTGAGCAGGTAGGAGTCCAGCTAACCTTCAGGCTGTATAGGGTCGTGTGCTGAAGTGGCTTGGGCTCTGCTCTCCACTGACCGCTAGAGCATGGGCAGCATGTTCCACATTGTTCGGCACTGGGTCAGACGCCTTTAAGTCTAGACTCAGCCACTTAGCAGCTGTGTGACTTCAGGAAAGGGACTTAACCTCCCTGGGCCTCAGTTTTCTCCTTTGTAAGAGTCAGACTGGACTGAGCGACTGAACTGAATTGAACTGAAGCTGACAGGAATCATATCTACCTGCATGGTTACCTGGGAGGATTACTTAAGATTCAGAGTGGAATGTTCTTGGCACAATGTCTGACCCTTAAGAAAGGGTGCTGGTTCTTCCTGTGGCCTGATCCGCCCTGCTGTGTGTGCAACCAGATTGTAATCTCCGTGAGGAGGGGCTGGGCCTTGCACACCTGAGGAGCTTCTCTGGTGCTGGAGACCAAGGAGACCCTTACAGTCTGCGGGGGCTGAATGAATAACGGAATTACTGAGGCAGATTTCTTAAAATAACCCAAAAAAGTACCAGTCTTGCTGAACTTCCCTCTTAAACAAATTAAACAAAACCCATAAAGAAATAAGCACATTGAAAAACTCCACAAGTTTGAAATTAACTTTATTTCATTAGGAATTAATGACTTTGAACGTTTTCCCATTCTGCTGTCAATTCTTACATCTCTAGTGACTTTTCATTTTCCACCTTCTGTCTATGAAATTACTCTCCTTCAGACTGAGAGAACTGGGGCAGTTTTTGTGGCTGGAAATGGACTTGACCTTTTTCCATTAGGGAAGGGTGTTGTGGTTGTAAGAATGGCATATGGACCTCTGGTCCATGAGACTCCAAGGTAGGAAAGGCATAGTTTATTTTGGAATCTTTTTTGCTAGAGAACAGGAGAAGCTGTGTATCTCAAATCCCCTCTTTCTACCTTCCTCTTCACACACACTGTCTCCGCCCAGCCCAGGGCTATTTTGCACCCTCGACTGGACTCTCAGACTTCCTCCAAGGTCCCTAGCCTGCATGCGTTTTTCTTGACTTCACTCCTTTTCTCCTGCTTGCCCTCTGTTCAGTTAACACCTTCTGTCTTTGGTTTTCCAGCCCAACAGTTCATCTCTCTGCATGCTGTTTGCTCATCTCTGTCCCTTTTAAGATGAGCACGGACATCTTAATTCCTTACATTGGGTTTGCTGAACCTGGGCGGGGGGTGGGGGGGAGGCTAGGGGGCATTGTCTCTCACTTTCTCCCCTTTTCCTATTTGTTTTCTTTCTCTCCCTTAGTTTCAGTCCATGTACCTGGCAGCCACATTTCTGAGTGGAGTTTCCTACTTTAATGCATTCAGAAACCCCCTTTTTTTGTCCTTTACTTGATAAAAATTCTATATCATACCTACCAACCCAAATTGGCCCAAAAGATAAATAGCAGCTACTTTTTCTTTTTCAAATTACAAAAGGTTTCCCTCTAGGAACAATAGCTGGTACACTGACAAGTGAATCCATTTATTAAAACGATTTATAGTTCACTTTTATGAAATATGTCTATTCTGTAATTTGAGGCAAACCTGTGTTCCTTTATGGGTTTCTTATCCCATCACTTTTTCACTCTCTCTCTTTCCTGCCCCATCCTAGCTGTGGCTAGTGTGGTAGAAACTCAGCAGCATGTACACCTTAATACAGTCACCTGGTAAATCAGGTCTAGATCTCTTTGATTTGCATCCTTCCCTTGCTTTGTCAGGGCAAGATGGCAGGGATGGTGGTAAGGGTGCAAGATAGATTTGAAGGGACTGACACGGCTTTTTAATCACTTGGGCAGCATACCCTTCCCTTTGGCTTTGTTTTTGTTCAGAGGCTTTTAAGCCTGTTAAGTCACACCTTGTCTCCCAATCATTGCCTCCTCCATATTAAAGTCTATTACTCCCTTCAGTAGAGATGGAGTGAAAAACTGGGAAATTTACAGGCAAACCACAGGTTTTCACTGAGCAGTAAGATTCATCTGGGCATGATAGTGTGGTGTGAAGTAACACCAAGGAAGAGAAGACAGGCAGGGGGCTGGAAAGCACCTCACTTCCCATGGGGCCTGTGGGTTCTGAATGCATGAAGCCTGTAGATCCTGAACAGTGGGAGGCACCTGTGTTTGGGGGACTGGTTTATGATGCCCCCTACTTGTTTGGTGTGATATTTGGGTTCCATATTTTAAAAATTTATTTCTTTCAAATAGTCTCAAACTGTCTTACTGTTTCTTCTCTGCCAATGCCAAGAGCAGCATGGGTTAAATCTAGTTGGCTGTGCTTATGCATAATTTCTGTCTCTGTCTCTCTCTCTCTCTCTGTCTCCCTGTGTCTCTGGACTTGATTGGTTTAATTTCCATTATGAAAGGTGAAGTCCTGGTAAGGAATTGGGGGATTGGCTTTGAGAGCAAATCTAACAGCACATGGTTGGAACACTGTGCCTGAGATAACCGCCACCCGCCCACCACATCCCCTGTCCCCCCACTGCACCCCCCGCCCCCCAGCCCACCGCCTTTTATTTTCTTTAAGGGCAATAAGGTGACTGAGTCTGGGTGCAGTCAGGACATCCCCAGGAGAGCCTTGTACACTACAGACAGGCTGTTTTTGCCCCCTTTTCTGGTCACCCGATCTCTTTCCATGTGCTGCTTTTAGAACTTCCTGCTGCTCAGGCCTGGTCTCGCAAAAGGGAACAGCCATTCAAGTCCAGACACATTGCAGACTTCTGGCAAAATAGCCGGAGCTCACGAAAATTTACACTTTTCCTGGCACCTGGCCGACAGAATGAGCCGGACTTGGCTTGGGTTTGCTTTCAGTTAGCAAAGCCCTTTGGGGTGGGGGTGGGGGGGTGGAGAGTTGGGGGTGGGGTGGCAGCAAGATTCTCGAGAAGGGTCAGAGCTGCTGAAATAAATATCAGCTCAGCTAGAGAGAGCAATTCCTATAATTATATCTGCTTGATGACTTATAATCAGCATTCTTAGCAGAGTCTGTAACTTCCACGTCTTCTCCTCCTGTGTGCACTGATGTGGGGGTGCCGAGGGGCTAAAAAAGTGGTGTCACTGGTGGCTGTTGCTGTTAACGTGAACACCGTTTTCACTGAAGATTACCTTTGAAATAATGCCAGTGGGGCATTTGCTGGATTTTCTTGGTGAAAGTGTCTGAGGACTGTGTCCTATTTTTCACTAGGGAGAATCCTGTGTATATAGACATTTAAAAGAGCAAAACAAAGCTGAGTGTGTGAACAAAGCTCAGACTTGTCATGCTGGTCCTGTCTTCCAAGCAAGGGTCCATTTTGGATCCTCACCTAACGTAGCCCATTCTCCATCTCCCCTCTTTGAAAAACTTGAGAGAAACCAGTCGTCTGCCAGTCCACAGGCTGTGTGTCATTTCCTTCCTTCTCCAAGCCTCACTCTTTCCACAGAGGAGACTTTTCAAATTAACGTTTTCAGTTCATTAAAGACCTTTTCGCAAACATTTCATTCTGGTAAAGGCAGCATTTCATCTGGAAATGGTCAGGCTCACGTTGGCACAGAATGGAGTGAGAAAGGAAAAAAAAAAAATCAAATCTCTTTTCATCAAGTGGACAGTGTGCAGCAAGCCTCAAATGGGTCTTCCCGAGAAGCTGGGGAGGTTTCTTTGGAAGGAAAAAACAAAGTCAATGAATGAAAATCATTTGCTCTTGTTTGTTTTGCAAAACTAGCAAGGGAATAGGGGAGCTGGGCTTTCATTCCCTTAAAAAAAAAAAAAAAAAGGATTCTCTGGGAAGAGGCAGCTCGCAATTGTGTCCCTTTGTCTTGCTTCTGCTAACATCCACTGCAGCCTCTCCAGGGCTCACTCTGTGTCTGGGGAGGAGTGCATGAAAAGCCTTCTACTGCCAGATGAAAATATGGCCTTCTCTTCCCTGCCTGGCTTGAACCAGACACTCTGAGAGTCTCATGCAAATGGTCGGCTTCCCCAGAACAGACCAGTGGAGCAGAGAAACAGTACCTTGATAAGCCTGAGTGCTTGGGGCTTGCTGGACAAAATTACAGAAAATCTTTAGTTGATGCAGGACTGGAGATAGGCAGGCAGAGCATGAGTTTCTGGGCTGTTGTTGCCCCAGCCTGGGAGAAAAGAACCCAAGCATCTTCCAGGAAGGAACCTGAGCCATGAGCTAGTCTGTGTGGTGCTTGCTTGCTTGTTGTTACTGGGTTTTGTAGGCAACCTTAGGATCAGCTCCACTTCTATCTGTTTCATACGGTGGAGTCTGGCATAAGACTTCCACCAGGCCTCAAGTTTGTTGAGGCCTGGGCCACATTTGTGCTGTTCATGTTACTTACACAAAGTCAGCTTTAGGTAAATATTTGTTAATGAATAAAGAATGAATAATGTAACTTAAAAGGAGTTTGAAAACATGGAACCAGTTCTTTTGCCCTCCCCTGCTCTTACCCATTTTATGTCATGGCCAGAGAAGCTTGGTGATTTTCCCAACATCCTCTACCCAGCTGGTCACTGGCAGGGCCAGGCTATTCAGGTCTAGTCCAGAGCTAGTGTCTTAGTATTCCCTCTACCAGTGGGACCCAAACAACTCACAGATGCCAGTTTCTTGGGGGCACCGTTCAAGTAGAGACACTGTTCCCCAGTCACCATCCAACTACTGGGCATGACTAGCTGGGGTATTTATGACTGTGATGTGCATAAGAGCAGAGAGTATGTCTGTTTGTCCATCACTGTGTTCTGTGTGCCTAGCACAGTGGCTGACAATCACTGCTCCATCATTGTAATGTTTGTTGAATGAAGGAACACAAATACAACTCCAGCCCAAGTTCCATTCTCTTGAATAATCTAGAGACAGAAGATAATGCTTAGTGTCATGTTTACCCTCGAGAACTGTGGGGTCACGAAGGTCTGTGGGTCTTAATTGAAACATCAGCACCAATAGAAGTTCACTCTGAGGTGCATCCAGCCTCTGTAGTCATCATCAGCATCAGTATCAGCAGCAGCAGCAGGCAGATGGGAGTCTGTACAGGGAAATAAGCAGTTCTCGCCTTGTTTTACCATGGCTGCCAGCAGGTCTTACCCCTATAATCTTCTCATTCTTGTCCCATGTAAATGATAGACTTCTACAGCCAGAATTCATGGGTGATGCAAAGAGCACTGGACTCCTGAATTAGCAGATTTGGGCACAAGAGTTGGCTCCTCAACTTCTTGGTTGTGTAACCTTGTGCGTGTTCCTTGTCCTGTTTGACCTTCAGTTTCTGCATCTGTCAAAAAGGAAAACAAACCATGTGGATTTGCTACTTAGCAGCTGAGTGACATTGGTCAAGGTACTTCATCTTAGGTCTAAGATGGCTCAAAGCAGTATGCACTTCTCAGGGTTGATGTAAGGAACATGAGTTAAAGTATGCAAAGTGCTTGGTACAGTAAGTGCTCAATATATAGTGATCCTTGTTCTCATCTTATAGGAATTATAAAACTTGTATGGAATGGCTCATTCTACAGAAGAATTCTATATATAAGGGGTATTAATGAAATTTTAGCTATTTTCTCTGTGCATCCAATTACCTACTAGCATTCATACTTAGCTGTTTTACAGAAATACACAAGGTAAATTGCTCCAAATGAAATTCATGACCTTAGCTCATTTCTAGGGCTCTCCCAACCCCCCTCTTCCTGCCCCCGATTCATCTTCTCTTCCTGTGTTTCCTGTTTCACAATGATGTCAACATCTTTGTAGTTGTCCAAACTAACAGTTGGGAAGAAGTCAATTTCTACCTCATCTTCAAAACCAACCAATTAACCAAATCCTTTCAATTTCCTCAGTTGAGGAACCCTCTCCTATAGCTGGATATGCATCTCTCTTAGCACTGGTCTCCCCATTGTCATACCAGAGGCTGTATCTAGTCTTGGGCAGCTGTCTCTCAGTGGTCTCACTCTCTATCGTCATATGTTTCTATCTTCCCATTTCTAGCCTCTGGCCTTTATGCTAGCTACTTCTCTTCCTCTCACCTGGACAACCCAACCCTTCAGAATTTAGCTTAGATAATTCCTACAGGAAATCCTCCTTGACTACCTCTCTGCAGTCTGAATAAGTTCGTTCTGGGGGCATCTTAGATATACTGTCCTGAGCATACCACTGTCATGGTATTTATTATCAGACTATATTAAAATTTTTAGAGACTTTAAACTTGAAATGGATTAAGGTGTCTTTGTTTCAATATGCAGTCTAAAATAAAAACAATATCAAACTATAGAAATAATAGCTAACATTTACTGAGTTCTTGTTATGTATCATGCTCCAGTGCTTTATGTATGTTAAAATTAGTGGTGAGTATCTACTTGTAAAATAATTCTGATTATCTAGGAGAGGTCAGCCTGTGCTTGGTGTTCTCCTAAGGAGGAAGGTCTCCAGTTGTTCTTGGCACCAGGGACTTGGGGAAAGACATGGTGAAAGAAACTTTAGAGTGTTCCAGGAAAGAAGAGCTCTTTCATTATGGCCAGTCAATATGACCTTGTGCAGCTCACTGAAGTCTGGTTTGTCTTTCTTTCTGCACCTGTCAAATGGGGCTTAATGGTAATTATTTTATTTACTTCATGGGTACAAGGAATGCCCGAGCTTTTAGATACAGTGTAAATTACTACATCACTAATGGAAATGGACCCTTTATTTTGGCATAGTACACTGGACCGTTTATTCTGGCATAGTACATTGGAGCTGTACCACATGGGTTTGGGAGTCCAGGCCTTGGAATCCATGCTTGGGCACTTTTAGCAGGAAGCGGAGAACTCATCTCCCAACCAGACCCCTCTCCTCTTTTTAGCAAGGAAGCCCTTTGAATAAGTTCTCAGGTGGTTTAGGCTTTCCCTAAATGCTGTTCTGAGGTGGCTACTGTTGTCAGTACCTCAGTGATGCGAAAGCGTGACTGACGTGAATGTGGGATGTTTATGTACAAGCTGGTTCATCATAGCTGGGAATGAGTATCTAGGTAAAAACTGAGAGGAGAAAATGATTGAACATGGATTTCTCCACAATGACTTCAGTATCTCGACTCAGGTGAATAAACAGAATGTGTCACATGCATAGTAAGACGTATAATTCACAGTGCATTTGAGACTTACAACGTGCCTTTTCATGCACATTATCTCATCCATGTATATATTATCTCCCTGTGGGCAAAAATAGGGAAAAAACCATTTTTTTCTCTATACACATCCGGGAAGGTGCACAGTTTGCAGAAGGGGTGAATGAACAACCAAATCCAGCTCACACCCTCCCTCCTGCATGTAGGTATCCTTGACCATTTGGGCAACACCATCTCCTTTGCTTCTTACTCTGCTCCATGAAAAACTCTCATTTAGCATTTTTATCACTCGTGTTTATTTTGAACTTGGTACCTTTTTTTCCTAAATTACTTTTTTAAATTGGCAGATAATTCAACTATTGTTCACAGGACGGTTGCATTGTAAGCTCCATGAATGGAGAGATTTTTTTGTTTTGTTTTGTTGCTGTTCATTGTTTTGTTCACAGTATCGAGAATATTGCATATAATAGGTGCTCAAGGAATATTTATTGTATGAATAAGTGAATTGTTGTTCTTCATAGCTCAGTCATATCTCCTCAACTAGATTCTAATAGATAGGAAGGCAGGGACTGTCTCTTCATTTCTCTGGTCCCCCTGGAGTAGCTGGCATGCTGCTAAAGAACTTGAATATTAGTGGTGTCATTTATATGTAAATGACCCACACGTGCACATGGAAATGTGCCTTGGATCAGTAGATGTGGCCACTTTTAGGACCTTCAGAGGCTGAAAACATCTTTATTTTTGGAAGCTGCACCCAACATTATATTCATCTTTAATATGCATGTACTTTCCATTATATATGTGTGTCTGTGTGTATGTACACACACACAATTTTGCTGTTAAATGTTAAGTAACTTTTGTAATTTGTTTCGTTATTTATTACTTCAATTACCATGTTGATTTCACAGTTTCAGTTTTGTAATTTGAAGCCAAAATGTTTTTCTCATCTCAAACATTTTCTTGGCCCTTGACAAGCCCACAGGCCCCAGGCCTTGTGGATGTACCCAACGGTTACTTCCAGAACAAGAGTGGCTGACCTAAGAGGAAAGAGACAGTGCATTAAAATCGCCCTCATCATCCCAGTGAAACTCTTCTCCATCCCCCTTTATCTTGTTCCTAGGTCTTCTCTTCTGCCCTGCCCCATCTGCCAGACTCCAGGCGTGCACGGAGAGAGGATGAGCTCTGAGTTTTATGGTATCCCTAGCTGTCCCCCAAGTGTGAGCGTCTAATTAGGCTTGACACTACCGAGGCGTTTCCCTGACATTTATGTCACTGTCTTTCAATCTTTAGCAGCATTCGGTCTTGTGGGAAGCACAACAAACAATGTCAGAAACAACATAAAATTCCCCATTAGAGGGGGCCCTCAGAAACCTAGCCGCTGTTTATTAGCCACACTCAAAGGGAAGGCCGAAGGGTGGGGCCGGTGTGTGAATTCCGGGCTAGGAGGAAGAAATAAAACGGCTCATTTAAATTCTTAAGAACTGCATAGGAGGCAGAAGACACAATGAGTATCTTAGAGAAGAAAGGCCATCAGTTGAACAAACTAATCACATGGTAATCAAAGGGGAGTGAATCGCTGCCTACTGAGAAGTACTTTAGAAGAAGTTCCAGGCAGGGAGAGTAAAGACCTATTGAATGACAGCTTTCATAAATTATAGATTTTTAAAAATTGCACAAAGGAATGTGTAATAACGTGCGAAATAGATTTAGAAACGAAAAGTGCCCAAAGCATCTGAGAAAGGCCAGAGAATAAGAAAGCCTGAGTGAGCAGGGGTTGCGATAGCTTTGGCGGGAAGCCCCGCCCCACACTAGCCCCGCCCCTCACAAAACCCCGCCCCCATCCTAGTCTCCTGGAGTGGACCTAGGGATACCGTGTGCGATGTGTTTGCTGTCCAGATTTGGACTCTTGGAGCCTCGCTCTACCTAACAAGGAGCTGCAGGACTCGGTCTGGCTTCTGCAGTGTGGCCGGCCCACCAGCCAGGCAGTGATGGTGGGCTCCTGCCTTTGCAACCAGCAGACCTTTCTTCCCACCTGCCCACCACAGTTTCATTGAGTCTCTCCTTTCTCGGGCGAGTGCCAGCAAGTTCCATACGCCCTGTTAGCGGATAATAACTAAAGTGGTAACCGAAAATGCCTCAGATGTGACTCTACTCAGGAATTTATGTCTTTTGAAAAGGTGATTTGAGAAGTTGGGGGGTCATGACAAGTTAGAAGTGTTAGGATGAGGTGCTCTTTCCAGCTGTGTGATTTGGGGACCTTAGCCTTTTGGGGTTATATTTACAACGGAGAGAAGATTCACACCTTCTTCTGAGTTGCGATGAGAGGCTCAAATGAGGCCCTGAATGTAAAGTGCCCAGAACATACCCCAGTGCAGAGTTAAGTGTTCATTAGTGCCAGTCATTGTGCCTCTCTGGTCTCCCTGAGCATGGTGGTGGACGCAGAGACAGGTCTGGGTGGGTTTACTTTTCTTCTGACCTCCTAGAGGAGCCGGAGTGGAGAAATGTTGCCCCAGGTGCCTTACTAACACTACCTCCAAGGAAATGGAAAGCTTCTCCTCTCACCACTCACCCAGTGAGTGAGTGACAGTTGACCGAAAGACTTCTTAAACTTTATGATGCCAAGGGGGCTTTACTGCTGTTTCCCTCATTCTCCCGTTTTTAAACAGCTCTTGTGTGCTAAATCGCTTCAGTCGTGTCAGACTCTTTGCCACCTCATGGACTGTAGCCTGCCAGACTCCTCTGTCCACGGGATTCTCCAGGCAAGAATACTGGAGTGGATTGCCATTTCCTTCTCCACGGGATCTTCCCAATCCAGGGATCAAACTGTATTGTTTATGTACCCTGCATTGGCAGGCGGGTTCTTTACCACTGGCCTCACCTGGGTTCTTAGGTGATCCTAATGTTCAGCCAGGGCTTAGAACCACTCCTCCAGGGGAGGCAGAGGCAGAAGGAGTGCTTGGGCTGGTTATTTGTATATAGGAGCCCTGTGTTAGGGTAATTATGGTAGCTGATGTTACACATGACCCCCAGATCTCAGTGGCAGACCACAGTAAAGCTTTATTTTTAGCTCGTGTCACACATGAGCTTGCCTGGAAAATCCCATGGATGGAGGAGCCTGGTAGGCTGCAGTCCATGGGGTTTCTAAGAGTCAGAAATGACTGAGCGACTTCACTTTCACTCTTCACTTTGATGCATTGGAGAAGGAAATGGCAACCCACTCCAGTGTTCTTGCCTGGAGAATCCCAGGGACGGGGGAGCCTGGTGGACTGCCGTCTATGGGGTCACACACAGTCGGACACGACTGAAGTGACTTAGCAGCAGCAGCAGTAGCACGGCCCTGTGTAGATTGGTTATGGGGAGGAGGTCCTACTGATCCACGTTGTCATTCAGGGACCCAAGCTCCTTCCACGTAAAGGCTTACTCATCTTCAGTGTGCAACGTCAAAGCATCCCTGGAGTCGTCCAGCTGGCAGGCTGGGGAGGATAGAGGGTAGGGAACGTGTGCCTCCCGCTAACTGCCTCTGACCAGAAGGGCCACATCACTTCTGTCATGCCCCTTTGTAAGAATCTGTCACACATCCCCACGAATGTGCAAGGGCACTGGGACATGTAGTTTTAGCTGTGAGACCAGAAGAGAAAACAGGCTTGATGAGAATCTAGCTGTCCCTTAAATGGACTCTAAAATGGTACAGGATAGCTCAAAAACTGGACCTGAGGTTTTTAACCTGAGATCCTTGAATTTCTGAAAGGTTCATGCATTTCATGAAATTGGATGCAAAATGTGTATATGAGCTTTTAAACTTTTATTCTGTTCTCAAAGGCTGGGAGGCTGAAGTCCTACTCCTGCTTGGACTAGAGTAGTATTACAGTACCTACTTTATGATTTTGATAGTCTCTGAAAAAAAATGATATGGCTGGGTCAGGATTTCTGTCCCCTTGTCTCTTTCCTTTACTTCTTCCCCTCTAGTGGGGAAAGAAGAATGGATAAGAGGCAGAGGGCTGTGGGCACCGTATCCTGAGGCAGTGCTGCTATTGAGAGGCTGTCAACATGAGCGGGAGGAGGGTTCACGTGGCCATGAGGAATCTGAGAGTCTGCAATGGGCAGGGTAAATACCCAGCCTTGCCCTTCCAGAATGGAACCAGGAACAGCAGTCATTCAGACCTTGACAGTTCTTAGTTTGGTGGTGGTGGCCAGGGGGGTGGGGGGGGGTGAGGGGGTGGGGGGTGGGCAGTGATAAGAGGGAGGGAGATCAGAGGAAAGGGACTCCCAGATACCATCTGAGAGAGCCTCTATAAGGAATGAAAGGTGACTAGATGAGAACATTGACATTTTGCACCATTGTCTCAATGCCGCATCTGCCTGTGATGGGTTCAGCGTGCCGTTGTTTTTTTCCTCGTAATGGGCTCCACCTGAAAGCCCTTCCAGACGTTGAGGGCATGGCTGAGGGATTACAAACGGTTCTGTGGCTTGGAAAGAAAAGTTGGGAAACCACTAGTGTAACCTAACAATGGGGCATTGTGCTCTAGCCCGACCCTGCCCACCGGAGGGCCTTTTGTTTTCCAGTTTCTGGCACTGGACTTCAGGAGGCCAGCGACACTGCTTCTCTCTTAAGGTCAGAAATACTTGCAGCTGGCATTTTGTTTTCTCCCATCTCCTTAATTCCAGGGACCGCCCCTCCTCTGAGGCCAAGGCTGAACAGGAGTGGCCTGCTCTCTCTCCCCTGTTTGTATGGCAGGGCAGGAGACAATGCTCAGGCCAGCCGGGAGCGCCGGCTGTCTGGAGGAGTGCAACGCCAGCTGTCAGCCCGGGAGAGGTCAGACAGAGGCCGCTCTGGTCCCAGGTGGGCAAGGGTCACCCAGGTGACCAGACTGCACCGGAGGTCCAAAGAGTGTGCAGGAGCATGAACCGTTGGCTTCACTGCTGGGAATGAACTGCAGACTTTGGCCAGGGGGCGGGCGTTCCAGGTGCCGCCGCCACCCCTTCAGGAAGTTTGGGCCCTCCGTTGAGCTTCTACGTCTGCAACCTGAACACAGGGGCTATACTGGCAGGGCTGCCTGTTCCCGTTAATAGTTTTATCATCTACTGGCATGTGTTAGGCGGGGTGTGTGTGTGTGTGTGTGTGTGTGTGTGTGTGTGTGTTAGGTGGGGGGGGGCATAAAGCCCTCTTTCTGATTTTGGAGGCAGTGAAGTATAATGATTAAGGATGAACATTCTGGAGCCAGACAACCTGTGTTCAAATTCTTCTCAACCTGGTAGCTCGGTGACTTTGGGCAAGGGACTCATTTTGTTCATCTATATGTAGGCCTAGGGAATTCTCTGGTGGTCCAGTGGTTAGCACTCTGCACGTCCAATGCAGGGGGTCTGGCCGAGTTTGATCCCTGGTCAGGGAGCTAAAATCCCGCAGGCCTTGCAGTGTGGCCAAAAAAAAAAAAAAAAAAAAGCCTAATGAACATACATACTTATTTCATAGTGTTGGTGTTAGTGTGAATGAGTTGCTGCTTATAACACACTTAGAACAGTGTCTTGTAAACAGTAAGCAGTCAGTGTCAGTTTTTATTAACAGCAAAAAGTACTCAGCCTATGAGCAAACTTCTAGAGGAAAGGCACCTTCCCACTTGTGACAATGCAAGGGCTCTGTGAATGGTGTTTATGTCCATCCATCATTATCCTTGAGAAGCCTTCTCTGATCACTCAAACCCTCAGGAGTTGCCCTTTGTTTTAACTGCCCTGGTATTTCTCTTCTAGTACCTTCTTATCTATATGATTTCTTTAGATTGGGGTCCCTGCAATGGCACCCCACTCCAGTACTCTTGCCTGGAAAATCCCATGGACGGAGGTGCCTGGTAGGCTGCAGTCCATGGGGTCACAAAGAGTCAGACACGACTGAGCGACTTCACTTTCACTTTTCACTTCCATGCATTGAAGAAGGAAATGGCAACCCACTCCAGTATTCTTGACTGGAGAATCCCAGGGATGGCGGAGCCTGGTGGGCTGCCGTCTATGGGGTCACACAGAGTTGGACAGGATGAAGCGACTTAGCAGCAGCAGCCTTATTTATATATACAATTCTCCCAGCTACTGATAGAGTGAATTCATATTAAATATTCTTTTTGGTGGTGTGATCACTGACCTAGAGCCAGACACCCTGGAATGTGAAGTCAAGTGGGCCTTAGAAAGCATCACTACGAACAAAGCTAGTGGAGGTGATGGAATTCCAGTTGAGCTATTCCAAATCCTGAAAGATGATGCTGTGAAAGTGCTGCACTCAATATGCCAGCAAATTTAGAAAACTCAGCAGTGGCCACTGGACTGGAAAAGGTCAGTTTTCATTCCAAGCCCAAAGAAAGGCAATGTCAAAGAATGCTCAAACTACCGCACAATTGCACTCATCTCATACGCTAGTAAAGTAATGCTTAAAATTCTCCAAGCCAGGCTTCAGCAATACATGAACTGTGAACTTCCTGATGTTCAAGCTGGTTTTAGAAAAGGCAGAGGAACCAAAGATCAAATTGCCAACATCCACTGGATCATGGAAAAAGCAAGAGAGTTCCAGAAAAACATCTACTTCTGCTTTATTGACTATGCCAAAGCCTTTGACTGTGTGGATCACAATAAACTGTGGGAAATTCTGAAAGGGATGGGAATACCAGACCACCTAATCTGCCTCTTGAGAAATTTATATGCAGGTCAGGAAGCAACAGTTAGAACTGGACATGGAACAACAGACTGGTTCCAAATAGGAAAAGGAGTACGTCAAGGCTGTATATTGTCACCCTGCTTATTTAACTTCTATGCAGAGTACATCATGAGAAACGCTGGACTGGAAGAAACACAAGCTGGAATCAAGATTGCCAGGAGAAATATCAATAACCTCAGATATGCAGATGACACCACCCTTATGGAAGAAAGTGAAGAGGAACTCAAAAGCCTGTTGATGAAGGTGAAAGAGGAGAGTGAAAAAGTGGGCTTAAAGCTCAACATTCAGAAAATGAAGATCATGGCATCCGGTCCCATCACTTTATGGGAAATAGATGGGGAAACAGTGTCAGACTTTATTTTTGGGGGCTCCAAAATCACTGCAGATGGTGACTGCAGCCATGAAATTAAAAGACGCTTACTCCTTGGAAGGAAAGTTATGACCAACCTAGATAGCATATTCAAAAGTAGAGACATTACTTTTCCAACAAAGGTCCGTCTAGTCAAGGCTATGGTTTTTCCTGTTGTCATGTATGGATGTGAGAGTTGGACTGTGAAGAAGGCTGAGCGCTGAAGAATTGATGCTTTTGAACTGTGGTGTTGGAGAAGACTCTTTCGAGTCCCTTGGACTGCAAGGAGATCCAACCAGTCCATTCTGAAGAGATCAGCTCTGGGATTTCTTTGGAAGGAATAATGCTAAAGCTGAAACTCTAGTACTTTGGCCACCTCATGCGAAGAGCTGACTCATTGGAAAAGACTCTGATGCTGGGAGGGATTGGGGGCAGGAGGAGAAGGGGACGACAGAGGATGAGATGGCTGGATGGCATCACTGACTCGATGGATGTGAGTCTGAGTGAACTCTGGGAGCTGGTGTTGGACAGAGAGGCCTGGCGTGCTGCGATTCATGGGGTTGCAAAGAGTCGGACACGACTGAGTGACTGATCTGATCTGATCTGATCTGATACACTTAAAAATGAACTTGCTCTCTTTGTATAAATATCCTTCATGAGAGGAAAAATCTCTAATCTAGAATAAGGTCCTGACAGTTTTGTGTATTTTATGAACTTCAGTTTAAAAAAAAAAACAACACTCTACCAGACAAAAAATATATTGTAAAACTATGGCAATAAAACAGTATCGTACTAATTCAGGAAAAAGATAAAGCAATGGAACAAAATAGAAAGTCTAGCTATACATCCAGAAATGTGTGAGACTATTAAATTATGAAGATGGCATTGCAAAGTAATAGGTAATTGATATATTGTTATTCAGTAAATAATGTTGAGACAGCTGGCAAGTCATTTGGAAAAATAAATAAACCTGGATTCCTAATTGTAAAAAGAAAAAGTAAACTGTAAAAGTATAATCACAAAAAAGAAGGAAAAATTAATGATATTCAAGTAGGACAGACATTTCTGAGTAAGATATGAAACCATGGGAGCTATTAAAAAAAACCCAACTAGTTTGATAATATAAAATCTGAAACTTCCACATAGCAGAATATTATAAAAATAGAAAATAAAACATGGCTAATTGATTCTACATAGCCAAAATACCATAAACAAAAAAACTGACTAATTGGAGAAAATCTTTCTGTATTTCCTTAATACGCAAAGTGAAAGTGAAAGTTGTTCAGTTGTGTCCAACTGTTTGCAACCCCATGGATTATACAGTCCATGGAATTCTCCAGGCCAGAATACTGGAGTGGGTAGCCATTCCCTTCTTCAGGGGATCTTCCCAACCCAGGGAATCCACCTGCAACTCAAGTCTCCTGCAATGCAGGTGGATTCTTTACCAGCTGAGCCTAAGGGAAGCCCAAAAATACTGGAGTGGGTAGCCTATTCCTTCTTGAGCATATGTTCCTGACCTAGGAATCGAACTGGGGTCCTCTGCATTGAAGGCAGATTCTTTACCAGTTGAGCTATCAGGGAAGCCATAATATGCAAGATTTCTTCCAAATCAGTAAAATCAATAGTTCAGTTCAGTTGCTCAGTCATGTCCAACTCTTTGCAACCCCATGGACTGTAACACGCCTGGCCTTCCTGTCCATTACCAACTCCCGGAGTTTACTCAAACTCATGTCCATTGAGTTGGTGATGCCATCCAACCATCTCATCCTTTGTCTGTCCCCTTTTCCTCCTGCTTTCGATCTTTCCCAGCGTTAGGGTCTTTTCAAATGAGTCAGTTCTTTGCATCAGACGGCCAAAGTATTGGAGTTTCAGCTTCAACATCAGTCTTGCCAATGAACCTTCAGGACTGATTTCCTTTAGGATGGACTGGTTGTATCTCCTTGCAGTCCAAGGGACTCTCAAGAATCTTCTCCAACACCACAGTTCAAAAGCATCAATTCTCTGGTGCTCAGCTTTCTTTATAGTCCAACTCTCACATCCATAGATGACTACTGGAAAAACCATAGCCTTGACTAGATGGACCTTTGTTGGCAAAATGTCTCTGCTTTTTAATATGCTGTCTAGGTTGGTATAACTTTTCTTCCAAGGAATAAGCGTCTTTTAATTTCATGGCTGCAGTCACCATCTGCAGTGATTTTGGAGCCCCTCAAAATAAAGTCTGTCACTATTTCTACTGTTTCTCCATCTATTTGCCATAAAGTGATGGGACCAGATGCCATGATCTTCGTTTTCTGAATGTTGAGCTTTAAGCCCACTTTTTCACTCTCCTCTTTCACTTTCATCAAGAGGCTTTTTAGTTCCTCTTCACTTTCTTCCATAAGGGTGGTGTCATCTGCATATCTGAGGTTATATTTCTCCTGGCAATCTTGATTCCATCTTGTGCTTCATACAGCCTAACATTTCTCATCATGTACTCTGCATGTAAGTTAAATAAGCAGGGTGACAATATACAGCCTTGACATACTCCTTTCCCGATTTGGAACCAGTCTGTTGTTTCATGTCCAGTTCTAACTGTTGCTTCCTGACCTGCATACAGATTTCTCAGGAGGCAGGTCAGGTGGTGTGGTATTCCCATTTCTTTAAGAATTTTCCACAGTTTGTGGTGATCCACACAGTCAATGGCTTTGGCATAGTCAATAAGGCAGAAATAGATAAAATCAATAGGGTGATATGCAAAACTCATGAATAGATATTTCAAAGAAAAAGGCATATTAATGGCCAATAAATACACAAAAGATTATCTTCTAATTTAAAAAAGTCTCATAGGTAGTTTCAAGTATTATATTTTCAAGAGTCTCATAATGCCTAATATTTCCAGGTGTTAGATAATATACTCTCAAACAGTGTTGGTGGACATGTATTGGCACTATTTTTTAAAAAGGCAGTTTGGTAATATCTATCAAAATTCAAGATGTTTATTCCTGTTGACACAGACATGGCATTTCTAGTATTTTATCATACATACACTTGTGTATATGGGTATACATTTATGTCTCTATGCATACAGAAATGAACATTTAATGTGAAGTGTTGCTTGTAATAGCAAAAATTGGAAATAACCCAAATTATCATTGTGGGGGGAAGGTTAAATAAATCATGGTGCTTTGATAGAAACAAATTCTGTACAGCTGCTGAAAAGAATCAAATAAGTCTCTGTATTTTCTTAGAAACATGTCCAAAATATGTTAAGAGAAAGAAAAAAACTAGTAAAATAGTATATAGCGTTATCTCATTTGTAAAAATGTTTGCATATAATATATTCTTGAATGTGTATAATAGTTTTGGAAGGATATACATACAAGGAAGAGTTAACAGTGCTTACCTGTGAGAATAGGACTGGAGGGGTGCTGGTGAGGGAAGAGGGGTGCTTTATGCCCATCTACACTCTTTTAGTTTTGTTTATAATGAATCGATATTATCTTTAAAATATAAAAATTCTAAAATTAAAAAAACCTTATTGAGATCAACACAATAGCAATATCAATAGTGATGGATTTCAGAAAATATTTTAATAGTCACCATGTCTATTTGTATCCCTATAAGGTGGTTCAGATGGTAAAGAATCTGCTGCAATACAGGAGACACAGGTTCATATCCTGGATTAGGAAGATCCCCTGGAGGAGAGCATGGCCACCCACTCCAGTATTCTTGCCTGGAGAACCCCATGGACAGAGGAGCCTGGTGGGCTATAGTCCATGGGGTTGCAAAGAGTCAGACATGACTAAGCGGCCAAGCACATTTTTTTATGTCTAGTTCCACAGGTTCTTGATTCTATAAATCCAGAGGGCACTATTCACAGAAATAATCTGCACAGCTATACATATATGCTGTGCATATGTGCTTTAAAATTTTCTTTGAGATTCACCACTTCTTTTTATTTGAACAACAGGTGTAAAGTCTTTGATTTCTGTAGTACTCTCTGTTGTTGTTTAGTTGCTTAGTCAACCCAGGGATTGAACTCACATCTCCTGCATTGGCAGGCAGATTCATTACCACTGAGCCACCAGGAAAGCCCAATACTTTCTGTCAGGGCAGGCCTCATCAAAATAAAAAACAAACTTTAGGGTCAATCTTAAAAACCAAATAGCAAATGAACATGGCATAGCTTCTAAACCAACCCCACAGGATCTGTGGATACAAGATGAAGTTTGAAACACAGTAGATACCGATTGCAATAGGTGAGAGTGGAGATGGAGGGAGAAAACTGAAGAGAGGATGAAAAGATTAAACGAGGGGGTGTGGGAGGACTAATGCTGATATGTAGCGTGAGCTGGGGTCTAAGAGTAACTCAACTCTGGACACCTGTCACGTGCTCATTACCTACCCTAGACTCCAGCTCTACCTAGCATTTATTTGAAGGAGGATATTAGCGTGGTAGCTCAGCTGGTAAAGAACCTGCCTGCAATGCAGGACACCCTGGTTCAATTCCTGGATCCTCCAGAAGATCCCCTGGAGAAGGGATAGGCTACCCACTCCAGTTTTCTTGGGCTTCCCTGGTGGCTCAGATGGTAAAGAATCTGCTTACAATGTGGGAGAACTGGCTTTAGTCCCTGGGTCAGGAAGATCCCCTGGAGAAGGGCATGGCAATCCACTCTAGTATTCTTGCCTGGAGAATCCCCATGGACAGAGGAGCCTGGTAGACCATAGTCCATGGGGTCACAAAGAGTTGGACACGACTGATCCACTAAGTACAACGCAGCACAGAAGTGGCATGGAAGGCCCCTCACACGTCCCCACCACCCTTCCTTTTCTTCTGCAAGCCCTTGCTAAGGGCTGCCCAACAGCCTGGTAGAGAACAATATAATCAGGCTTCCTATTTGTGTCATCTGTCTCCTTTTATCTCCATTTCAGGTGACTTCCCCTCTGCCTGGCCTTTCCCTGGCCTGGTGCTGGTGACATGCCTTCAGATCTGAAGGAGCGGTGCAGAGCTCTCTCCCTGCATTCCCTATGCTCTCCCACGCCATCTTTGGTCTGCTACTCAGGAGACCACCTTGGGCACACTTGATCTTCAGGGCTCATCTCTGAGTCCAAAGACAACCTTTCCCTCTGGAAGGTCTTCTTTCTTGTTAAAATGTTGTTATTGTCAAGCTTACCTCACATTAGTTGTGGTCAGCATCTTGACTTAGTTAACAGAGATGCATGTGAATGTTTAAAAGCATAAATGACCAAAATGAATTTTCAGCAATTTTGGTAACATTCAGTTTAGTTCAGTCACTCAGTTGTGTCCAATGCTTTGCGACCCCATGGACTGCAGCACGCCAGGCTTCCCTGTCCATCACCAACTCCTAGAGCTTGCTCAAACATAGCCGCTCTTACCTCAACTAGGCTTTAGCATCCTTGGAAATAACTTGCCTATGGTAGTGAAACTTGTAACTGGTTAGTGCCTCTTAATTGCACCTGTTATTCAGATACAGAATGACTCTTGCCACTGGGCAAGTAAATCAGGAAATTGTCTCTGGCCCTGCCAGGGCAATGAGTATATTCTCAAAGTTCATCAGCTAAGAAGCTGTGGTGTGTTTGCTCATTGTAATTTTTCTTTCTGAATCTTCAAAGATGAGGAAAGGAGTCAGGAACTTGAATAAGCAAATCCTGGGGTTTTGAGTCAGATCTATAATGGGGAAACATTAAAATATTTTCATCTGGATTAATGCCCTGCTGGTAATAGCTCTCTGTAACCATCCAGTGATAAAGTCCAAATGGAATAATAGTATTAAAAAAAAATCCCAGTCAAGCCTCCAAAGATTCTATCCTCACCAGAAACTTGGCGGCATCATTCTGGGGTGGTTTTGTGCCAACCCTCTTGAGAAGCAGTATGGCCTGGGAAAGTATACCTCCATAGTTTTCCTGTCCAAACTTGGATTCCAGGATGAAGATAGTCTGTGATATTTTTCCACCTCTTGGTTTTTTACACATGATTTACATTTTCACCTTGTATTTTCCCTTTCTGAAACTTTAACTGATGTATCAATATGGCAATAGATGAATCTTCTGAAAAGGATTCTTTTGAGTGGAGGTGGTGGTAGAGGGAAAAAAAAATTGAAAAGATGTGGAAGCTGGCACAAATGGGCATTGTGGAGTCAAGGGTTACCATTTGGCAGAGCCTGTCTGCAGGAACCACTGGTAGAGAGGCTTCTCTGGCTCTGGAAGTTTCCACAGGATGCCCTCCTTTGTCTACTATTATTAGAGAACCTGGGGGTGGGGACCGAGACTGGGAGCATCCACCTTGATCTTTCAACATCTTCTCGCTTTTATCAGGGGTTTACTAGATCCATCCTACTATAATGGAGGTCTTGCAAGTTTCTGTGGTTTGAAACAACCTTCCTTTTTATTAGTGATGGCATCTGGGATGCATAAGAAATGATGTTACCCAGATTGAGATTCATGATAGTAGCGAGGGGAGAAAGGGACCTGGTGCTAGAATCAGTATGGAATTTGGAGCCAGTTATTTTGGCTAATTATCTTTCATAATGCTAGTGGACGCACTTTCCAGGTGGCTCTAGTGGTAAAGAACCTGTCTGCCAATGTAGGAGATATGAGAGATGTGGGTTTGATCCCTGGGTTGGGAAGATTCCCTGAGGAGAGCATGGCAACCCATTCCAGTATTCTTGCTTGGAGAATCCCATGGATAGAGGAGCCTGGCAGGCTACAGTCTCTAGGATCCCAAAGAGTCAGATACAACTAAAGCGACTTAACACACACGCATGCTAATGGACAAAGCGTTTGGCCCTCTCTGATTGAGATGAGGGCAGTAATTTCTGGTAGGTTCTGATACTACTGCGAGGAAGAGAAGGTGTGGTAATGATTGTGTAGGAGAAACTGGGGACTAGAAATAAGAATGAACTCCCATTTGAAATGTGCCTAGATACTTTTCAGAGGAAATGAATGTTTTAAAGCTGGCAATTGTAGCACAAACTGTTATGCAATGTCTTGGTATCATAGTCTTAAAAATAAGCATAGACATATATATCTTTCCTATACAAATGCTTTCTCAAATAAAAGATAGTAGGAGAGTGGACGAAATCGGTATTTATTTTTCCTACTGGTAAAAAATTAAAACATGCTGATAAAAAATTTAAAAAACAAATAAATAAACTAGGCTTGCAGGTAAGGACTAATTTCCAAGGCTATCCTAAGAAAACCTTTTTTAAAGGGAGGTAGGACTAGAATAGAGGGTCACAGCATCCAGACACAAGAAGAACAGTAAATCCAAGAGCAGTTTCCTCTTAATTGTGCCCCGTGTCTTTGGCCTTGAAGGGCAGAGACTCAGAATTGGTCCAGTGTGAGATGCTTCATCAGTCATAAAGATTTAATTACAATCTTATTTGACTAGCATTGTAACAGGAGGCCCGGTTAGTATTTTCTGGGATTTTCTCTCATCACCCCTCATTTTCTCCCCTTCCCGCCCACCTTCCTTGACACCCCCCTCCCCCCCATTAAAAGGATGACCAGTTTTGAATTACGGTAATAGCTCCACTCTTGGTTTAGGACTAACCTCCCTGAAATTTTCAGGACCACTAATTTGTGGTTGCTCCAGTGCTAGAATGAACTTGGTGCTCTGGCCTTTAGACTGGCAACGCAGTAAAAGTTTAAAGCGAAGACTGCCTCAGAGCCAACAGAAGAGAAGAGCTGGAAACCTAAAGGTTATCCTGAAATGCACTTTACTGTTATCTATGAGAACAAATGAGTTAAAAAAATTTCAAATACCAGAATACCCTACAGGGAGGAGATATAACTATTAAAGGGCTGTTATAGCTGCAATAAATGTAGGAACAATAAAAATAAATTGATGAAGTAAATGTCAGCGCTGTTCCCCTGAGCTGCCCCCACACCTTTGTCCAAAAGTAGAACATCTCCAATTACAGAGGGTGGAAACAGCCTTCAATGACAATATGACAAGGACGGAACACAGAACGCTGGCACAGAGAACACAATTATGCACAGCCTTGAAAAATTGTATCATAGCACAATGCATGGGAGAAATCAATTAATGATGCAGGCTTCCACTGCTGTCTAATAATCCTAGAAAGGAAAGGAGGGGGAAAAAAAACCCGAACACCCAGTGCATCAAAAAGGTGACCTGTAAGTGGAAGTCTACATAATACCAGAGGTCAGTCTTCAGGGTTTATAGCATCTGAAATACTCTTTTTTTTCCCTCTGAGGGAAAAAAAGAGAAATCTAACAGTCTTAAGGAGGCATTTAAGTAAAAGTCACTTCTTCTCTGGTTAAATAGGCTTGCAAAAGAGAGTTCTTTGGTGAAAGGGCAGAGATGAGCAAAGCGTGTGGCTGTCGTTGCGAGTCCACCAGCTGAAAGGGAAAAGGCAAAAGTTAGGCATAAACACAGTGGAAGGTAGAAGGTGATTTATCTTGTGCAATTTACAACAGGTGCTAAACATTACGAAAACCAGAGCTATTAAGCAATCAAATTAAGCTATAATTATAACCGAAGAAAACTGTACAGGAATTCTAATTAATTCAAATCTGAACATGTCCAAGAGGAATGCTCCAGCAACCCCACTTCTGAATAAAACAAAACAAAAATAACCCTTGGATAATGCCTTCAGATTGCACAGGAAATTAAGAAATACTTCTCAGCCGGAGTATTCCAGGCATTCCTTATTAAATGGTGAGAGAAATTACCTGCAGTGTCTGAGCACTTGGCTTTTCAGGTATGGACCATATAAAGCATGTAGTTGGGGGGCCCTTCACTTGGCAGGATTTGTCGATGGAGTGGACCAAGGGATTCCACCTTCCGTGTAAGTACTTCAGTGGGTCTGAAGGGGTGGCTCCTTCTTCTCTCCTTTGAAGGTTTCTCCTAGGGCATGTGAGGCTTTTAAAGAGCTCTTCACACTCCCCTTATATATTAAAAAATTTTTTTGTGTGTGTGTCTTTTGAACCAATTCCATTTTCTTCTTAGCCACTCCTCTTCCAGTTCTTAATCCCAGTCTTTCCATCTGACTTGAGCTTTCTGCTGTTCTTCCATCTCAGGGAACCCTGGAATGTCAGAAGACCAGGGCAGGATTTTCTGTTGGGTATACCTGAATCACGCAAGTGGTGTCCCATTACTGCAGAGTTATGTGAAGAAGTGGATGTTTCGCTATTAGAGTAAGATTTCCAACCTCAAAATGGAACCATTTGATTAGGGTACCTGTTTTCCCTAAATCACGATTCTTTCAGTTTAACAACTTAAGAACAGGAACAGCAAAAACAACAGCATTGACAGCTAACATTTATCAGAAGTTTATTATGTATCAGATATTTTACTGAATTCTTTACCTGATTTTCTCAATTAATTCTTTCTCTATGAAAGAAAG
The DNA here is from genome assembly GCF_029378745.1 of Bos indicus. NCBI lineage: Eukaryota > Metazoa > Chordata > Mammalia > Artiodactyla > Bovidae > Bos > Bos indicus. The sequence continues at coordinate 42,732,950 of NC_091770.1, read as the reverse complement.
TCTCTATGAAAGAGGGACTCTTATAGTACCCATTTTATGGACGAAAAATCTAGGCCGACTGTTGACTGTTAAATCAATTGTTAAACAAAAACCCCTTTTCTGTTATTCACATGGTGCTCTTGCATTTCTAAATAATTTAATGTAAATTCTCTTTGCTTTTATTCTCTCTGGTTAAACTGGTGGGGAGTGTGGTTGGAAGGAGAGTGATTTTCTCGGGATGGGTTGACTTCTGAACTGACAGCAGCATGGCTCCTGTTGTGAGCATGGTTTTGCCCACCATTTTGAATATTTACCTCTGGACACACCCTTGACTTTTGCTCTGTTTGCTTCCATTCACATTATACAGTGGTTCTTGTGACCAAAGACGTGTGAAGAAGCACTGATTTTGTGCATATTTGAATTCATAGCTCTTTTTTAACCATCACTGGAGTTTTTGTTCTAATAGGAATCTCATGCTGACTTTTGATTATGTTGATAATGGGCAGGTAATGCTACTTTCCTTCTGTGGTGTGGGGTCCCTAGAGCCTTCCTCCAAGGCTACATGGCCTTGATTCAGAGGGAAGTGGAGAATCAGTAGCCTCCTAGTTTGGCAAGAATAGTCCACAAGTGTTTGCTGGAAGCAATTCTAATAATAGCACTCTGGGAGAAATTCTAATTCTCCTGGATAGGTGAGGAAACCAAGAATTAGAGAGTTAGAAATTGGACCAAGGTCACATTGCCAGTTACGTGGTAGATCCAAGAAATGAGCTAGAGTGTAAATGCTCTTCCATGTGTCCACCTGTGCGTGTACATGGCACCACTCCCACAGTGTCCCTCCTCTGCCCCTCTAGCACCCTGCAGGAGACACAGAACTCCAGGCGGCTACCTTTTCTTTCCCTCTTGCTTTCTAGGACATCTGTTCAACTTGGGAGTGAGGGGAGTACAGAAACTGCCCGAAGACTTACTGTAGGGAGGGTTATGCCAACAAAAATGGCTTTTGTGCAGGGTATCCGAGAGTGAGGCCCTCCAGCCTGGAGCCTCCTAAAGAGTAAGTTTAAGGATTCACCAGTCTAGCAGAGGACTTGACACAGTACCTCCTCAGTAGAAAGAAGCTGACATTATTATTATAGCTGAGAGATGTGAAGATGTTGTCATGGGAATATGCACTAGCTGGCCAAAAGCTACTCTATACACACATTTAAAAAGTACTTATTATGTCACCTTCCTTAAGTACTTAGTATGTACCAAGACCATTGCATACATGCAATTAGACTCTCATGACAACCCACTAAGGTTGGTACAACTGCTGTCCCCAACCCAAGTCTGAAGAAATTGGATCTTAGAGAAAGTCAGACTTTTGTAAGATCTCACAGCTAGTAAAGGGCAAAACCGGGAATCTAATCCTGGCAAGTGGACGCAGGAGTCCAGCTTCTAAGCAACTAGCTGTGCCCATCAGAGACTCATAGTGCAAGAGGGGGTTCCAAAGGCAAAATGTGAAGAACTTAGTGAGGAGGGGTTGTGGACCTGGGGTGGGTGTAGTTAGGAAGATAATCTTCTCAGCTGGAATCTCACAGATAAGTGGGGTTTGGGAAGGCAGTGGATGATGGAGCATTAGAGAGAGATGTATAGTCCTCACCAAAGGTGTGAGCAGAGGGCAGCCCAGCCAGGGGGCCTGAAGCAGAAGCGCTCACAGGGAGAGAGCCCTGGTTTCCTTTCACCTCTCTTCCCTCTCAGGGTTCTGCCGGGACCACTTTACAGATGGCCTCAGGTTTGGGCAGAGCCCCCTCACTCAAGGTTACTGAATGTAACCTTGCCCCTGACGTGTTCTCCTGAGCTTGCTTCTCCTGTGGGGGCAGCAGGTGCCTTTGGGACCACCCACCCAGGGAACGACTGGCTGTGGGCTTCATGGTCTGAGGTATAATCCATGCTTCGTGTGTTTTGAGAGACACGTGCTAAGGCCTGCAGTGGCCAAGCTCTGCTTGTTGGTCTGGCCTCCTGGGGCTTTTCCCAGCCTCACCTCAGCCCCCTGTGATCCTGTTCTCCCCTATGAGGAGCTTTTGGAGTTGAGGAGGCCCTGGCAGTCCTTATGTCTTCACTCTGCTTCTGGGTTTTGAAATCCTCCCCAGCTTTTGAGTAATGAGCACTCCTCCCGCCTGTGGCTGAGGCTAATTTTGACCTCATGCAGTGAGATCTGCTTTTAAACTGCCCTGGAGGGGTGTGGCTGGAGCCCTGGATGGGCAAACCAGGATGGCAGCCACCCAGGTGCCCTGTGTCCTGCTTGCTCTGTAAAGTTGGACCAGGAGTCCTGTCCGGGATCTGTGTGTGGTGGTGACGAGCTCTGGCTATGGGATCTGACTGGAGTTAAATCCCACATCTCCTACCACCAATAGCATGGCCCTGGACAAGTCCATTAACACTGATCTCTGCAGCGTCCTCATTGCACCTCTCTCAGAACAATGGAAAATTACATGGAAAATACTTAGAAGGGCATGAGGCATATAATAGTTGCTCAATGAAAGTTAGTTGTATTTTTGTACTGAGTTCCTAGAAGCTCATCCTGCCTGCCCACTTTGCTGATGAGAAGTCTGAGGCCCACACAGGTTGTTTTCCTGCTTAAGATCAACTACCTGGCATAAGAGCTGGGGTGCTGCTCTAGCACACTGGCCTCCTAAGCCAGGGCTTTTCCCTCTTAGCATTAAGGCCTGGGGTTTGGTCCATTTCTTGAAGGAGGACACAAGATCCTACTCATTTTGTTACAAATAGATTCCTGGACCCCAACCTAGACCCATTAAAACATAATTTCTAGAGTGGTGCATGAAAATCTATAATTTAGCCAAGACCATGCCCTTCTCATCTACACTTCCCACTTGATTCTTTGGTACTCTGAAACTTCAGAACTGCTGGCTTTGCTTTGTGTAAATTGGTAAAAATACAGAAGGATCAATCACCACAAAGTCTCCACGTTCTTCAGTCAGCCCGAGTTTGTGTCCTGCCTGCTACGTGCCCTTCACGCATGTCCTCGGGGACCTTGCAGATCTGTTGCTTAGCATTTGGGAGGATGGGGTGCTGGTGAGGAAAGGGGAAGGTGAGATGGGGTTCACATGTTAAAGGGGAGACAGAGATGACTGGTGATGCTGATGTTCAGAGAGGGCAAAGGAAGGTGAGTAGGCAGTCAGGAGGGGCTCAAGTGGGGAGCTTTGAGAAGCAGAGGAGAGAACCAGGGGCAGCTCCACCCAGGCTACCCTTGGGGAGTAGAGCTGCAGGGAGCAGGCGTCACTGGGGGCAGCTGCGAGGTGTGGGGTGGGGATGGCCCGACTTCCCAGCTACCAAGACATTCACTCCCTTCTTTTGATACCATCAGGCTGCTCTTTTATGATTGACAAACAGCCTCTCTCCAAAAGCTACTGTAGACTTGATGTTTATCTTTTTGTTTGACTGTGGGGGAGCTGTTTGCCCCTTGATAACTTTGTTCCTACAACCCCCTCAGGGACAGTAGAGGCCAGTGTGGATACGGTGTGGCCCCAGGAGGCACGGGAGCGGCAGGCAGGAGGGGCAGGAGGGGCAGGAAGGAGATGATCTGGCAGGGAGGGGTGCCACCCCTGTGGTGCTGGGCAGAGCACCAGCTTCCTGTATCCCATCTGCTTCCTGATTACCCCCTGTCTGCTCCCTGGTTATACCAAATTTGGGGGTGGCAGTGAAAATGCCTCCATGAGCCCTTTGAAGTCAGAGGTCAGGGTGTGTGTGAGGATGAAGACCAAGCAGCTGCTGCCATCTCAGCTGTCTCCCATTGAGCAGAGGCTCCAGCCACACTCTGGATGGATGAGATGGGCACATGTGATAAAGGCTGATATTTCCAAGTGCTGACCATTGACCATTCGCTGTGATAAGCCCTTTATGTGGAGTAGCCCATCAGGATGGGTACCAATATCACCATTTTCCAGGTGAGAAAAACTGAGACCCAGAAAGAATAAGTTAGTCACTCAAGGCTGTACTGTTGCTGCTGCTGCTGCTAAGTCGCATCAGTTGTGTCCGACTCTGTGCGACCCCAGAGACGGCAGCCCACCAGGCTCCCCCGTCCCTGGGATTCTCCAGGCAAGAACACTGGAGTGGGTTGCCATTTCCTTCTCCAATGCATGAAAGTGAAAAGCGAAAGTGAAGTCACTCAGTCGTGTCCGACTCTAGTGACCCCATGGACTGCAGCCTACCAGGCTCCTCCGTCCATGGGATTTTCCAGGCAAGAGTACTGTAGTGGGGTGCCATTGCCTTCTCCACAAGGCTGCACTGGTGAGTAGTAAATTGAAATTGGAACTGAGGCAGCCGGGCTCCAGAGGTCACACTCAAACCCAGGCCAAAGAATACCTGCCTTATTCACTCAGGAGGAAGAGGGGCTCTGCATGTATGTTACTAGAGAGGGGTTCTCAGGAGGAAGAGGGGTTAGAGAGACAGCTGATGTGCTTGGCTCTGTTGTGTTTGGACGCTGGCTGAAGTCAGCATTGTTTGTGTTGGTCAGACTGGCAGCTCCTGGAAGGCAAGGTTGGGGCAGGTTGAGTTGCTCTGCCAAGGCCCCAGCACCTCTGACTTGTGTGTGATGCTGCTGGTCAAGATGGGTCAAATGCAGTTGGTGTTGCCCTGCTCAGCACTGCTGTAGAGCCACCTTTTTCATTACTAGCACGATCTCCCCTTCCAGTCGTATTTTTGTCTACCAGGTTTAACATTCGTCAGTGCTCATTGCCTGTCCTAGTTACTACAGTGTATTTGCTTGATGGCGATTTTCTATTTCTTTAATTTCTTCCACATTTATTAATTGAAATTCTGCTGTAAGAAATAGATGCCCCTTCCCTCTCATCTATTTATTTATTTATTTGTATCAGCTTGTGAAAAGTAAAAATGTTAGTCACTCAGTCATGTCTGACTCTTTGCCACTTGGTGAACTGTAGCCTGCCAGCCTCCTCTGTCCCTGGAATTCTCCAGGCAAGAATATTGGAGTGGTTGCTATTCCCTTCTCCAGGGGATCTTCCCAACCCAGGGCTTGAACCAGGGTCTCCTGTGTTGCAAGCAGATTCTTTACTGTCTAAGCCACCAGGGAAGCCCCTTGTATGAGCATTTTCGTTGTTCAGTTGCTCAGTCACATCTGACTCTTTGCAACCCCATAGACTGCAGCAGGTGATGAACAGGCTTCCCTGTTCATCACCAACTCCTGGATCTTGCTCAAACTCATGTCATGGAGTTTGGGTGTGATGCCATCCAACCATCTCATCCTCTGTCATCCCCTTCTCCTCCTGCCTTCAGTCTTTCCCGGCAGCAGGGTCTTTTCCAAGGAGTCAGTTCTTTGCATCAGGTGGCCAAAGTATTGGAGCGTCAGCATCAGCATCAGTCTTTCCAATGAATATTCAGGGTTGATTTCCTTTAGGATTGACTAGTTTGATCTCCTTACAATCCAAGGGACTCTCAAGAGTCTTCTCTAGCCCCACAGTTTGAAAGCATCAATTCTTCAGAACTCAGCCTTCTTTATGGTCCAGTTCTCACATCCATACATGACTACTGGAAAAACCATAGCTTTGACTATATGGATCTTTGTCAGCATATTAGCATGGACCTGTATCAGCATAGACCATGGCTATTTATTATATTGAACCCGTAAGTCACCTTTAAATTCCATTGCCATGTTTGTGAGTTAAGCCTTGCTCCATTTCTTGCCTGGATCACAACATTAGCTTTCTAACTGGTCTCTTTGCCTCCAACCTCCTTCCTTTCAAGCCAGACTTTACACGTCCACCTGAGGTCATGTAATGTCAATCTGACTATGTCACAACTCTTCAGCTGCTTTCTTTTGCCCAAAAATTCCTGTGAATGGTGATATGACAAGTAAAATTCATGAATATTTACTAAATGATTTGCATGCGTGTTCTCACTGAATCCTCATGATACTTGGACAGATTGAGTAATATGAGCCTCAACAGCATTCCTGTAGTGCAGATGAAGAAACTGAGGCACAGAAGGATTAACCAACCTTCCTTGGGCTGCTGAGCTGTTATGTGTTGAGCTCATACTCTCAGCCACTAGACTTACCACCTGCTAAATCGGCCCTTAATGATCTGACCTTGGCTACTTCTATAGCTGCGTTTTCACCGGCCCTGGCATTCACTGCACTTTCCGTAAATAGTACTTGTTATGGAAGTAGGTGTTCTCATCCAGTGTTGCTGAGGATCCAGTTGACATTTTGGCTGCAGTGATGGTAGGGACACTGGTAGCAGCAGAAGGAATAGTTTTCTAAGAAGTATAAACAGTGGCCAATGGTCCTATGACTGTATGTGAGTCTAAGCCCTTGTGAGTTTCTCGCCTACCTGCCCACATCAGACTGTCTTCCAGGACTTTATTGCTTTTTCTCTTTCTCCTTTACCACTCAGGATAAGGTAAACCTCACCTGCAGCATTCTTCCTGAGCATTCAGTCTGCCATGATGCCTTTCTCATCAGATTCCTTCATTAGGCCCCTACCATGTCGATTCTACTTGAGGTCTTCAGAATGTTCTGTAAGAACTCTGGTCAAGGACCATGCATTTTAATTCCACCCCCTGGAAAGTTGCCATCTGTATAATATATGTTCAATTTGAGGATTCCCTGATTGATAACTAGATATAAGACACAAAGAGTCATAACTCTAATGCAAGTGAACGCAGGCCCTGTACTCATTATCTAAAACCCTTTGGGTCATGTGAGTTTTGGAATACAGAATTTTTCTGATTTTAGCAAGATATTATGGGTGTATCTAATATAATTAATAATACTCCTGTGGTATCTGAGAATTATTCTATAGTCAAAGATATTAATATTTGTCTAATGACATACATGAAAATTCTAGGGGAGGTAAATAAAAATTTTAAATAGCCTCATGGCAAGCCTTATCATCACATAAGTTCCAGTTTTTTTCATTTTCAGAGTCTTTTCTATTTTGGAATTATGGATAAGGAATTGTGCACTGGCATTAAGGTATTAATAGGTGGTGTAAAGAGGCACCAACATCTTTTCCTGGGAGCTGAGATGAAAGACCTCCAGGGATGAGAATGCCAAGGCCACTGCCAGTTGTGGTCAGGGGAGTCCTTTGGCCCCTCGCCTAGTTGAGAATTGAGCCCAACACCAGTATGAAGAGGCCAGTGAGGAGCAATGACAGTTGTCTAGGAGAGAAGTCACTGACATGGGTGCTGGTAACAGGATGGGGAAACAAGCCTGTGTGAAACGTTGCAAAGAAATGAGCTGCAGAGCTTGAGGGGGCAGTCGGTCAATCAGATGTTCCCAGGCTTTGTGCTCCACAGTTTGGGAGAGTGTTGATGTATTAAATAGCATGAGAGTACACTCCGGTACTCTTGCCTGGAAAATCCCATGGATGGAGAAGCCTGGTAGGCTTCATGGGGTCACAAACAGTCGGACATGACTGAGCAACTTCACTTTCACTTTCACTTTTCAGAGGTGAGATGGACTGAGGAGAAGGTGGATGCATTTGAGCATTTGGAGTGTACTTTAACCCACTGGGTGGAAATAACTTTTAAGAATAAAAGGGAATGGGAGAGGAGTTTGGGGGAGACTGGATACATGTATATGTATGGCTGAGTCCCTTTGCTCTTTACCTGAAACTATCTTTACATTGTTTGTTAATCAGCTATATTTGCTATTTGTGTGTGTGCTCAGTCATGTCTGACTCTTTTGCGACCCTATGAACTATAGCCCGCCAGGCTCCTCTGTCCATGGGATTTTCCAGGCAAGAGTACTGGAGTGAGTTGCCATTTCCTGCTCCAGAGGATCTTCTGGACCAAGGGATTGAACGTGCGTCTCTTGAGTCTCCTGCATTGGCAGACAGATTCTTTACCTGCTAAGCCATCTGGGAAGCCCAATACAGAACAAAAAGTTAAAAAAAAAAGAGAAAGAATAAAAGAGAAAATAGTATGACACTACTTCTACAGTGATGTGTGCATCATTGCCAATATTTAATTATTGTCTTCAGTTGTTCTATCATTATGATGACGCTATTAATTTGCACGCCTCCTCCTCACCAGCTGCAATCCTCTGCTGTCCGAGGCCAGGCCCATTCTCAGACCAACATCTGCCCAGTCTAGTCTGATTTGCGCTTGAGTCTCCCAGGAAACCATCACACGTGTGCTCTGTTGGTTATGTTGTCAACCTGTAAGTGGTCACTTATTTATTGAAAAACAACAGGCTTTGTCTCCGAGGGGATGTCTTGATCCCAGTCCTCCCCACAACTGACTGACTGGCCCAGAACCTGTTCTGGAACCTGAGCTGGAAGGAGAGGGGGTGGGACTGGTAGACATCTCCTCTCTAGAAGTCTGTCTCTCTCTCCCAGGGGAGCTCCTGAAGAAACCCTGAAGCAGAGAATTTTCCTGCTCTCCTTATCAAAGAGAAGGATTTCATTTGCTCGTTTATAAATGGGTACTGTCTAATAGTTAAATCTGCTTGGGGACTGAGGCGTGGGAGCATGTTTGAGAGTTTCTTGATAAATATCATGTGGAAATGGTGTTCTGCTTGCATAAGCCAACTCCTGAAAAATGGGTCCTTTAATGTCCTCTCAATGAGACCAGCTACATGACAACTGGCCTGGGGAGCTGAAATGCTGGTGAGAAATTGAAGCCATAGATCTGTCTCAGTGTGGCCTCATCAGCTGTGATTGTTAGGTGTTAAGTTGAAGACCTACAGCCCTCTGGTCTCGCCTGCATGTGATGGATGGCAGCTCGGGCGTTAGCCAGGGTTGGATAGGCTGGTGGTGGGGGCTGCTGCTGCCGGGTGCTGATTTGATATGCGTCCCCCTCTGGGACATGCATGGAGGATGCCTTGTGGGAGGAGAGAGACCCAAGAGGGCTGGTGGTTGCATCCGTCTTGGTCCAGCTGGGAAAACAGGAAGCATCTGAGATATTTCACCCAGAGGAGATTTAATGCAGAGAATTGGTTACAGAGATGTTGGAAGAAAGGGCTCAGGGAGCCAAAAGGAATTGGTAGGTAGATGGGGAGAAGCAGAAGAAAGAAGAGGCAATACCCAGAGACAAGGAGACTACCAATCCCGCTGGACCGGGACCTGCACCTGAACCCAAGCTGTGCTGCTGGAATGACTCGGGAGGTGTGGCTGCCACCTTCCCTGAGGCTGGAATCAGGAACACTCCATCCGCTGCCGCTATGGCAACTATGGGCCAGGGCCGGAGCTACTGCCCACTTCAGGGAAAGCCAGCAGCGAGCTTTCCTCTTTCTCCCACTTTCTCCCATCAGTGCCTCCCTTTGGCAGAACCAAACCAGATGGCCGGAGAGTTTGTGAAGTGTTCTCCTGGACTCCAAGCTCCAGCAGTAAAGAGGATTTAGAAGGGTCTGTGTAAACTGAGAGGCAGCAGATGAATAAAGGACACAGTTCTGGGGTTGAGGTGTGCAAGTGGAAACTAAGAGAAGTTCCTAACTTGGTATGGTGCTCAGGGTGCATTTATGATTTAAAATCCATTATGCCCTGAGTAGTTTCTTTGTTTTTTTCTCCAACAATTCTCTGGCGAAAAGGTGTTAGAGTTGGAAATGATCAGTATTTCACCTTGTACAGGAATATCCTCTGCAGCGTTTGGAAGCACCGGAAGATGGTCCTGTAACTGCTGAAACATCTCCAGTGACAAGGAAGCTTGCTACCTGGGTGAGGTAGCCAGTTTATTTCACAGTCGGACAGTTGTAATTACTGGCAAGCACCCGGCAAGTGAAAACCTGTTTTCTAGGAACTTCTGCCCACTGGTCCTTGTTCTGTACACCATGGGCAATATCCTTACTTCACTTACTCTTTACTTTGTGTTATGTAAGAGAAGGTGGGCTTCGGATTCTGTACTAGTCAGAAGTAGACTGGTCCATGAAAGACAGGATCCCCCCATCCCCCTAATCCAAGAATGGCTTAAGTAAAGTTCAGGGTCTTGGGGAGGCAGTACAGGGAAAGTTGGGGGCGCTGCCCTGTCACGTCCCTTAGAGCCCAGCCTCCTTGCACATTTCTACTCTGTCAGCCCCAAAGTATATGCCCCAACCCCATGGGTGAAGATGGCACTGTGGTCATCTCACCCATGCTCCAAGCAGTAGGATTCATGGAGGTGGGGGGGAGGGGTGGTGTGTGAAATGTTACTTCTCTCTTAAGGAAGTATCCTCCGAGCTGCCTAGAAACTTTCCCTTACATTCGATTGGCCAGAACTTGCTTGTGTTGTTGTTCAGTTACTCAGTCATGTCCAACTCTGCCACCCCATGGACTGCAGCATGCCAGGCCTCCCCTGTCCTTCACTATCTCCCGAAGTTTGCTCAAACTCATGAACTTGGTTACATGGTCAAAATCAAGCTGCCAAGAAATCTGGGAAATGTATTCTTTACCTGGATACCTCAGTGCCCAGTCCAAACTTCTTTGACTATGGGAAAGAAGGCAGTAGATACTGAGGTCCAGCAGATACTCCAGCAAAAGTGTCAAGTTTTATAGGCCAAGCAATGCACTAGGCCCGTGCTTCTCACATTTAATATGTGCATTTCCTGGGGAGTTTGTTAAATGCAGATGCCGACTTAGTAGATCTCACTGAGGGCTGGGATTCTGCATTTCTGTCAGGCTCCTAGCTGACAGCAATCCTGATGGTCCAAGGACCATACAGTGTACAAAGGGCTGGACATTGTTGAACAAGAGGGACAGAGGCTCATCTTGCATCCTGCAAGTGAAGTTGAATCCCAGACTTTTTACTGTAAACCTGCCTTTGGGGGATGCTGTGAGATTACAAGAGCCCGGCTCCCAGGAGGCCCTGAAATGTAGCTTCCTTCCTGCTTTTGGAGTGTCTCCTCCAGGAGGGCGCTGATTGGGGCAGAACGCATGAGCTGTTCAAATTGTGTATCAGCTACAGACTCCAGGAAAGTGAGCAGGTTGGGGGTCACCCAGAAGCAGGCGAGATTTCAGAGGGGGTCCAGCCGGCACGGACGACCGCAGAGAGGAGGCTTCAGGCTGGGCAGGGGCAGGGCAGGAGAGCACTTCCCCCTGTGCCAGGGAGGACCAGGGCCTGCAAGAAACAAGGCCGCCACGGCGGGCCTGCCCAACTCCCCATCTGCTCGGGAGAGAAAGGACACGGAGCAGAGGCAGGAATTCAGGCAATTAATCCTTTATTTAAAGAATAATAAACAGCCAGATTTTACATACTGAAAGAGGGAACAAGGTAAAAGGGGTTAAAAACTAAAAAGCAAGGATGGCAGACACCAATTAACACAATGCTAATTGACAATTTCCCCAAGCTTCCATGAAACATGCCAGGCCGATTTCCCCAATTGCTAATTAAATCAAACCGCACACACAATACTAATTTCCCTAACTTAGGGAACTCAGTAGACAAATAAAATGAGAAACTAACTTAAACATTTTGTCAAAGTATGGGAAGACGGATGAATGAAATCTTAACATGAATAAACTTTGGCTTCGTGTAAATTTGTTAAAGTTCTGACATGTTTAATGAAGTCGTGAAATATTCTGGTATCTCTGTTCTGCTCACAATTGCATAAACGTTCTTCGCTAATCACAAAATAATACACAGCAGTCCTCTTACACTTATGCTCTCTCCCTCCGGTGAAGGGTACCCAGCGCATCATGGAAGTGACACGGAAATTACACCTTTTAAAAATTATAAAATACCTACTTAATTACAATTAAAAACAAAGAAATAACTTTTTCTTTAAAATAGTCCCTGAGGTCTTTTGAGCTGGAGTCTGGCTTTTTGAAAAAGAGAAGCCAGTCACTTAATCACAGAGTTGAGTGTGGAGGCAGCTCACGTTGGCTGGTGTTCTGGCGACCCCCCTCCCCCAGCCCTGCTCTGATCTGTCTCAGGGGCCCCATGGCTCCCTTTCCCACCAGCCCCTGCTGCAGCCTGCTTTGAAGTGTCCCCTTTACGCTCTTGCCTCTTGCTACACTCGGGGTCTGCTAGATGTATCCCCGTTGAATTTCGCTGTCACAGAACGGGGACGGGTCTTTGAGGTCATCTGTCTAATTCGCTCATCTTCCTATTGAGGAAACTCAGGCCAAGAGATGCGAATGTGCCTGAGATCTGACAATTGGCCTGAGGCCCCCACGTTTGTTTGTTTGTTTTTTAAATTATGTGAGAATTATATGGTTGTCTGAATAACTGTGGCTCATACTTCCATTGTGTTTATTGCTACCTTGTTCCAGCCACTGTTGTAAGAGCTCCGCACAATTAAGTCAGTTGATCCTTGTAATGATCCTGAGAGGTCAATATCATTATCTCCCCATTTTATAGATAAAGAAACCGAGGCACTGCAGTGTTGAGTAGCTCACCTGAGGTCACATCCCTAAGTGGCAGAACTAGATTTAACTCCGGGAAGACTGGCTCTAGGTCCACGCTCTTAACCACTCCATTAACCTACTCTTTTGTAGACTAATTAGAAAATACAGAGAGAAATAAAGTAGAAAATGAGAATAAATGTCACGTGTAATAATGCTTTTCAGAAAAATATAACCATTATTAGAATTTTGGCCATATCCTAACATAATTTGTCCTCCTTCTTACATGTTAAAAAATAGAATTAAACATATCCACGTGCTTTCCTATGATTCACTTGATTTTGCTTTTTTTTCTTAACAGTGTACCTGTGAACAGCTTTCCAGTGCCTATAAACACACGTGTGCAGCATTATCTTCAGTGGCTGCAATGCATCCCACTGAATGGATGTGCCACAGCTGAGTTAACCTATGCACTGTGGTTGACATTTAGGTTGCTTCTTTCTCTCTCATAGCATGCCGCAGACATCTTTATTTTCTTGTTGCATTTTCCTTATGGTGACCCCTTCACTGTTATATATATATGGAAACCAGAAGATCTGAAAGGTGAGGGGGAGAAAGTGTTAAGTGGAAGTAGAGGACACCCCTAGATGTGCAGATCTAGGAAGCTGGACTCCCAACCAGCAATGGAGGAAACCCCCACTCCCTAAGTGAAATATTTCACCACGGGCCCATTCTTGTGCAATTTCTTGTGGATCACTAAGGCAAGGGTCACAGTCCCCCCAAGTAATATAATGGACACTCACCATCTGAGGTTCAGTAAACTATTCTTTAGGGGTGATTAGCTTTAGACGTGTGTGTGTGTGTAAAGAATTGTTATATTTTAGGGTATTGGCTGCTCAGTGAAGTATATGAAAACTAGGCTGTTGGTGAAACTTGTTTACATAGATTCACATGTTCCACCCACTAGCCAGAGAGACAAGTGGGTATCTTTGCTCAGCCTGGGATGTAGACATGGGAGATGGCCATGCGCAGCCGCGGAGCTGGGTTCTTTGGCCTCTTTGTCCTGATTGGCATCGGTAATGCATTTGTCAAGAAGGAGGATGCTTATCTGTCCTTGTCTCTCCCTGGGACAAAGGCAGACCTGTCATTGTGAGATCAAGGGAACTCTGGAACCCTGTTGAAGGACAGCTGAAAGTCTTTCTCGTTCATTGTGATTTATCATAATCACTGACCCCTCCCCCAGGATGAAATAGGAATGCAATAGTAATGTGATAGGTTAATGCTGATAATTAAAGAGAGTTTAAGACCAGTATGAGACTGAATTGTGTGTGTGGGTGGTTGAAATGGCTGTTTGATGTGAAAGTCAATGATTGAATTATTCAGAGAGAGTGATTTCCAAATGATAATTTTACACTTTACATAACTGGTTTTGATTTATTATAGTGGCACCCAGTTGAGCCTCTTTAGTTCTAAGGGGCTGTCAGCTGTTCCCTCCCCAACCCCTGGTTTGGAGCCCACACACACAAAAACCTGCTCATGTCTGAAATTTGATGGTATTGTCGTTATCTCTCTGGCATGAGTCTCCCCCCTCGTCCCTCGTAAGAGTTTATGGCTTGTTTGGCTTTGCAGTTTATAATCTGGCAGAGGGTGTGTGTTCGAGTGCACACGAGCGAGCGCACACATGCCTGTGTATGTGTATAGTGAATGGCCCAGATAACCTGATCTCTCCTTCCCTTTCATTGTGGTTTTACGAAAGCTTTGATCTTTTGTCATTTAGCAAGAGGTAGGGCTAGGCTGGGAACAGGACCCCACGGCCAGCTGGAATGAAAATGGTACGGCAGCGGCAAGTTGCAATGCTGCTTCAGAACTGAGAGGAGAGCGAAAAGCTTGGGAGCCCCACTTCCGGATCAACCCAAGAGAAGGAATGTGAAACTTAGAGAATGTATGAACTTATGCCAAGTAAATCCATCTGAAAAACCAGGCCTCCAGAGGCTGCTGTTTCTCATCTGAATCTTTTTTTTTTTTTTTGCTGGAAGTGACGCAAACCAAGGCACAGTTATTCTGCTGATCTTTTCTGAAGCAGCCTAGAAGGCAAGTGACACGGGACAGGCAGGCAAGTTACTTATCCTAACAGATCTTCTTGGTTGACACCATGCTCCAACCCTCCCCTCCCAACACTGCAGCTTCCATCCCTCCTTTGGGATTGAGGGTGGCTTATTCTTATGAGTAAAAGCAGTAGCAGGAAGATCATTCATTTAGTGACAACCCTGAGCACTTACATATGGTGTAATAACGTGGACAGCAGCTAGCATTTGTTGAGTGCTTGCTTTGTGACAGGTACTGTTTTAAGCACATTTACTGTATTAACCCATTTGATTCTGTGTAGAGCCCTCAAAGTATTATATTTGTTTTTGCCTCATTTTATACATCAGAGGCTGAGGGTCACTAGGTTGCCCCTGAATGTAGTGTCTGCACTCAGAATTCTTTTTCAGCACTGGTCCCAGTGAAAGATGCCATGCTCCATGCTTACTCCTTCAGTAAAGGAGGTCTTTATTTTCTGAAGCCTTTTGGATGGCTGGTTGCATGTCTCTGATCTATGGCTCCAAAATAGGCAGGAATAGAACAGACCTATCAGAGAATATCGGAGAAGGCAATGGCACCCCACTCCAGTACTTTTGCCTAGAAAATCCCATGGACGGAGGAGCCTGGTAGGCTGCAGTTCATGGGGTCGCTAGAGTCACACACAACTGAGCGACTTCACTTTCACTCTTCACTTTCATGCATTGGAGAAGGAAATGGCAATCCACTCCAGTGTTCTTGCCTGGAGAATCCCAGGGACGGGGGAGCCTGGTGGGCTGCCGTCTATGGGGTCGCACAGAGTCGGACACGACTGAAGCGATGCAGCAGCAGCAGCAGCATCAGAGAATATGCTGGAAAATTGTTGGGGAACTCAAGGAGTTTGGGGATGGTGAGGAAAGGCTGGGTGAGTGGAGGCAATGAAAGGAGTTGGGACACCACTGTGGGGGAGGGAAAGGGGGCATCAATAGATTTAATGAAGAGGAAGTCTAGACCTTGTCCCTCCGGTTTGGCACTTGGGTCACACTCCCATGATGGCCAATCCTGAAAGTAGCTTAAATTTCCCTAACCTATAGAACTGGTCAACTGAACGCTGTCTTTCTTCTCTGCTTTGATCTCATTTTAAAAAGTGTTCAAAATGTCTCAAACTGGGGCTTATTTTTAAAGTGAAAAAATTTTTATATTTACTTATTTTACTGTCTTGGGTCTTAGTTGCCACACTCAGGACCTTTCATTGCAGTGTGCAGGCTTCTCTAGCTGCCCTGTGGCATGTGGGATCTTAGTTTCCTGACCAGGAATTGAACCCAAGTCCCCTGCATTGGAAGGTGGATTCTTAACCACTGGACTACCAAGGAGAGTCCCAAAAACTGGGGTTTAGACACTGCTGTAGGTACCCAGTATTGCCAAATAAATCTGGGGTATGATTTCAAGGAGGGAAGTTAGATGATTTCATTGGCTAGTAATCAAAATATTACTTTTATAGCAAAATACATCTCAGTAAATTATGAAGTAGAAAACAAATTCTAATGAATCCTTAAAGCCTGGGATTTCTAAGAACTGAGCTAGGCCCCAGAACCCTGGCAGGGTGGATTCACTCTTCTCTGCCCTTTGGGCCTTTTAGGGAGTGAAGTGGAGCAGTCTTGAAGCACGTGTTCCCCTGGCCTTGCCAGGAATCCCGCCAGGCAGATGAGACCTGGCTCCTACCCAGCCCTGTTTCTGATTGATTCCAGGGGACTTCCATCCTCAGAACTTCTGTGGATAATATTCTGATAAATTTTGGGGTTAGGATACATTTCAAAGGAAGATGGGAACCCCAGAGGCCTTGGAGAAAGAAGAATGGAAACGTAACCCTCAAAAGCACAAAGTTTGGTACTTGACAAAAGATGATATAAACCAACTCACAAGAAAAATGACCAACTTTTGGGAAAAGATATTTGTATCACATATAAAGGATTAACATTCTTAGTATACAAAGAGATTTTATGAAGCAAAAAGTAAAGAACACCAGATAGAAAAAATAGGGGAAAACATACTTTGTATTTTTATAGAAAAAAATGACTGATAAACATTTGAGAAGAAAGCCTTACCAGTTATTAAAGGAATGTTAAATAATCCATAACATATACTTTTTTTAACCTGGGAGATTTGAAAAAATGGAGACAATTTGATGCTGGCAAGCATGCTGGGAAATGGGCAGACTCATACAGGGTAGGTGGAAATGGGTGTATTGGTACATACAGCCTCTCTGGTGAGTGGACTGAATTTCTTAGAATTTAAAATGATCATATTAAGTACCTAAAAGTATAATATAGCAGGAGTATTGTGTCTGTATAATGACAAATGTATAGTGACATTCTTTATAGTTGGTTATGATGTAGCTGATTACAACTTAAATGTCCACTGAGAGGGAAAATGGTGAGATATGCAGCTTCATCCATGTGATGGGAACTTACCTTATTGTGTTGTGTGCTGTGCTGTCATGGCCTACGCTTTATGACCGCACGGACTGTAGCCTGCCAGGCTCCTCTGTCCATGGGATTCTCCAGGCAAGAATACTGGAGTGGGTTGCCCTTGTCTACTCCAGGAGATCTTCCCGACCCAGAGATGGAACCCGGGTCTCCTGTGTCTCCTGCATTAGCAGGCAGATTCTTTACCACTGTGCCACCTGGGAAACCCTCATTATCTTATGAGATAAGTCTTTATATGCAGATGTGAGAATAAGAACAGTGCAGGCTGACAGTGTCACTCACTTTTTGATTAAAAAAAGATGTATATTTATTTATTTTTTCTTTTATTTTCTTATGGTAGTTACACCCATGTAGAGTTAAGCTGGAGCAACTTTATTAAAGGTGAATCACTGAGCTTCCCAGGTGGCGCAGTGGTAAAGAATCCGCCTGCCAATGCACGAGATATAAGAGACTTGGGTTCGATTCCTGGCTCAGGAAGATCCCGTGGAGTAGGAAATGGCAACCCAATTCAGTATTCTTCCCTGGAAAATTCCACGGACAGAGGAACCTGGAGGGCTACAGTCCATGGGGTTGCAGAGTCAGACATGTCTGAACAACTGAGCATATGCACATGTGGGTGTATGAGAGAAAGGGACAAATCCTTGGAGCAGCAATGAAAAACCAGAGCTGCTAACTATACCTGACTCTTTTAAGATTTTTTAAAGGATGTATGTTTATATGTAGTTATGTTGTCTAAACATAGATACAAATCAAGGAAGAAAAATGTACCAAGAGGGCTATGGTCAGTGAGGTTAGAGATGGTTTTTCTTTTATGTGTTTTGTAGTGTTTTTCAGAATTAAAACAAATGCCCTCCTGTCATATCACTTGCTTCTTGTGCACCCTACACTCAGCATTCAATATTCACCATTTTGTGTTTCTGGTTACCTGTCAAAATGAATATATTCCTTCTCGCCACCCCCCCACCACCTTACTATACTCAAGGAATCCAAGTTTTCAGTTCTGGAGGTAACCTTGATGTTTCATCCCACCTCCCTACTTTGCAGTGTTTTGCAAATGAGTGTGTGAGCCTCTGAGGGAACACACATTGCCATATCCTTAGGATATCCCTGATGTGTCTGTTGTGCCAGTGTCCTGTCTACTTAGTTCTCCCTTTCAGTCTCAGATGTGTCATGATCGGGATGATAAATCACATGGCTACCCTGCTTGGAGCAGTCACGTGACAGTTCATGGTCATGACATTGGTGAGAAGCGGAGACAGTAATGAAACCCAGAGCTCCCGATTTCACTGTATATGGTCAAAGGCAAGCCCTGCCTTCAGTGAGCTTCTAGTAACCCTGGCGATAAAAGGCATTTTCCTACAAAGACAGGTGGTTCTCTGGGGAGAAATATTGGATTTAACTCTTGGTTCTGCCCCTACTGGCCGTTCTCTGAATCTCAGCTGCCTTATCTGTAAAGCGGGGTTACTGTGCCTGTCTCAGAGGGTTGATGTGAGTATTAAATACAGTGCTGAGCATTATGCTTAAAAAATAAACCTCATTTATGAAAAGAGCAGTCCAATATAATGCAAAATTATATAAGGCTCCAAGTATATTGTTGTTCAGTCACTCAGTTGGGTCCAACTCTTTGACCCCATGGACTGCAACACACCAGGCTTCTCTGTCCTTCACCATCTCCCAGAGTTTGCTCAGACTCATGTCTATTGAGTCAGTGATGCCATCCAACCATCTCATCTTCTGTTGGCTCCTTCTCCTCCTGCCTTCAATCTTTCCCAGCATTAGGGTCTTTTCTAATGAGTCAGCTCTTCGTATCAGGTGGCCGAAGTATTGGAGCTTCAGCATCAATCTTGGCAATAAATATTCAGGGTTGATTTCCTTTAAGATTGACTGGTTTGATCTCCTTGCTGTCCAAGGGACTCTCAAGAGTCTTCTCCAGAACCACAGTTCAAAAGCATCAATTCTTTGGCACTCAGCCTTCTTTATGGTCCAGCTCTCACATTCATACATGACTACTGGAAAAACCATGGCTTTGCTACATGGATCTTTGTCCCTGAGGTAAAAATGAAAGTTTGATCATGTATTGGAACTGAAGGACACTAGGTACATTGGACAAGTCCAATCTTATTTCATAGGCACACTTTCCGAATACCCTACGGCAAATTCTTCTTTAGGGATACCAGAAGATGGAGAAGTTTTGAGTTGCTTATTAGAAGTTGAGCTCAATGACTGAGTAGGTTGATTCATTTGGGTGAGTGTGGTGGAGCCAGAGGCTCTTGCAATCAGAAGGGAGCTTGGAAATGACATAGTGCCACTCCGGGCAGAAATTGCTCTGGGAAGTCTTTGGAAGCCAGAATCCATGTTGTCTTGCACTAGTCCCACTGGGAGACAAGCACCAAGAGCCCACTGGACCTCTCCCTTGTCCCTGGCTTTCCTCCTCAAATAGCCCTGGTGGGGAAGAGACCCTGAAAGTCTCACCTGCCACATCTTGCTTGGACACTGACCATCTAACTGGTGTCAGAGGTGGTCAGTTCTTACCCTCTTCATCCCTGGAAAAAGCTGAATCTGCTACTAAATATTTCCCTTATTTTCTGGTGGGCATAGAAAAGGGCTTTGGGTTTTCACTTCTGAATTAGCAAGAAGAAGGGACAAAGGACCTGGGTGAAAGCAATAACAACACAAAACAACACTTCCCCTGCCCCCCACCCCCCACCACAACTTGATCTGTTTGGAAATTTGAGCCTAAAAGCTCACTCATTCTAATAAAGTAGATTATTCCAGGACAATGAAGGCATATTCCAAGGGGCTGCATACTTGAACAGGAGCTAGGATCATTGGACAAAAACTTTAGTCTACTCCTTTGTATACCACAGCAATACTTTCTAATATTTTGTGAGCATTTACTCTGTGCCAGCCACAGGGCTAAGTGTTTTATAAGCATAATCTCATTTAATTCTAACAAGAACCTCTGAGCTTGGTGCTATTATTATCTCCATTATTCAAATACTGTGACTGAAGCTTAAAGATATTAATTTGCCCAAAGTTCTCAGCTAGAAAAATCCAGAGTATGAAGCCAGACTCTGATGTCAACAATTATGTCTTATTTCTATATGCTATAGTCTCCCTGTTAACATAAAATGTGCCAGGCACTGTCCTAGAGAAGAGCTCTATTATTGGCAGGTTTTGACCATGAATTTTCATGGCACACTTAAAATATTTTTTTTCCTAATTCTGATTGACGCCTCCCTCCTCCTCCACCTCCTCCTTTTTTTCTAGAGGAAGAAAGTCTCAAATACCTACTGCTTGCTGTACCTCCCAGCCTATGTGGTCAACATTTAATTACATTAACATTTGTTTTCACTAAAAAAGTAATCACATTACTGCCTTTCATGTCACATTAGTGAAAACGGATACCAATATGATACATATTAATAGAATATGATGGGAAATTGCTAATACAATTAGACTTTCACATTTTATTAGTTCTGGAGTGACACCATACACAGAACAGCTCACGTTAGTGGTGATGAGGAATGGCTGAGAGGCAGTAGATGCCTGTCTATCCTGCAAAGGCACAGCAGGCTCTCAGGGAACCCTGGAGCATTCAGGGGTCTCATGCTAGATTTCTGAGTCCTACTTCCTGTTCCCTCCTGTTACATGAGCACCTTTGGGCTGGGACAGGAATTCTTCCTTCACAGCCAGACTGTGTTGCCTGAATTGTGGTCATTAAAGTATCATGTAACATGATCCTGCCTGGGTGGCCCCAGATCAGATAGAATTAATATTTCATGATCCCTTCTGTGGCGGGTGCTGGCAGGGAGGGGACACAGGCAGGGAAGTGTCCCTAGGGCCCATCCCAACACTCTTTAGCAGCTTTATGATGGTCCTCTGCCTTAGGGTCGGGGCCTCTGGAATAGCATTTGGTTGCTTTTGCCTCCCAGAGGTTTACCCACCTTCCATCCTTCTCTTCCTGCTCAGCCCCCATTTCCTAACTCACCCGAGAGATGGTAGGAAAGCCTTCTTGACTGTGTCATTGGTGGACATCTGAAGGTGCATTGTTCATCCTCAGTCCTGGTTAATTACCTCTTGGTGTGTTAGATTTTATTCCTGTGATTTTATCTCCTTCCCCACTTGATCAGATCAGATCACTCTCTCAGTCGTGTCCAACTCTTTGCGACCCCATGAATCGCAGCACGTCAGGCCTCCCTGTCCAACACCAACTCCCGGAGTTCACTGAGACTCACGTCCATCGAGTCAGTGACGCCATCCAGCCATCTCATCCTCTGTCGTCCCCTTCTCCTCCTGCCCCCAACCCCTCCCAGCATCAGAGTCTTTTCCAATGAGTCAACTCTTCGCATGAGGTGGCCAAAGTACTGGAGTTGCAGCTTTAGCATCATTCCTTCCAAAGAAATCCCAGGGCTGATCTCTTCAGAATGGACTGGTTGGATCTCCTTGCAGTCCAAGGGACTCTCAAGAGTCTTCTCCAACACCATAGTTCAAAAGCATCATTTCTTTGGCGCTCAGCCTTCTTCACAGTCCAACTCTCACATCCATACATGACCACAGGAAAAACCATAGCCTTGACTAGACGGACCTTTGTTGGCAAAGTAATGTCTCTGCTTTTGAATATGCTATCTAGGTTGGTCATAACTTTCCTTCCAAGGAATAAGCATCTTTTAATTTCATGGCTGCAGTCACCATCTGCAGTGATTTTGGAGCCTAAAAAAATAAAGTCTGACACTATTTCCACTGTTTCCCCATCTATTTCCCATGAAGTGATGGGACCGGATGCCATGATCTTCGTTTTCTGAATGTTGAGCTTTAAGCCAACTTTTTCACTCTCCTCTTTCACTTTCATCAAGAGGCTTTTGAGTTCCTCTTCACTTTCTGCCATAAGGGTGGTGTCATCTGCATATGTGAGGTTATTGATATTTCTCCCAGCAATCTTGATTCCAGCTTGTATTTCTTCCAGTCCAGCGTTTCTCATGATGTACTCTGCATAGAAGTTAAATAAACAGGGTGACAATATACAGCCTTGATGTACTCCTTTTCCAGTCTGTTGTTCCATGTCCAGTTCTAACTGTTGCTTCCTGACCTGCATACAGATTTCTCAAGAGGCATGTCAGGTGGTCTGGTATTCCCATCCCTTTCAGAATTTCCCACAGTTTATTGTGATCCACACAGTCAAAGGCTTTGGCATAGTCAATAAAGCAGAAATAGATGTTTTTCTGGAACTCTTTTGCTTTTTCCACGATCCAGCAGATGTTGGCAATTTGATCTCTTGTTCCTCTGCCTTTTTTAAAACCAGCTTGAACATCAGGAAGTTCACAGTTCACATATTGCTGAAGCCTGGCTTGGAGAATTTTGAGCATTACTTTACTAGCGTGTGAGATGAGTGCAATTGTGTGGTAGTTTGAGCATTCTTTGGCATTGCCTTTATTTGGGATTGGAATGAAAACTGACCTTTTCCAGTCCTGTGGCCACTGCTGAGTTTTCCAAATTTGTTGGCATGTTGAGTGCAGCACTTTCACAGCATCATCTTTCAGGATTTAGAATAGCTCAACTGGAATTCCATCACCTCCACTAGCTTTGTTCATAGTGATGCTTTCTAAGGCCCACTTGACTTCACATTCCAGGATTTCTGGCTCTAGATCAGTGATCACACCATTGTGATTATCTGGGTCGTGAAGATCTTTTTCGTACAGTTCTTCTGTTTTCTGTCCTTTATCAAGCCCATCTTTGCATGAAATGTTCCTTTGGTATCTCTGATTTTCTTGAAGAGATCTCTAGTCTTTCGCATTCTGTTGTTTTCCTCTATTTCTTTGCATTGATCGCTGAAGGCTTTCTTATCTCTTCTTGCTATTCTTTGGAACTCTGCATTCAGATGTTTATATCTTTACTTTTCTCCTTTGCTTTTTGCTTCTCTTCTTTTCACAGCTATTTGTAAGGCCTCCCCAGACAGCCATTTTGCTTTTTTGCATTTTTTTTCCATGGGGATGGTCTTGATCCCTGTCTCCTGTACAATGTCACGAACCTCATTCCATAGTTCATCAGGCACTCTATCTATCAGATCTAGGCCCTTAAATCTATTTCTCACTTCCACTGTATAATCATAAGGTTTTTGATTTAGGTCATACCTGAATGGTCTAGTGGTTTTCCCTACTTTCTTCAGTTTAAATCTCAATTTGGCAATAAGGAGTTCATGGTCTGAGCCACAGTCAGCTCCTGGTCTTGTTTTTGCTGACTGTATAGAGCTTCTCCGTGAAACACTGTCCAAATCCAATTTGTCTTTTCAGGCGCATTTCAAATCCCGTTTCCTCCAAGAAGATATCCCTATATACCCCAAGCTGATGTTACCCCTGGACGCAACACACACTGTGTACCTGCCTGTGCACTCTCATGTGACTTTACTAATAAGTGACAGTGGCCACTTCCTGGCCTTGTTTAAAAGAAAAAAAATTTTTTGATTAAAAACTCGGAGTGAAGCAGACAAAACCTGATAATATTAGACTTGAAAGAAAATGAGGGCTGGCCTCTGCAGAGCATGGGATGTGGTACAGTCTGATATATAAGGACCAGGACTCAGAAAGTGGCAGGGTTCCTGCTTCCTTCCCTCTGCAGGCTTTCTCCTGGCCTTCGATTTTATCTGTCCTTCCCTGGATCAGGATCCAGAATTTGGGACCTTGGACTGAAAGCCTGTGGTGTGACAATTGTGAAGAAAAACTGTCACAATTAAGGAAGATGTCTATTACCTTGACAAAGGATTCAGTTTAAAGAGTGGGGAAATAGAGGAAGAGAGAAAAAGTGAGACGGGGACCACCTGGCTTTTAAATAATAGGTAATTTACTTTGGAGAAAGTTATACACTGTGGAAATACTAAAAAGAGAACTTATAGCCTCAGAATAGTCAGCGAATGTAAATCAGTATGGCAGCAGGACTTTCATTCACCAGCTCTTTCATGCTCCTTTTTGGGGAGGGCCACCATGGAGGCTCTGGAGAGAAGGGGGAGAAGCAGCAGACTGGGAGCTTGCCCTCTAGAAGCTTATGAGGCTGCATGGCCTGGAGGCAGGATCTCTGATCTGAGGACGTGAATCCTCAGTCTGTACCAGATTCCTCGCCTGAAGACCTAAGGGTGCTGCAACTAAGATGATGTGTCAGACCGCATTCTCCTCTAAAATTCTGTAACTCTGCTGAAGGATGCGTATTGTTGTTGTTCAGTCACTAAGTCTTGTCCAACTCATTATGACCCCATGGACTGCAGCATGCCAGGTTTCCCTGATCTTCACTATCTCCTGGGATTTGCTCAGACTCATGTCCACTGAGTCGGTGATGCCATCCAACCATCTCATCCTCTATGTCCCCCTTCTCTTTTAGCTAGCCTTCAATCTTTCCCAGCATCAAGGTTTTTTCAAATGAATACACTCTTCAAATCAGGTGGCCAAAGTATTGGAGCTTCAGCTTCAGCACCAGTACTTCCAATGAATATTCAGGGTTGATTTCCTTTTGAATTGACTGATTTGATCTCCTTGCTGTCCAAGGGACTCTCAACAGTCTTCTCTGTCTTCTGGCCTGGAGTTCCATTCACCGCCTCCACCTTCCGACCTGCACTGGTTGTGGGCGAGACGATCACTGCGTTCCATTGTCTCGCGGCCCTTGTGGCGCCTGAGCCTGCAATGTTGGGTCCCAACGGGGACCTGGGCACGCCGGTGTAGGCAGGCGCTAGAGGTGAGGAAGACGGCTTTGGGGAAGCAGAATACGCTGCCATCAACTCCATGTTCAGTTCAGTTCAGTCGCTCAGTCGTGTCCGACTCTGCAACCCCATGAATTTCAGCACGCCAGGCCTCCCTGTCCACCACCAACTCCCGGAGTTCATTCAAACTCATGTCCATCAAGTTGGTGATGCCATCCAGCCATCTCATCCTCTGTCGTCCCCTTCTCCTCCTGCCCCCAATCCCTCCCAGCATCAGCGTCTTTTCCAATGAGTCAACTCTTCGCATGAGGTGGCCAAAGTACTGGAGTTGCAGCTTTAGCATCATTCCTTCTAAAGAACACCTAGGACTGATCTCCTTTAGAATGGACTGGTTGGATCTCCTTGCAGTCCAAGGGACTCTCAAGAGTCTTCTCCAACACCACAGTTTAAAAGCATCAATTCTTCAGCATTCAGCTTTCTTCACAATCCAACTCTCACATCCATACATGACCACAGGAAAAACCATAGCCTTGACTAGACGGACCTTTGTTGGCAAAGTAACGTCTCTGCTTTTGAATATGCTGTCTAGGTTGGTCATAACTTTCCTTCCAAGGAGTAAGCGTCTTTTAATTTCATGGCTGCAGTCACCATCTGCAGTGATTTTGGATCCCAAAAAATTGACTCCATGTTGGACCAGATCAACTCCTGGCTGAACCACCTGGAGGAGAAGAATGACCACCTCCATGCCAGCCTCCAGGAACTGCTTGAATCCAACTGGCAGATGTGCCTTGAGTTCCAGCAGCAGCTTGGAGAGACTCCCAATGATGCCAGCCCCTAGGCTCTGGCAACCCCCAGCCAGGCCCCAACCCTGACTTGCTGGGCCAGGCTCTGGCCTGAACTCTCACCACCTGGCTTAGATACCTTCTCAAGGGCTGGCCGACAGATCTCCTGGGGGGGTCTGCCTGCCTACGCCACCTTTCTGATACTTCCCTTGGTGTGCCTGGGCCAGCCCCCACCTCCCAGCATCCCCTCCTGGAGCTAGGTGTGGGCCAGCGGCTCATCTACCATGCCTGCCTGCCCAACTCCTAGACTCTCCTCACTCTGCCCAGGCCTTGAGTGTCCACATTAAATGGGTCTCCAACACACACACACACACAAACACACACACACACACAAAGGGTCTTCTCCAACACCATAGTTCTAAAGCCTCAATTCTTGGGCACTCAGCTTTCTTTATGGTCCAACTCTCACATCCATACATGACTACTGGAAAAACCCATAGCTTTGACTATACAGACCTTTGTTGGCAAAGTGATGTCTCTACTTTTTATACTGTCTAGGTTTGTCATAGCTTTTCTTCCAAGGAGCACGTGTCTTCTAATTTCATGGCTGTAGTCATCGTCCACAGTGATTTTTGAAGGATATATACACTGAGAGTCAGATCTGGTGTTGTTGCACAGGGAGGTGGGTGGATATGGGGCAGACCTGGTGGGATCAAGATGGGGGGAACAGGAGGGCTGGAAAAGGGGCACTGTCAAAGGTGGGTGCAGAAATTCTGGTCAGGAGTACTCAGCATGGTGTCCCCACACCATGTGACTAAGAGGATTTCTGTAGGGAGGGTGAATTGTGAGGCTCGGTCCAGGTGGTGGGCAGCATGGGATAGCAGCCTAAAAAGTATGCACTTTGACACTGTAGGTGTGAGGAAGCCAGTGGAAGCAAACCCTTTCTGTTGCCTGGAGCTCGCCTCTCTGTGATGGCTCATGAGGGCCTCCCAGGAAGGTCACAAGTTTTGTCCAGTCCATTCTCTAGGCCCTGGAGTGCTAGTAGACCACCCTGCTGTCAAAGCAGAGGGTCCTGTGGGCGTGGGTGAGAAGGAAGCCCACCTGGGGTGGGGAGATGTTGGGTGGATAGATTTACTAATCAGCTTTAGAAGTGAAGGAAAGGCCGAGAGTTTATTAGAGGCCTCTTTTAAAATTCATATTTACTTTGCCTGTTAGTAGGTTCAAGGCTTTAAAAGTTAAGCAGATGAAGTCAGTTCTGCCTCTCCCATCCAGATGTCTCTGTAGGCTTTCTGGCTCTTGCCTTTTAAGAAAACACATGTACACACACGCACACACACACACACACACACACACACACACACACAGCTTGCAGGTGACTGTGGGGGCGTGCCTGGCTCAGGCTGAATCCTGCAACATCCCACCCAACGTAGAAGTAAGATTGGGGCAGTAGTTAATCATTTAATGAACCCAGAGTCCTGACCCCAGTGTTCCATGCCAGAGGGTTCAGGCCACCAAATGTCCCCCAAAGTGGGATGTTTAATTAATGTCAGCATTACTATTGCTGTCACAGGGAGGATAACCCAGCATCAAAACGTGCTATTGACCAATGTAGTACACCTTTATTTGTTCTCTTCTTTCTAGTGTATTTCCTAAATGCACAAGTAAAATGGGTATTTGTAAGTTCTGGGGATTGCATATTGAAACTGTTATCACCATGCAGGCCACTATAACAAACAATACTGATTATAGAGCAGGGATATATTTTGTAATTATAATGCTCTTCAAACTTCTCTGATTGACACACAATGTATTTAAACAGGATGATCAAAAATTACTTTCACAGCGCAGGCCTTGTCTTCCTCTTGGAAGCACCAAAGCTCTCTTCAGTAGGTAACGGCCACCCGGCTGCCTTTGAGCAGCTGTGTCGAGGTGGGATTCAGTTTCTTTGGAGGTGGGGTGGGGCGGGGGAGACACCCCAGCTTTTAAATCAAAGACAATTCAGTTTAGAGAAAGATGTACCTTGTGGAAATAAATAGGAGGAGGCACAGTGTACTGTCAGCTGGCCGTTTTAAATCAATAATGCAGGCAGTCCATCTTGCATGCCCATTCAGCTCCCCACTCATCCTGCATGAGGGGGGAGGGGCACCTGCCTTCCAGTGGGGTCCTGGAATAGAAGCCCTTGTGGGGAGATGGCCAGGAGTGCAAGTGGATCCTGCTCTGCCCTTCAAGGCCTCTCCAGAGCTGGCCTGGCAGTGTGCCTGGCAGAGGTCTGAGGATGTTAATATCTGGTACCTCCAGATCACATCAATCTGCACCCATTATTTCGCCAAGCAGGGACACCTGGATGGGAGGCTCTATTTTCTTTCAGTGGTCCCTGGCTTATAAAACAAAACCAGCAAAGAGCATGCAGTTCCTTTGAATCTTCTTCTGGTGTGCCTAACAGGGGTTTCTCAGAGTGCCAGTTACTGTGGGAAGACTCTGGGATTTAAAAATAAAAATAAAAAAGCAAGCAAGCACGGCAGCATTTTTTAATCATCTTCTTTGTTTACAAAGTGGTGACATTCAGTCTTGAATCAAAGGGAACAGTTTCCAGGTAGAAAAGTCTCGTGTTTGTTTTTTGTCAGCTACAAGCATGTCTCTCCTCCAAACTTTGCACAAAATCAGCTTACCTTGATTTAAGCAACAAAGGAAGGGCTGGGGGTTGGAAGGGTGGGAAGGGGGGAAGCTTTTAAAAGATTATCCTTTTGGAGTTTTGATAGATTAAGAGAGTGATCAAACTAGGCAGCATCTTAATAATAGGGCCATGTGAAGTTTGGCTAGATAATGGAAGCTCTTTTGTCAATTTCCTGTAACCTGTACTTGACAGGGCTCAGGAAATGGCACGACTGGCCCACCTTTGATACCTAGAAGGGGCTTAATGAGATTTAAAGTTGCAGCACCATGACTGGAGTTTCCCACATTAGGTATAAGTTACACACAAAGTCCTTCTATGCACCAGTTCTTAGCTAGCTTTGTCGCCTGTCTGCAGAATTCAGAATGTGTTTTCTCTATAGAAGTAACAGCTGAAAGTGGGCAGCTGAATTTCCGAACAGAAATTGTTTTTCTAAGAAGATTTTTTTTTTTTTTGGTTCCATTCAGGACTGTGTCTCTGAAATATTATCTATCATAAAAAAAACATGACATGAATTTACTATGGCAGTCAGCTGCAATTTTTAAATACACTCGTTAGGTCAGTGCATAACGTCTTCCCTTCCCAAAGAGACAGGGAAGAAGAGAGGGAACATCAGACTGCTATTTCTTGGGGGTGGATAGGGAGGGGCATGGGCTAGGCCATGCCAGAACGTGTGAGCTCAGATGGGGCCCAAACATTTCTGATGGAATATTTGAGCTGGAAATATTCAGTGTGAAAGATCCTGCCTCAAGGAGTTCTCCGTCAGCCAGAAAGGCTCTGGGAGTCATGAGTAGTTGGTGTGTGCATGTAATATGGGTTTGAGGATGGAGCTGTTTGGGCAGCTTGTGGGGGTTACAGAGTCAGTCTTGTTAACCTTTTATGACCTGAAGGGGACTCTTCAGGGGACTCTCACAGAAGCAGAAAGTTCTGTCTGGCGTAGTAGTGATTCTGGTGAGTCTCTGATGGAATAGAAGAGACCTCAGTTAGAGTGGGTGAGAAATGCTCTTAGAATCCTGTTCATTTTGGTGCCTGTCTCCCGTGGGCATTCAGCCTGGCTGCCTGGAGGCAGGAAGCTCCTCTACTGGCTAGGAGGCTGGAGATCCAACACCATACCACCTGCTGAGCACAGACCTCCCTTCCTGGGGCTTGGCTATTCTGTACTCTCTGTCACTTCCAAGTAAAAGCTGCTGTTTTTGGTCTTCTTTAGCACTTTGGTTATCTGCACACTTGTAGCAGTGGCCCCTGCTCTTCCCCAGTGGGGTGACCACGGTACTATGCCTGTATGTTGTCTAAAAACAGAATCAGACCATGACTGCTGCCTCCAGCTTTTGGATTGAATGCCAAAATGTTCATGTTCTCCAAAGAATCAAGGCCTAATAAGCATCTTAGGATCCAAATCCATAACCATGTTGATTGATATTTAAAGGGGTAAAGCTCCCAGGAATATTTAAAACTGATCCTCAAGATACACAGTATCTTGGTTTTGAATTGTCCATAGACGCACTTAAGGAATCAATGAAAATAAGTGGGATGGATAGGTCTTGTTAGAGTGCAGATTTTTCTGTTTTACCTCATCCAGCCTTATAAGAATGGATTCTGCTTCTTTATTTTCCATCTGATGCTCATGATTTATAAATATCAGGTCTCCCTTTGCCACCACTGGACTGGCATCAGCCAGCCTTTCTCTCTGGGTTTTTCTTCTGTGGTTTTCAATACCACTTGGGAGAAATCAAATACAAACTTACCTATTTTACGATAGGCTGGAAAACTTGTATGTGTGTGTTTGTGGACATCTGTTTAAAATATATGCAAATAGAAGCCACTGAAACTTTCACACATAACTCCTAAAAATGTGTGAAGAGCCAGGTAAGGGTGGAGGTTCCATGCCCAGGCACCCTGGATAGACCTGGCCAGTGTGACCACGGGCCAGTGGCTGCTGGCTACACCAGCTGGGATGAAGACCAGCATACACAAGAGCTTGGTGGCAACCCGACCTCCGCCCAAGCACCAGTGCCTGCACGTAGTAGCTTTGTGATTTTGAAAAATCACTTAGCCCTTCTGAATGATGCTTTTAGCTGTGAAATGGAGATAAGACCTACCTCATGAGGTTGCTCTAAGCTTTCCATTTTTGGGACTACAAACCACATTAAGAAATGCAATTTCTATCATAACCAGGCAGACATAAATACATACAGGCATGTAAGTTGCAACCAAAGAGAAAAAGAGAGATGGAGAATCTCATGGATGCTTTAATGACTGGATACGAAAGTTAGTATCATCAACCACAGTCACTCAGCTCAGGCTGCAAGGAAGTCTGGGACATGCAGTCTTCTGTGTGTGCAGAAGAAGGAAACTGAGGAGACCAAGCGAATGATACAAGCCACATAAGGTAGTAGTTAGGCAGGACAGGTCTTTGACACACTGAGGCTTAGCAAGCATGTAATTAGGATGTAGGACTGGTCTGATTTGGGGGTAATGTTGCCCCTCCTCAAAGGAACCGCCTGAATTAATGACTTCAGGGGGCTCTTTGTGTTCTTCTTTATGTCATCCTGATGATTCTAAAGTTTCACAGACTCACCTGTGGCTATAGACATAGTTTTCTGCAGCTGGTGTGAATTTACATGTTGGTTGATCTTAGCGCTCAAAGATGGTATTCTAATAAGACAATGGAATATGACTGAAAATTCTGTTTCAAGTTGGTGAGCCCAGGCTGTGCATATCACAACTGATAATTATAGTGAACATTTATATTGAGTGCTTACTGTATGCCAGGCATTGAGCTAAGCAGTTCACAAGGTTTATCTCAATTCATCCTCATCATAACCTTATTAGGCAGAATCATACACATCCTAGGCCCTTTTGAGATCTTCTATTCTGCTTCCTAGAGGAAGCAGATGGAAAAACAGCTTAAGTTCAGAGAGGTTAAGTGGTTTTCCCAGGGTTGCCAGCAAATTAGTGCTTATGCTAGGATCAGAAGCCTGGATTTTTCACTCTACAACAAGGACATGAGACCAGTGGGGGCACCTGAATATTTTTGTGGCCTTAGCAATATGTTAACTGAACCTTTAATTTTAGGATCTTCAGTTTTATTTCAGGTATACACCAGAAACACCAATTCGTGCTGGAATCAAATGCCGAAAACTCTATTGCCCAACCATTATTAAACTTGTCGTTTTAATTTGAACTTGTCATTTTTAGGTAGAAATAACCAGCCTGTAATTTAAACTGTTGTTATCAACTTCAGGTAAAACTGCAAGTCTAGATTGTAGTAAAAGATCCTTATCTGTGATTTGTTTTCGTGTAAATCAGTATGTTGGCCTCTTATTACTCAGTGGTTCTTGGTTGCTACTAGTAGTGAAGGGAAATATTAGAATTTGCCAAAAGAAAGTAAATGCAAATCATAGGACAGAGGTAGCTGGCTTAGGCCACAGCTTAGAGGGTGTAAGTTTTCCTTAAGAAAGAAGCTAATGGCGATGAAATGGTTGGACTCTCCTAAAGGTTACTGAGGAGGTTTTAATACATCTCTTTCTGGAGTTCTTTAAAGGTGCTTTTCCAGGTTGGTTCAAACCAGAGGTGGTGACCCATGACCTGATTTCTTCTCCCTGGGCAGAGGGATTCTATGGTTCCATGAAATTATCTGTTTCTAGCTCAGTGTTGCAGATGTCACCTTACACAGTTACAGAAAATAGTAACGAGTGTATGCAATTTGCACACAAGTGACCCACATCCCAGGGCCCTGTAGAATGCCTTCCTCCAGGAGACCAAAGGGCCTGGATGTTCCCAACCTGGCCTGGTTGGAATTTTCAGTCTTACTGTCTGTGGATGGATTTGCAGCTATAAAATTTGATATTCTTTTTCCTATTCACCCCTCTCTTCACCCATTTATATCTTCGGGATCAAGAAAAGGACAAAAGTAAAACTAGTCACGGAGAAGGCAATGGCACCCTACTCCAGTATTCTTGCCTGGAAAATCCCATGGACAGAGGAGCCTGGTGGGCTGCAGTCCATGGGGTCGCTAAGAGTCGGACACGACTGAGCGACTTCCCTTTCACTTTTCACTTTCATGCATTGGAGAAGGAAATGGCAACCCACTCCAGTGTTCTTGCCTGGAGAATCCCAGGGATGGGGAGCCTGGTGGGCTTCCGTCTATGGGGTCGCACAGAGTCGGACACGACTGAAGCGACTTAGCAGCAAAACTAGTCAAGGTAGGTGCTTCCAGCGTCAGTGCCCCCTCTTCCTCCACCCTGCAGTAGGCCTCTGCAGATATGGTGGTTCCTTTAAGCTTCAGTTAATCAAGTGTCTTGAAAGGGGTGGGGTGATTGGAGAAGCATCTCACAGTTTCAATGTTAACCAGTGTTCAAAGGACTGTGCCACTTGGTGGACACCTGGGCCTCCAGGCCTACCTACTGAAGTGTGCACTCAGCTGGGGAGAGCATTTTTGTGCTGTGCATGTAATGATAATTTTATTAACTGGAAACCAAGTCTTTTCTGCCTCAACACCGACTCCTGATATTCTTGCATAATGTGTTTGACATTTCTGAGACGTGCAGCCTGAGGAGAGCAAACCCTGAATAAGGAATCGGGAGGGCTAGTTTTTGTCCTGACTTGGTTGCTGACCTGCTCCTTCTCCCTGGACAGCTCACTTGACCCCTCTGTGCCTCATTACCTTCCTTTCCCCACCTGAAAAATAAGGACCATTTCTTCTACCTGCTCTGACTTGGAGATCTCAGGCACATCTAGGCAATTTGCTTGGTGGGTAAAGTAGGCTGTACATTCATGATGGTGTTTTTTGTCTTTATTGTGATTATAGTTACTTTATTTTTTATTGGCTCAATAAGAACTGCTGTGAATCCTGTATTGGAGGAAAAACTCTATCATATAATGATCTGCTGTTGAGATGCAATGTGATCTTTCAGACCTATGATATAATTTCTAAGTGATATAATTTCTGAATGCAAACCAGCATTTTATCCTAACTCTCAAGATCCAGGGCTGTGGGTCCCCATTCTGAGAGATGTGGCCATTTTTCTTGTACTTTTCTGCTGGACAAGGTAGCTGCACTCTCTTTCTCTCTCTCTCTCTCTCTCTCTATATATATATTACTCTAAAGATGTGGATGCTCCCCTCCCCACCCCTAACCTACTCATTTCCATTTTTTTCATATGTCCTGGGCGGAGGAAAGTCTCCTGAGGCTTATCACCTGCAGATGGTGCTTCTGAAAAGGAGACTGTTTCAAAAAGTTCCAAGCACTTAAAATGGGTGTGTAATGAGCCCTGTTTTGCATCTTTAATTATAGCATTTGCCACCACACATGCTGTAATCATATGCTTTCTCTAGAGCCAAAGCAGTGTGCAGTTCCAGGTCCATTCATTAATGAACCGGCAAATCAATCACAGATCTTGTCAAAAACATCACTGCAGTGTGGGCCCTTTACATAGACCACAGGATCAGATATACAATGGATCCCTTCTGTACGAGTGGTGCAAAGGCCTTCTTAACAAAATGCCTTACTTGGTTTGCAGGTTCTCTGATGTCTGTCTGTCTGTTTCTTGTTGCCTTTGCTTTCCCTCCCCACTTCTGTTTTAAATGGTGTCTGTTGGTTCCTTAAGAACATGCTTGTGAAATTTGGCAAGTGGAGGTTGCAAGGGGCAGATGTGAGGGCAGAGACGGAGGTTTATGTGATTCCAGGAGAGTCCCTAGAAGTCCTCATGGCCCCAAAATATCTTGCTGATTCAGGTTTCACAAAGTATAAAATTCCTCCACTGGAGCAGGCTTTTGCAGGAAGATTGCCCTTGTAGGAGAGGGAGCCTTGTATTTAGAAAGCTAATTCTTTAGGGAGGCAAACCAGAGCCCATTCACTTGTAAATACATTTGCATCAAACTGCTTTCTCCTTGACCTGAGGGGTCCTAGAGCAAAAGAGTGAGGGTCTGCTGGGTATCAGTTTGGAGATGGCAGCTTGGTTGTGGGGGAAAGGTGAGAAGGGGTTGGAGGCCATTGACTGGTTGGAGGCCTCCTGCCAGTCATGCTGGAGCCCTGCCTTGGTGAGTAGAGATTTGGGCTAAGGATGAGGAGGACTGAGAAGGTGATAAAATTTGACCAACAGCGTTCAGAGTTCAGATGCTGCAACTTCTAAATGATTGACCAGTGTCACATTAGGGCCTGGGCATCTCTTTAGGAAAGTCTTGAGTTTCTGTGTGACACACCCAATATTTCTCCAGTGTATTTATTTGTTGTTATTATTGTTGCTGTTGTTTAGTTGCTAAGTTGTGTCTGACTCTTTGTGACCCTCGTGGACTGTAGCCTGCCAGGCTCCTCTGTCCATGGGATCTTCCTAAGCAAGAATACTGGAGTGGGTTGCCATGCCCTCCTCCAAGGGATCTTCCCAACCCAGGGATCGAACCCACATCGTTTGCACTGCAGGCAAATTCTTTACTGCTGAGCCACCAGGGAAGCCCAGAGAAGAAGGTACTGAAAAACGAGTATCAGGGCACTTAAAGGACAACCTCTGCAGGTTTGAGTGATCAGAGAAGGTCTCTCAGGCATGATGATGTGTAGACATAAACACCATTATTACTGTTAACTTATTATACTTGGTATAATAGAAATAACATGTTATCAGTTATTGATTATTGTCAGCTTCCTCTCACTAGAATGTATATTCCCAGAGGGCAGCTTTTTTGCTTTGTTTATTGTTGTATTCAAGTACTTAGACCAGTGCTTGGCACTTAGTTGATGCTCAGTATTTGTTGGATAAATGAACACATTTATTCTTTTCCTTGGCGTCAGTGTCTTTCTCTCTTCCATTTCAGCACCTACCTAGGACTCACTGCTGCCCCAGGAATTCTTAGACTTGCCGGCTTGGCACCATCTGTCTTCTCTAGGGCCCTCTCAGAATTGGGACAATTGCAAATATTCGATTTCCACCCCTTTTCTTTAAGTGAGAAAGCTGTAAACAGTGATATGGCAGTCTCCACTGGCTTTCTGCACGATGCCAGTGACGGTTTCTTGCAAAGGGCAAGGCCTGGAATTGAACATAAACAAACACAGCCCACGAGTTTAAAATAGACCATTGAGCGGCTCACAGAATAGGCCCCTTGTTTTTAAAAGAGCAGTGGACGCTCTCAAGAAATAATAAGAAATAATAAGTCTGGAAGCTGGATAGAAACCTCTGATGCTTTCTGGCTGCGTTTGTCCTTCGAACTTTATTTGTGTTTGGCACGCCTATGATGGAGCTGCTGCCAGCCTCGGCCAGGGTCTGCAGGCAACGGAAAGTTTATCTGGGCTGCTGGAGGGAAGTGGAAATCTCTTTGAAAAAAGGGTTGTTCTCTGGTGGTTGTGCTCATTTCTAAGACATAGACTCCCTTCGCAGAGGCAGTTTGGTGTTCATCCAAAGAGGAGCATGAGATTTGAGGATGGACGTACGTGTGACCTAGGGACATGTTCTTAACATCACGTAGCCCAGGTTTTCTCATCTGTAATATTAGGGCATTAATACCTACCTCACAGCGTTGACTTGGAATTAAATGATGTGATTGTAGATTCTGTGAGTTGACAGCTTGCTCTGATGGGTTCACATCTCTCCACCCAGAGCCTCACACTGTGTCTGAGGGGTGGTGGCAGTGCTAACCCTCTTCTACAGAGAAGCAGCCGAGGATAGCTGGGTTCCTTTGTCAGCAATATGAAGACATAAATAGTGTTCTATTCCCTTTCTTCCCTCCAGAATCTTTATTCTTTCTTGAAAAAAGAGTAAATACACACCCACAAATAATATATTAGTACATTTTAATTGTAAAAATTTAAGCAATTAAGAAATACATTCCCAGTTCTCCCTTGAGTAACCACTGTGGGAGTGTATCCTTCCAGAGACCATATGTCTCTATCATTCGGGTCTCTGTATAGTTCAGTCGCTCAGTCATGTCTGACTCTTTGCCATCCCATGGATGGCAGCATGCCAGACTTCCCTGTCCATGACCAACTCCTGGAGCTTGCTCGAACTCGTGTCCCTTGAGTCAGTGATGCCATCCAACCATCTCATCCTCTGTCATCCCCTTTTCCTCCTGCCTTCAATCTTTCCCAGCATCTAGGTCTTTTCTAAGGAGTCAGGTCATCAGGTAGCCAAAATATTAGAGCTTCAGCTTCAGCATCAGTCCTTCCAATGAATATTCAGGACTGGTTTCCTTTAGGATTGACTGGTGTGATCTCCTTGCTGTCCAAGGGACTCTCGAGTCTTCTCCAACATCACAGTTCAAAAGCATCAGTTTTTCGGCACTCAGCTTTCTTTATGGTCCAACTCTCACATCCATATGTGACTACTGGAAAAACCATAGCTTTGACTAGACAGACTTTGTCTACAAAGTAATGTCTCTGCTTTTTAATATGTTGTCTAGGTTGGTCATAGCTTTTCTTCCAAGAGGCAAGTGTCTTTTAATTTCATGCCTATAGTCACCATCTGCAGTGATTTTGGAGCCCAAGAAAATAAAATCTATCACTATTCCCATTGTTTCACTGTGATCTATTTGCCATGAAGTGATGGGACTGGATGCCATGATCTTTGTTTTTTGAATGTTGAATTTTAAGCTGTCCTCTTTCACTTTCATCAAGAGGCTCTTTTGTTCCTCTTCACTTTCTGCCATAAGGGTGGTGTCATCTGAATACTGAGGTTATTGATATTTCTCCTGGCAATCTTGATTCCAGCTTGTGCTTCATTCAGCCTGGCATTTAGCATTTCTGTCTGTATATCCATCTCATCTGTATCGTTATCTCTGTTTCTATCTATAATGTATTTCTGTAGCTATATGCCTATCTGTCTGTCTGTCTCCCTACCTATTTATCTGTAATAGTTACTTTTATGCCTCGACTTGACTGGATCACAGTGCACAGATAGTTGGTGAAACATTATTCTGTATGTTATGTGAAGGTGTTTTTCAGATGAGAATAACATTCAAATTGGTGGGCTTCCAGTAAAGCAAATTACCCTCCATGAGGTGGTGATCCCATGGACAGAGGAACTTGGTGGGCTACAGTCCATGGGGTCACAAGAGTTGGACACAACTTAGTGACTAAACCATCACCACCACACCAATGTGGATGGACCTTCAACCAGTTGAAGGCCTTGATAGGATAAAAACTGATCTCCCTGGAAGAGAGTATATGCCAGCAAACTGCCTTTAGATTCTAATTGCAGCTCTTTCCTGAGTCTCCAGGCTGCTGGCCCACTCTTTAAATTTGGGGCTTACCAAGCCTCCCCAGTCTCATGAGCCAACTACCCATAATCTCTCTCTCTTTTTCTCTCTCTCCACATCCTGTTGGTTATATTTCTCTGGAGAACCCTGACTAATACTCTGATTTATTCTATCCTTTACTTTCATCAATCCATCCATCCATAGCAGGAGAATTACTAGAATACTAATTAGTGTTCCATTCTTATTTTATTATATTCTCTCAGTTCCATGAAGGAGCCAGCTTTGTATTATAAAGTCAAAGCAGAATCTGTCTGCCTTCATCCTCTCTGAAAGCTCTAGGGACTTGGTAGAATTTTTACTTGGATTTGGAGGCAGGAGAGGATGGGAAAAGAGGCAGAAGCTCTGAGATATTTAAGTAGGGAGATGCCCTAAGACCAAGGATAGGTTCTATAGGGTGAGACCTTGTCCATACCTTCACTTTTTCCTTAAGCAGGGAGAGGGTGTATACATTGTCTCATGTGCCCAAGGAGCTTCTTCTCTCTCCCAAAGATGATACAGCAGTTTCTGTATATTTGGACAATGTAATGACCAGAGCAGATCAGTGACCCCAGGGGCCATGTGTAAAGTTTTGTTTTGTATGACTCCGGAACCTTGGCACAACACAGGGTTTGGAAATGTGATGATGTAAGTCAAAGTTATGACAGATATTATTAGTTTGGTACAAAAGTATTTGCAGTTTCCAGTGTTGAAATTTGCTGTTTGATATTGGAATACATTATAAACAAATGTGGTTATGTTATCCATAATTTTAATGTATATTTCTCACTTTTTTTTTTTTGCTAATGACTTATTATTTGCTGTTTATATTTATTTTGGACCAGGGAAATGATGTTAGACAAAAAACAAATTTGAGTGATTTTATTTGAATTCAAAATAAGTCATAAAGCAATGGAGACAACTGGCAACATCAACAGTGCTTTTGAGCAAGGAACTGCTAACGAATGTACAGTGGAGTGGTAGTTCAAGAAGTTTTGCAAAGGAGAGACTTAAAAATGAGGTGCATAGAGGCTGGCCGTTAGAACTTGACAACAACAATTGAGAGCCATCATTGAAGCTAATCCTCTTTCAGCTACAGAAGTTGCCGAAGAGCTCAATGTTGACCACTCTATGGTCATCTGGCATTTGAAGCAGATCAGAAATGTTAAAAAGCTGGATAAGTGGGTACCTCATGAACTGACTGCAAATCAAAAAAATCATTTTGAAGTGTTGTCATCTTCTTTTATTCTGCACAACAACAGTGAACTGTTTCTTGATCAGGTTGTGATGTGTGGCAAAAAGTGGATTTTATATGACAATTGGTGACAACCGGCTCAGTGATTGGATCTAGAAGAAGCGCCAAAGTACTTTCCAAAGCCAAACTAGCACCAAACAAAGGTCAAGGTCATTGGTGGTCCGCTGCCGTCTGATTCACGATAGCTTTCTGAATCCCAGCAAAACCATTACATCTGAGAAGTATGCTCAGCAAATCGATGAGATCCACTAAAGCCTGCAATGCCTGTAGCTGGCAGTGGTCAACAGAAAGGGCCCAATTCTTCTGCACAACAACGCCTGACGACATGTTGCACAACGAATGCTTCAAAAGTTGAATGAATTGGACGATGAAGTTTAACCTAATCCGCCATATTCACCTGACCTCTCGCTAACTGACTACCACTTCTTCAAGCATCTCAATAACTTTTTGCAGGAAAATGCTTCCACAACCGGCAGGATGCAGAAAATGCTTTCCAAGAGTTCATCGAATCCTGAGGCGTGGATTCTTATGCTTCAGGAATAAACAAACTTGTTTCTCATACAATCACTGTGTTGATTTTAATATTTCCTATTTTGATTAATAAAGTGTTTGAGCCTAGTTATAATGATTTAAAATTCACAAACGTAATTATGTTTGCATCAACCCAATATATATATAGCTCTCCAGCTATATAAATATAAATTATAAATAAATATAAATGATATCATTTCTGTGAAAAATGCAAATGTTTAGTTTTTGAGTATTAAAGTCTTTAAAGTAGAACTTAGATTTTTCACTTACTACATCTTGAATAGGTTTCCAATTCTATCTCATTCAAATATTCTATAAAATGTTCCATATTACTTATATGTCTTAACTCATACAATTTCCTATTGATATTTAGATTGTTTCCATTGTTTCTTATTATAAACAATGCCCTAGTGAACATCCTTTAATGTTGAGCAGTTATTCCTAATTGCCTGGAAAACTGAGCCTCATCTCCTCCCAGAATCCTGTTCTCCTTTCACATGCCCACAGGAGTCCAGCTCTGTGATGGGCTCGCTGGGGAATACAGAGCAGACAGAAACCGTTGTCCCTGCTGGAGTCTATGATCTTATGAAGAAAGTAAGACCTGAAGAACAAGAGACTCCTCTCTGTAGCCACAGGACCTCATAGGGTGAGAAATCAGGCCTGGCGGTGTAATTTGGGGAGTCATAAGAGATGAAGGCTTTTTGTCTATGGGAACAAAACATTCCCTGATTAATCCCATACCTTCCTTGGAACACATGAGTGTGTGGCAGAGCAGACTTCCCTCTAGTAGGTATTCTCCAGCTGTTTACCTTTCCTTATTTCCCATTGGAATTATTACCTTTTGTAAAGAATAAAGACTCAACAGAGCTAAAGTCGCAGGCTCCAGTCCTTTGACAAGCTTGTATATATCATTGCCCTGAATACTTTTGGACTTCTACTATATATATATATATATATATATATATTTCCATAAATAATATAAACCATTGTTTTATGTATTTAAAAATTTTACAGATCTTTTCAACAAGATGTAAACACACATGGCCAGAGACTTGGTCTTTCTTTGTAAAGCTGCCAGCCTCAGTGAGCAGTTAGTGTGGGGTTCACACTTGACCAGATGGGAGAAGGTAGAACCCGGGAGGTGGCTTTGCCTTTCTCATGCACATTTCTCTTCTCAGATCCCCCTGCCAGGGCCTGACATTTATTTCTGAAGGCTTTTGAAAGACTCTGGACCAAGACTTTAGCTCATAAAAGCTTAAAGGTCTGTTCTCCAAGGAGCCTGTTTATGGGGAAACACCTGAGAGTGAACATTTGAAAACTAAGGAATGAATGCATCTCCAATGAGTGAATTTGGAGGGTGGATGGGGACCTTTTGGTCCCCTCCTTGGGGTGCTCCAGAGTGAAACAGCATGAAGGGATGAGGCTCTATTGACCCCTCTGATTAACATTAGTTCCCAGACCTGGAGAGGAAGATGCCACTCATTGTGACTGTCCCAATTCAGGAACAAGGCTCTCTCTGACAGGGATGTCTTAGAAAGTTCTGTACTTGGTCCCCTCATGATAAAATGAGGTGCAAAAGTGCTGTCTTCCTTTACGGACAACCTTGTCTCCAACCAGGGTGGATAAGTGGAAAAGGAGAGGGTGAAATACCCCAGCCCTCTGACTGTAGAAGCCGAGGAGGGGTCAGTTCCTCTGGCCCCAAAGGATGAAGGCACGCACAGAGGCTGAAGGAGCTGGGCCTTCTCTTACTTCCCTTGCTTTCCTCCCTCCCTTCCTCTTTCTTTCATTTGTTCTTTACAAATATTAAGGAATTGTTAAACTTCTTGTTTCAACTAGTTGCACTTTAGTATGATTTGAGTTGATTTTTCTCTAAGCTGAAGGAACGCTAGTTGGCACGGGTCTTTTTGTGTTGGTAAAAGGAAGCAACAAAGAGGTACGGAAAGTTCCCTTTTGATACAAGAACAATTTGTCATAAGATTCTGCACACCCAAATACCCAGCCTTGCAGGGAGTATTTTTCCCATCAGCTATGCACCCAAGACTGTTCTTTCCCTTGTTTCCTCTCTGACACTTTTGCATGTGTGCTGAATACAATAAAGTTGCTTAGTTGCTTGAGCTTTTTTTTTTTTTTTCCAGTTATTTAACAACTTTCAAGTGGAGAAAAATTTGGGTCTTTTTAATTTGATTTTTGACTTTATTTTAAATGCATGTGTGTCTCCTTTCTGTTTGCTAAACAGTAATTGCGGATCTTTCTGGCCACCTTTAATACTCCCAGCTAATTATCCTGAAATAAATCTCTTTCAAGCCCGCATGCCAGCAGTTCTGGGATCCGAGCGGTTCTTTCAGCTCCCGGCTGCCTGTCACTCAAATGGGCCTCAGCTGCAACTCCGAACGATGAGTATTAACCTCCCGCTGGGAAGATTCGCCCAATCTCCCCACTTCCAACAGCAGCTCCCAGGGCCTCACCACACTCCTACCTGTTAGCCTAAGCTGGGATTTTCTTTTGCTAACGCTGTGATTTTGAAAAGTGGAAGAGGATTCCTGGGAGAAAGACACTCAGTTAACCTTCTCCTAATTGCCATTCAAGATGGGAAAGGGAGAGGAAGATGGTGACTGTCCCGGAGGGGTGGCTGGGTTGTGGAGTGGCCCACAGCCTCTCCAGGAAGCACTGGTCTGCTGGTGAGTGTGGCGAGGCATCTGCGTTTTCAGGATCCTACCTGAGGGCGGCGGATGGCTGACGTCTGGGGACAGGCCTCGATTCAGACCCTGTGTCTTCTCTGATGTCGTCCCTCCTCCTCAAACGTCCCTCAGTGCTGTGCTCACTGTCGTTCACTGGACTCTCCTTCTTCTTCCATCCTCTGCTAATCCTTCACAGGTTTCCTCTTGCCTTGTTCAGCAAGATTTTTTACGTTCTTGCTGAGCCCTGGCCTGTTTCTTTGTTCAGAGTTTTGTGATCGGTCCCACCTCTCCTGGGTAAGGCCGTGTCCTCCTCTCTTGTTTGCCTTCTGATTCCAAATGCTTTCCTGCCTCCTCACTAGGTCCTTCTGGAGAGATAGGGGAGCGGCTCTTTAGGCAGGCCCCAGAGCGCAGTGGGTAGAGCACACTGCATAATGCAGCAACACTGCATGATGCCAGGTGAATGAAAGCGTGGATGGATAAATGACAGCAGAGAAACAGTTCTTGTCCCCCTCGGAGTAGGCCACCTTCCACCTTCCTCCTAGATTGGCCTCTCTGAAACCTCTTCTTTCCAAACTGTGAAAGACTAGTTATCTGACATTTGCCAGTACCCCTCCTTGTGGGACTTCCCTGGTGGCTCAGACGGTAAAGCGTCTGTCTATAATGTGAGAGACCTCGGTTCGATCCCTGGGTTGGGAAGATTCCCAGGAGAAGGAAATGGCAACCCACTCCAGTACTCTTGCCTTGAAAATCCCATGGACGGAGGAGCTTGGTGCAGGCTACTATCCATGGGGTCGCAAAGAGTCAGGCATGACTGAGCGACTTCACTTTCTTTCTCCTTGTGGGAAGAATTCTGCTTCCTGGCCATTGGTATGTGACTGACTTTGGTCAGTAAATGTTAACTAAAGCTGATGTGTGTCACCTCCAGGTGAAAGCTATGAGAACCTAGTATTCTCTTTTCCTTCTGTCAATTTTGCTGGCAAAATTTCCAGTTGTAGCTGCTTCATGAGCTTGGATCTTGTAGTGAGAGGCCCCAGGTAATCTGTCATGGGTATCAGTGTAGACAAGAAATAAACCTTTGTAGTTTTATGCCACTGAGGTCTTGGTTTTTTTAAAAAAAACAAAGGCACCATAATCT
Organism: Bos indicus; assembly: GCF_029378745.1. Classification (NCBI taxonomy): domain Eukaryota; kingdom Metazoa; phylum Chordata; class Mammalia; order Artiodactyla; family Bovidae; genus Bos; species Bos indicus. The sequence continues at coordinate 42,690,200 of NC_091770.1, read as the reverse complement.
AACCTATCCTGACTGATACACAAATACACAAATATACTTATTAGGTTGGTGCAGAAGTACTCATGTGGGGTTTTGCATTGTTGAACTTTGTCACTTGATATTGGAATATGTTCTTAAATAAATGTGGTTATGTTATATATCATTTTAATGCAAACTTCTCACTTTATATATTTCTGCTAATGACTTATTGCTTGCTGTTTATTTTATATTTATTTTAGACTAGGAAAATGATGTTAGACAAAAAGCAAATTTGAGTGATATTCTTATTTGAGTTCAAAATGGGTCATAAGGCAATGGAGACAATTCACATCAGGCCCAGGAACTGCTGTTCTCTGCTGTCATTTATCCACCCATGCTTTCATTCACCTGGCATCATGCAGTGTTGCTGCATTATGCAGTGTGCTCTACCCACTGCGCCCAGGAACTGCTAACAAACGTACACTAAGGTGGTGGTTCAGGAAGTTTTGCAAAGGAGAAACTTAAAGATGAGGAGTCCAGTGGCTGGCCATAGGACGTTGCCAAGGACAGTTGAGACCCGTCATTGAAGCTGATCCTCTTACAACTATACAAGAATTTGCCAAATAACTCAGTGTTGATCATTCTATGGTCATTTGGCATTTGAAGCAAATTGGAAAGATAAAAAAGCTTGATAAGTGGGTACCTCATGAGCTAACCACAAATCAAAAAAATTGCCATTTTGAAGTTTGGTCTTCTCTTATTCTACACAAAAAACGAACCATTTCTTGGTTGGATTGTGATGTGTGACAAAAAGTGGATTTTAATCAACAACTGGCAATGACCAGCTCAGTGGTTGGACTGAGAAGAAGCTCCAAAGCACTTCCCAAAGCCAAAATTGCACCAAAAATAGGTCATAGTCACTGTTTGGTGGTCTGCTACCCATCTGATCCACTACAACTTTCTGAATCCAAGCAAAACCATTACATTTGGGAAGTATGTTCAGCAAATTAATGAGATGCACCAAAAACTGCATCACCTGCAGCCAGCATTGGTCAATAGAAAGGGCCCAACATTTTTGCACAACAATGCCTGACAAGTCGCACCACCAACGCTTCAAAACTTGAATGAATTGGGCTATTAAGTTTTGCAACATTTGCCGTATTTACCTGACCTCTCACGAAAACAGACTACCACTTCTTCAAGCATCTTGACAACTTTTTGCAGGGAAAGTGCTTCCACAACCAGCAGGAGGCAGAAAATGCTTTCCAAGAATTTGTCAAATCCTGAAGTGCAAATTTTTATGCTATAGGAATAAACAAACTTACTTCTCATTGGTAAAAATGTGTTGATTATAATGGTTCCTATTTTGATGAATAAAGATGTATTTGAGCCTAGTTATAATGAATAGTTCAAAACTGCAATTACATTTGTACCAACTTAATATATCTCAGTGTGGTTTCTTTTCCTTAAACTTTGAATATGTACTTTTTACCTACTTCTGAAGAAAGATCTTTTTCTAGTTAGCTGGCCCCATCTTCTTTTCAGCATTGGAAAGTAGAGATCAGAAACCCAAATCCTGGCCAAAGAGAAAGAGATATGTTTTTGTTTAGACGGTGGAACGAGACAGATGAGTCTTACATCATCATCAGATCCCAGATAGCTCCTATGTCTGCATTTCATGTCTCAAGATATCAATGGAGACCTGCCACATACAGTTGCAAGGTTGTGCACTGAACAACCAAGGGGCAGGACATTTTCAAAGACCACAGTGTGAATGGCTTATAAACCCTTTGCTGGGTTCCTCTAGCAGAAGGTCTATTTATAAGAAATTTTGGGGAGCAAGGGAATACTGCATTCCACCAGCAACAGAAAACTAGAGAATTCATTCAGATGCACTGGAAACGGCTAAAATCCTCAAGGAAATTATAATGAGAGGACTCTTAGCACTTTGTATCTTTGGCATAATTAAGCAAAATGTTAGTGCCTGATACTTTTAGCCATTCTCATCTGTCCCTTAACCTTAGCTCCAGGGAGGCCCCTTAAATTTGTATTGAATTGTGTTTTGGGGAATTGTGTTTCTTGGTTTTCCCTTTGTGTAGGCTCTGCCTTCTGGGTCTCTCCAACATGGGAGCTCAGTAGATTTCACCCAGCAGCTGTCTCTTTTGGGCTTTTCTTTTCCTTTCATTCTTGCCCTGCATTACTTTTGTCTGCTAAGCCCTTGGTCTTGATTGGTGCCCTAAGATAGACTGGTGTTTTACTCCCATTGAGCATGGCTTAACGTACAGTCACATGTTGGTCTTGGGTTTTCTTTCTCTAAGGATGTTCTGGCTTCAAATTCCAGCATGTAGCATAGACGAATACTATTAACTACCAGAAGGATCCTTTGCTGCTGAATATGTATATATATATATTTTACATCTGTAAATCATCTTCCTACTGTCTACCATGACAGTTATACAAGTGACTTCTGAATTTCACAATTAAAAAATTATGACATTGTAATCTACTCCATTAATGGAAAAAAATCTACTGCACACTGAGATTGTGAAATCAAAGAATAAGGAAAAGAAATCATCAATAAAAACAATAAGAAAGTGTCTTTTGAATTGAAAGACATTGCATTGTGATAGGAAGAGTTCTAGTCCCAGCTCTGCCACTGATTGTGTGACCTTGCACAGATCACTTAACTTCTCTGAGCCTCAGTTTTCCTATCTGTAATATGTACAAGGATTCTTTCTAGTTGCAGCATTTTACATTTCTGGAATGTAATGTTTATAAATATTTAATCATATTAATTTCAAAAATGTTTTTCCAGGTATGGAAGTTTCTTAGGCTTCCTGGGAGTTCTTGCTATTGCTTTTGATAAACTTTACATTGGGCTGATTTTTAACCCTTAAAAAATTCATTCTGCCAATCTTGTGAAATTAGTAAGGGCAGTTATCTTTATTTGACAGTTGAGACCTATTAAGATTCTGTACTTTCTCCAAAATTATATATACCTGTCAGTGGCAGAAGTGGATCAGAACTCAGAAATAAAGTCTTTTATACCCATACCCTATACTAGACAAGAGTGAGTTGTCTCTCCCATGCTATTACTAAAGTGGGAGTTATTGAGACATGCTCTACCATAATAACAATGTTCAATCAGTACTAATGGAATGTATTTTATATGTTTACTGGTGGGTAAAGTGTGTTCCCTAGCCTCAAAGAAGGTATGTTCTTATGAGGGTCAGTTATATAAACAGATGTGGAAAGTGCTATGATAAAGGTATTTTCAGGACTTCCTCTTCCAATCAGGAGGGAATAACAGGGACTGGGTTTACTCTCCCACCCAAGCAACTGTAAAACTGGACAAAATATATGAAATAATGGCTTTCAAATCATTAGTTATAAGGCAACAAAGGACAGTATCCCTGAAATATGGGAAACAAATGAGATGAATCCTATGACCACTCCAGCTTATGTCTAAAAGGAATCTCCACAGGTACAGGGAAGAAGAACTCAGTGGATCCCATAAGTTTTTCTGAGTTTTGAATAGAAAACTTGGAAATTTATGGAGTCAGAGTCTGGAGTTCACAGGGCAAAGTAGCAGAATGGAGAGTTCTTCATAGAGAAAAAGCTCCAGAGATCTGTAGAGGGTCCCATCATGTTGTCAATTGAGTGTTACTGATTATGCATGTGAGGAAGCTGTACAAGGCTGCAGAAAGGGTCACTGAAAAGGATTAGAGGAAGCATATCTTTGAAGATCATACAGGGGCAGGAATAGTTTCTGTTTTCATCATCTGGAGCAGAGAACTAGAGAAATCACAGGACACTGAGGAGAATATTTGGAAGAGTTTTGAGTCAGTAGTGGAAAAAAATAGGCAAAAATTAAATATTGGTCCCACCTAAGGAAGCTTTTAAACAAATAAGACATGTAAAGAAGTGGGAAAAAAATGATCCATAATGAAGAGAAAAATCTATCAAAACCAACTAAGAAACTATAGAGATGATAGAATTTATAGGTAAGAACTCTAAAATAGTTATAGCTGCTTTAAATTTACAAATTAAAGAAACTAGCATTACTATTGAGCATGTAAGGTAGAGACATGGAATATATACAGATATAATGTCAGATGAAAAATATACTGGATGAGATGACCAACAGATGAAACATTGCAGAAGAAAGCATCTGTGAACCTGAGGACACAGTAATAGAAACTGCAGCAAATAAAACATGGAGAGGAAAACAGGCTGAAAAACAGCAACAACAAAAACAGAACACCTGTGAAATGTGTGATAGCTCCATGTGGCCTAATATATGTGTAACCTTAGTCCTTAAAGGGCTTCCCTAGTAACTTAGTTGGTAAAGAATCTGCCTGCAATGCAGGAGACCCTGGTTTGACTCCTGGGTCAGGAAGATCCCCTGGAGAAGGAATAGGTTACCCACTCCAGTATTTTTGGGCTTCCCTTATGGCTCAGCTGGTAAAGAACTCACCTGCAATGCGGGAGACCTGGGTTTGATCCCTGGGTTGGGAAGAGCCCCTGAAAAAGGGAAAGGCTACCGACTCCAGTATTCTGGCCTGGAGAATTCCATGGACTGTACAGTCCATGGGGTTGCAAAGAGTCGGACACGACTGAGCGACTTTCACTTTCACATAGTCCTTAAAAGGGAAGAGAGAAGCAGGACAGAAAAAAATATTTGAGGAAATCATGGTTAAAATTTTCCATTAGAAATGAAAAAGTTAGTGGGAAATGGAACTTGATAGTTGTAGCATAAATGTAAAGTGGTGTTTTATCACTGAATAGAAAAGTAAGGTAAACTCTAAAGAAACAACTAAAATAACATAAAAATAGTTATAGTTAATAAACCAAAAAGCAAATAAAGTAGAATCATAAAATAATATTCAAGTAATCCAAAAGAAGGTGTGAAAGAAGTAAAAGAAAACAGACAAACAGAAAACCAATGGCAATGTGATAGATTAAAATCTAACCGTATCATTGAAAATGAAAGTGTTAGTTGCTCAGTCATGCCCAACTCTGTGACCCCTGGACTGTAGCAAGCCAGGCTCCTCTGTCCATGGAATTCTCCAGGCAAGAATACTGGCGTGGGTAACCATTCCCTTCTCCAAGGGATTGTCCTCTCCAAGGATTGAGCCTGGATCTGCCACATTGCAGGCAGATTCTTTACCATCTGAGCCACCAGGGAAGCCTGTATCATTAAGTAAATGTAAATGGTCAAAAAATTCCAATGAAAGGACAGAATTTGTCAGATTTGACTAAAAAAAAAAAAAAATCAAGTCCCACCTCTATATTGCCTATAAGAAATACACTTTAAAGACATGAATAAGTCAAAAGTGAGAATATGGAAAAGAATATATCATGCTGACACTTATCAGAAAGAAAAAGGAAGAGTGACTGTTTTATTTTTTTATTCTATAAATTTTTTTAATTCTTAAAAATAAGTTATTTTTTCATTAGGCAACATACACATAGTACAAATTCAAAAGGTCCAAAAGGTGTTCAGTGAGTATTAAATCTCCCTCTCATCTCTGTGCCCTGACCACCTGTTTCCCCTTTTCAGAAGCAACCTGAGTCACACACATTTTATGTGTTCTTCCAGAAATATTCTTTGTATATGCAGACATTTCACCCACTTCAAACCTTGATGTACTTGGGACATTGTTCTTGGAGACAGGCCCCCAAATTAAGCTCTATCCCCTATGAGACTCAGGATGAGGGGCTGAACCTCTCTGAGTTCCAGTGTCTTCATGATCTTTCTAACTTTAACATTGAGTTCTCTTGCAGGAGCGGCAGAGGAGAAGGCAATGGCACCCCACTCCAGTACTCTTGCCTGGGAAATCCCATGGAGTGGGGAGCCTAGTAGGCTGCAGTCCATGGGGTCATGAAGAGTCGGGCATGACTGAACGATTTCACTTTGACTTTTCACTTTCATGCATTGGAGAAGGAAATGGCAACCCACTCCAGTGTTATTGCCTGGAGAATCCCAGGGACAGGGGAGCCTGGTGGGCTGCCGTCTATGGGGTTGCACAGAGCTGGACACGACTGAAGTGACTTAGCAGCAGCAGCAGCAGCAACAGCAGGAGCGGCTGTTTTAATATTGGACAAAAGTAGATTTCGAAGAAAAATTATTACCCAGAATAAAGAGTGCCATTTCATGGAGGTAAAAATGCTAGTTCTTTGCTGGGATATTACCATCCTAAGCATACAAGAAGCAAAAACTCTTAGTTCTCTCAGAACTGCAAGCAAAAATAGATTCATAATTATAGTCAGAAATTTCAGCTCCCATCTCCCAGCACTTAAGGACACAAATGGACGGAAAATCAGTAATGATAAGGGAGACTTAGGTGACGCTGTAAACCAATGTTTTCCAGTTGACATTTGTATTGAGTTGGCCAAAAAGTTCATTTAGCTTTTTGGGCAAGATGTTACAGGAAAACCCGAACGAACATTTTGGTCAACCCAGTAGCTCACACAACCCCACAAAGCAGAAAACACTAGTTTCAAGTTCACATGGAATATAAACCAACATAGAACATATTCTAGACCATAAAATAAGCCTCAGTTAATTTAATAAGATTCAAATCAAAGTATGTCCTCTGACTATGAGGGAAATAAATTAGCGCCAAATAACAAAAAGTTATTCTGAAAATCCCCAAATGTTTGAAAATTAAAAGCACATGTAAAAATACCCATGGGCCAAAGAAGTAATCAAAAGGAAAATTAAAACGTATTTTGAATTGAGCAAAAAGAAAACCATATATTACAATTTGTGAGAAGCAGCTAACATAGTCTTAAAGAGACAGTTACAGTATTAAATGTCCATATGAGAAAAGAAAAAGTGATTACAAACTGGGTTTCCCTGGTGGTCCTGTGGTTACGAATCCATCTACCAATGCAGGGAACAGGGGTCCAATCTCTGGTCCTGAAAGATCCTACATGCCACAGAGCAAATAAACCTGTGTGCTGTGACTACTGAAGTCTGCGTGCCTAGAGCACATGTAGAGCCCATGCTCTGCAACAAGAGAAGCCATCACAAGGAGAAGTCCACGTACTGCAGTAAAGAAGAATAGCCCTCGCTTGCCACAGCTAGAGAAAGTCCATGTGTAGCAACGAATACCCAGCAGAGCCAAAAATAAAATAAATAAATAAATCTTTTAAAAAAAGATTAAAAAAAATCTTTAAAAAAAATGACCTTCACTTTCACCTTAAGAACTTAAAAAGAGAATGAACAAATGAAACCCAAAGTAAGGAGAAGAAAGGAATATTGAGCATCCTGATGGAAATCAATTTAAAAGATAACAGAAAAATAAATAAAACCCAAACTGATTCTTTGAGAAGGTCAAAATAATTTGATAAATCTATAGTAAGACTGGTTAGAGAAAAGAGAAGATAAAAGTAACCAGTATCAGGAATGAGAGAGATAATATCATTATGGATTTTAAAGATATTTAAAGGGTAATAAAGGAGAATTTTATGCCAGTATATTCTGAAAATTACATTAAATGGACAAATTTCTTGAAAGATATAAAATACCAAACCTTATTCAAGAAGAAATAGTGTGTGTTATTTGATCAGTTGTTTTTGATTCTTTGCAACTCCATGAATTGTAGCTTGCCTGGGTGGGTCCTCTGTACATGGAATTCTCTAGGCAAGAATATTGGAATGGGTAGCCATTCCCTTCTCCAAGAGATGTTCCTGAACCAAGGATTGAACCTGAGTCTCCAGCATTACAGGCAGACTCTTTACCATCTGAGCCAAAAAGAAATAGGTAACCTTAATAATCCTATGTAAGATACTGACTTTATCATTTAAAACCTCACAAAGAAACCCCAGGGCCATGGGGCTTCATGAAGAAATTCTACTGAACATTTAAGGAAAAAATAATAATAATTCTATAAACTTTTACAGAAAATTGAAGAAAAGAAAATATTCTTCAACTCAGTCTATGAGATAGTATGACAGTGATGCCATAACCAGACAAAGATATTACAAGAAAATAAATTACAGACTAGTGGTCTTCATGATCATAAGATACAAAATTTTTACCAAAATGTTAGCAATCAAATCCAATCGTGTATAAAAAGATAATGCATAATGACAAAGTGGTACTTATTTTAGGAATGCAATGTCGAATTAACATTTGAAAATTAAGCTATTGAATTCACCAGTTTAACAATTTAAATATAAAAATTTAAAAATGATATGGTCATCTCAGTAGATGCAAAGCAGAACAAACCCAAAATGTTTTGACAAAGTTCACTTCCATTTCTGATATAAGTACCCAGTAAACCAAGAATATAAGTAAACTTCCTGTCAGTAACGGGCATCTGTAAAAAATCTACAGCTAACATCTTATTTAATGATAACAGACTGAATGCTTTTCCCTAAGCTTAAGAACAAGACAAGGATGTCCATTCTTCTATTTTAACATTTTTGGAGGGTCTAGGTTGTACAATATGGAAAGAAAAAGGAAAAAAGACCTTCAAATAAGAAGTAAAAGTATATTTGTGCATAGTATTGTTGCCTATGTAGAAAAATTCCATAAAGCTACTAGAACTAATAAATGAATTTAAGAAAGCTGCAGAATAAAAGACCAAATACATAGTTCAATTACATCCTATGTGCTAGCAACAAACTGTCAGAAATTGAAGTAAAATATTTATAATAGCATTAGAACTATGAAATACTGTGGACACATATGATAAAAGTTGTGCAAGACCCATACTCCAAAAGCTACAAAACAAGGCTAAGAGGGATTAAGAAAGAAATTAAGGAGGACACAAAAAAACTGGAGAAATGTACCATGCTCATGGATCAAGAGATTCAGTATTGCTAAGATGTTCTTCTAGTGTTCTATCTGTAAGTCCCATGAAAATCCCAGTGGACATTTTTTTGGAGGGTAGAAATTGACAAGGCTGACTCTTATATTCATACGGAAATACAACCAACCTAAAGTACCTAATAAAATTTTGAAAGAGAACAATGTTGGAAGATTTATTGTGAAGGTACAATAATAAAGATAGTGTGGAACTGGCATAAAGATAAACAGGTAGGTCATTGGAACAGAATAGAGTTGAGAAGCAGACATACATGTAAATTGATTTCAAAGGCTGAAATTTATTGTTAGTTATGAAGAGAACATAGTGGTAAGGGAATATTCTTTTCAATTAACAGTGCTGGGACAATTGTATATCCACATGAAAATGTACAAAGACAAAAAGAACTTCAGCCCACACTACATACAAAAATTAGCTCCAAATGGATCATAAACCTAAATAAAACCTGAAAAGAAAACCTGGAAGAAGCATACAGAACATCTTTTGACCTAGGGTTAGACAGAGATTTCTTGTATGTTCATTAACATATGGATCAAAAGCATGATTCATAAAAGAAAAAAATTGACAAATCAAATTTAATCAAAATTAAGAATGTCTAAAATCACTCTAGATAATGAAAAGATAAATAACAGACAGGGAGAAAATATTTATAAATCACACATCTGATGGAGGACTTGTATCCAGAGCATTTAAAGAATCTCAACATTCATTAATAAGAAAATAATCCTTCCCCCCTTGGGTAAAAGATTTAAGTAGACACTTTACCAAAAAAGTATATATTGATGACCAGTTAAGTCCATGCTTATTAGCCAACATTTTAGTTATAAAGGAAATGCAAATTAAAAGCACAATGAGATACTATTGTACATCTGAAAGAATGTCTAAAATAAAAGTTACTGATCATATCAAGTGTTGGCAGGATATGTAGCAACTAGAACCCTCATACTGTGCCGATGGAAATGTAAAATGATGAAACAGTTTTAAAAACAATTTGGCAGTTTCTTAAAAGTTAAACATACAGCTACCAGAAGATCCATCTATTCTACTTCTAGGTATTTATCCAAAAAAAAAGAAAGCATATGTTCATGAAAAAACGTGTCTAAGACTATTCAGAGCTCTCTGTTCTGTAGTTACCAAAAATTTCAACAACTCAAATGTCCATGAACAGTTGAATGGATTTAAAAAATGTGGTATATCCATAAAATGGACCATTACTCAGGAATAAAAATAAACTATTGATACCTACAATGTGTACAAATATCAGAGTAATTATTCTGAGTGAAAGAAGCCAGATGAAAAAAAGAGGATATATGATTCCATTTGTAAAAAAATTATGGAAAATGCAAGCTAAACTGTAGTAATAGAAAGCTGATAAGTGGTTACCTGTGAATGAGGTGAAGTGGAGAGAGGTAGGAGTTTCTCAAGTGGCATGAGGAAACAGTATCTTGAATTAATGATGGTTTCAGAGTGTATATGTCAAAATTTATACACTTTAAACATGTAGAGGTTATGGTATATCAGCTATACCTCGATGAGGTTGTTCAGTTCAGTTCAGTTCAGTCGCTTAGTCGTGTCCGACTCTTTGCAACCCCATGAATCGCAGCACGCCAGGCCTCCCTGTCCATCACCAACTCCTGGAGTTCACTCAGACTCACGTCCATTGAGTCAGTGATGCCATCCAGCCATCTCATCCTCTGTCGTCCCCTTCTCCTCCTGCCCCCAATCCCTCCCAGCATCAGAGTCTTTTCCAATGAGTCAACTCTTCGCATGAGGTGGCCAAAGTACTGGAGTTGCAGCTTTAGCATCATTCCTTCCAAAGAAATCCCAGGGCTGATCTCCTTCAGAATGGACTGGTTGGATCTCCTTGCAGTCCAAGGGACTCTCAAGAGTCTTCTCCAACACCACAGTTCAAAAGCATCAATTCTTTGGTGTTCAGCCTTCTTCACAGTCCAACTTTCACATCCATACATGACCACAGGAAAAAACATAGCCTTGACTAGATGGACCTTTGTTGGCAAAGTAATGTCTTTGCTTTTGAATATGCTATCTAGGTTAGTCATAACTTTCCTTCCAAGGAGTAAGCGTCTTTTAATTTCATGGCTGCAGTCACCATCTGCAGTGATTTTGGAGCCCAGAAAAATAAAGTCTGACACTGTTTCCACTGTTTCCCCATGAAGTGATGGGACCGGATGCCATGATCTTCGTTTTCTGAATGTTGAGCTTTAAGCCAACTTTTTCACTCTCCACTTTCACTTTCATCAAGAGGCTTTTGAGTTCCTCTTCACTTTCTGCCATAAGGGTGGTGTCATCTGTATATCTGAGGTTGTTAAGAAAAAAAACAAAAATATATTTAAGCTACTTATATTTCTTAACAAAATATATATCTGGATTCAAATATTTACAGTTTTGTATATTAAAGTTGTGACTCATTAAATAAGAGGGGTGCTCAGAACTCTCTGGGGGTTCTAGAAAATCACAGCATATAACTGATAGTGTTTATCTACCTTTACATTATATCATGTTAATAATTAGGCAGGAATGCATTTGCCATAGAAAGTCCCTACCAAACTCAAAGACACATTCTGAGCCAGGAGGTCTGGATTGGGTGAGACATCTGCGTTTTTAATGGGTCTTTTAAGAGATTCTGCTGCAAGTGAGTCAGGGGCCATACTCAGAGAAATATTGGTCAAAATCTCAACAACAGTTTATTGTGAACCACACAGTCAAAGGCTTTGGCATAGTCAATTGAAGAAAGTAGGGAAAACCACTAGACCATTCAGGTATGACCTAAATCAAATCCCTTATGATTATACAGTGGAAATGACAAATAGATTTAAGGGACTAGATCTGATAGACAGAGTGCCTGATGAACTATGGATGGAGGTTCATGTCTTGTACAGGAGACAGGTATCAAGAACATCCCCATGGAAAAGAAATGCAAAAAAGCAAAATGGCTGTCTGAGGAGGACTTACAAATAGCTGTGAAAAGAAGAGAAGCAAAAAGCAAAGGAAAAAAGGAAAGATACAAGCATCTGAATGCAGAGTTCCAAAGAATAACAAGGAGAGATAAGAACGCCTTCCCGAGTGATCAATGCAAAGAAATAGAGGAAAACAATAGAATGGGAAAGACTAGAGATCTCCAAGAAAATTAGAGATACCAAGGGAACATTTCGTACAAAGATGGGCTCGATAAAGGACAGAAATGGTATGGACCTAACAGAAGCAGAAGATATTAAGAAGAGGTGGCAAGAATACACAGAAGAACTATACAAAAAAGATCTTCACGACCCAGATAATCACGATGGTGTGATCGCTCACCTAGAGCCAGACATCCTGGAATGTGAAGTCAAGTGGGCCTTAGAAAGCATCACTACGAACAAAGCTAGTGGAGGTGATGGAATTCCAGTTGAGCTATTCCAAATCCTGAAAGATGATGCTGTGAAAGTGCTGCACTCAATATGCCAGCAAATTTGGAAAACTCAGCAGTGGCCACAGAACTGGAAAAGGTCAGTTTTCATTCCAATCCCAAAGAAAGGCAATGCCAAAGAATGTTCAAACTACCACACGATTGCACTCGTCTCACACGCTAGTAAAATAATGCTCAAAATTCTCCAAGCCAGGCTTCAGCAATAAGTGAACCGTGAACTTCCAGATGTTCAAGCTAGTTTTAGAAAAGGCAGAGCAACCAGAGATCAAATTGCCAACAGCCACTGGATCATGGAAAAAGCAAGAGAGTTTCAGAAAAACATCTATTTCAGTGTGGATAGAGGACAGCAAATATACATTTGCTACCAAACAAACTTCTTGGTTGTGTTCACCCAGGAGTCAACTCCCACTGTGGAGAGATAATAAAATGGGTTCAAAAACAGGGTTTAGTTGAGTTCTGCTCAGCTTTAGTCCTCTCTGGTTTTGATAGGACTCCAAGCAGGACTGGGCTCCTGGCAGTTTGGCTGGGGTAGCCCATGGTTAGGTGATCTCTGACTTACTGGCTTTTACAAGAGGACAGGAAATGAGTGATTGCTTTTGCTCTTGCAACATGGAGAGTACCATATTTGTATGTAAGCTCTGAAGCCAGAAAGGTGGGTCATGGTCATGACTGCTCCCTTTTACTACTGAGTTTAACATTTAAAATTAATGAAGGCAGGAGTCTAATGGGAGGTGTCATTATGTGCCACAGAAGCTCTCATCTAGAGGGGTAAAAAGCTGAGCTGCCTTGAAGAAGATACATTTCCTTTGTGGAATCGCTTTGACTTCATACTTTTTCTCTCAAAACATTTTCCACCTTACTTCCAGTTGTTTTCTCTTGTTTTTTTTTTTTTTTTTTTTGGTTGCTTCTCCTTTATCTCATTTTCCCTAAATTTTCCCCTTCATATCCAGCTCTATTTTATGTTTCTCTCTCTCCATCTCTTTCCTCTCTATCTCTGCAACTCAGCTCATGTCCTTATCAGCTTTCTTCACCTTCTTCCTTTACTTGTCTTCATTTAAGATGATCCTGTGATGCCAGGGGCGTTCTTTTTTCATTACTTTGAACCTAGTTCAATGGTAACTGGCTATATTAATATCTATGTGTATCAATTTGAAATGATATACTTTCCTGGTTAATTGAATATATTTATCATTGTGAGATGTTCCTTTTTATCTCAATGAATGATTTTTGCAATAAATTCTTCTTTGATATTAATAATTTAGCTATACAAGCTTTATTTTGGTTAGTATTTGAATAGTTTTCTCCCCCATCTTTTCTTTTAACCTTTTTATATGATCATATTCAATAAGTGTCATGTAGGCAATATTTTTGGGTTTTTATCCTAATAGTCTTCCTCTTTTAATCAGAACATTCTATGCATTTTCCTTTTAAAGTATTTATGGATATATTTGGGTTTAAATATACACTATTATATTTGTTTTATATTTATCTTATCTATAGTATTCCATGCTCTCTCCTTTCTTTTGAATTGGTTTTTTAAATTATTTTCATTTTCTATTAGCTTGGTATGTTTTTTATTATAGTTATATTTTTGGTGATAACTATAGTAGTTACAGTAGAAGTGAGAAATAGATTTAAGGGCCTAGATCTGATAGATAGAGTGCCTGATGAACTATGGAATGAGGTTCGTGACATTGTACAGGAGACAGGGATCAAGAACATTCCCATGGAAAAGAAATGCAAAAAAGCAAAATGACTGTCTGGGGAGGCCTTACAAATAGCTGTGAAAAGAAGAGAAGCAAAAAGCAAAGGAGAAAAGGAAAGATATAAACATCTGAATGCAGAGTTCCAAAGAATAGCAAGAAGAGATAAGAAAGCCTTCTTCAGCCATCAATGCAAAGAAATAGAGGAAAACAACAGAATGAGAAAGACTAGGGATCTCTTCAAGAAAATCAGAGATACCAAAGGAACATTTCATGCAAAGATGGGCTTGGTAAAGGACAGAAATGGTATGGACCTAATAGAAGCAGAAGATACTAAGAAGAGATGGCAAGAATACACAGAACTGTACAAAAAAGATCTTCATGACCCAGATAATCACGATGGTGTGATCACTGACCTAGAGCCAGACATCCTGGAATGTGAAGTTAAGTGGGCCTTAGAAAGCATCACTACGAACAAAGCTAGTGGAGGTGATGGAATTCCAGTTGAGCTATTCCAAATCCTGAAAAATGATGCTGTGAAAGTGCTGCACTCAATATGCCAGCAAATTTGGAAAACTCAGCAGTGGCCACAGGACTGGAAAAGGTCAGTTTTCATTCCAATCCCAAAGAAAGGCAATGCCAAAGAATGCTCAAACTATAATTGCACTCATCTCACATGGTAGTTAAGTAATGCTCAAAATTCTCCAAGCCAGGCTTCAGCAATATGTGAACCACGTGAACTTCCTGATGTTCAAGCTAGTTTTAGAAAAGGCAGAGGAACCAGAGATCAAATTGCCAACATGCGCTGGATCATGGAAAAAGCAAGAGAGTTCCAGAAAAGCATCTATTTCTGCTTTATTGACTATGCCAAAGCCTTTGACTGTGTGGATCACAATAAACTGTGGGAAATTCTGAAAGAGATGGGAATACCAGACCACCTGACCTGCCTCTTGAGAAATTTGTATGCAGGTCAGGAAGCAACAGTTAGAACTGGACATGGAACAACAGACTGGTTCCAAATAGGAAAAGGAGTTTGTCAAGGCTGTATATTGTCACCCTGTTTAACTTACATGCAGAGTACCTCATGAGAAACGCTGGACTGGAAGAAACACAAGCTGGAATCAAGATTGCCAGGAGAAATATCAATAACCTCAGATATGCAGATGACACCACCCTTATGGCAGAAAGTGAAGAGGAACTCAAAAGCCTCTTGATGAAAGTGAAAGTGGAAAGTGAAAAAGTTGGCTTAAAGCTCAACATTCAGAAAACGAAGATCATGGCATCTGGTCCCACCACTTCATGGCAAATAGATGGGAAACAGTGGAAACAGTGTCAGACTTTATTTTTCTGGGCTCCAAAATCACTGCAGATGGTGACTGCAGCCATGAAATTAAAAGACGCTTACTCCTTGGAAGGAAAGTTATGACCAACCTAGATAGCATATTCAAAAGCAGAGACATTACTTTGCCAACAAAGGTCCGTCTAGTCAAGGCTATGGTTTTTCCTGTGGTCCTGTATGGATGTGAGAGTTGGACTGTGAAGAAGGCTGAGCGCCAAAGAATTGATGCTTTTGAACTGTGGTGTTGGAGAAGACTTTTGAGAGTCCCTTGGACTGCAAGGAGATCCAACCAGTCCATTCTGAAGAGATCAGCCCTGGGATTTCTTTGGAAGGAATGATGCTAAAGCTGCAACTCCAGTACTTTGGCCACCTCATGCGAAGAGCTGACTCATTGGAAAAGACTCTGATGCTGGGAGGGATTGGGGGCAGGAGGAGAAGGGGACGACAGAGGATGAGATGGCTGGATGGCATCACTGACTCGATGGACGTGAGTCTGAGTGAACTCTGGGAGTTGGTGATGGACTAGGAGGCCTGGCACGCTGCGATTCATAGGGTTGCAAAGAGTTGGACACGACTGAGCTACTTATCTGATCTGATCTCATCTGATCGTAGTTACTCAGATGTATACAAACATGCTTGACGTAACAAGTATAAAATAAGAATCTTCATCACTTACTAAAGACCCTAGAATACTGTATATTTTTCCTCTTTCAACTTTTGTGTTATGATTATTATGAATTTTAATTTATAGATATTTAAAATCTTATAAAACAAAATTGTTGCTGTTTTGTATAGCAAGTATTCATTTAACATACGTATTTGCTCTTCCTGTTACTCTTCATATCTTCCTGCATCTTTAAGCTTTCACAATGGAATCATTTTCCTATGTATAGACATTTCCAGTAGTTAAAGTTTACTGAAAAATTCTCCAGCATTGTGAAAAATATCTTGATTTCACTATTTTTCAAGGATATTTTACCTGAGTATAGGCTTTTAGGATGGCAGGTATTTTCTTAGCACTTGTAAGATATTATTAACATTATTGTCAGGCTTGTGCTGCCTCTGATGGAAAGTCAGATCGTGAGTTCTATTGTTGCTTCTGTAATTTTTCTTGGTTTAATGTAAAGATCCTTCTTTTCTGTTAATCACTTTTTATTTTCTGATGAGCAGATATTAAAAAAAATGATATCCTGCTTAATAGTCATAGTAAGTGCTTCTTGAATTTATGCCTCTTTGTGTATTTCAGCAGTTTTGGAAAATGCTTTTAAATATTGCTCTTCCTCCATTCTCTTTCTCTTCTTCTATGACAGGAGTTATATTACTTAGACCTTTTCTTCTCATGCAATAAGTCTTGATTTATTTCATACTCTTTTCTCTATTTTCCATCCTTTTGTCTTTCAGTGCTTTGCTCTGGACATCTTCTGACTTATTTTGTAGTTTACCAATTAACTTTTAAGTTGTATTTGATCTGTTGTTATAACCTTCCATTTATTTAAAATTTGTAATTATTATAGTTTTTAGTAGTGTATTTTTTAGTGTCATTATTTCCATCTTTTTAAAGTAGTTTTCAGTTTATTGTTAAAACTGCACATTTTGGCTTTAAATTTTTTGAAAATATTAAGTAAGCATAACTGTTTTAAAGCCTGTGTCTGATAACTATTTTCTGGGTCCTACTGTATGTTTGGTTGTTTTTGATTGAATACCAAGTATTGCATATGAAAAAAAAAATTAGGGTTAATTTGAGGCTTAGCATAATGGTATCTTACTCTAGAGAGGATTTAATTTATTTCTCATTGGAAGCTATGCCCTTGAAAATCCAAGACCACCTTAATCTCATCAGTGTGGATGGGTCAAACATAGCTCCTGGTCCCTGGGAGGACTGGTTGATTTTTGATTCAACCTTACATTTAGGATAAGGTTGTGTCCCTTTCGTGTCCCAACCCCAAGCTTAAGAATTTGCTGGTTCCTCTGTCTTGGTGGGTCCTGAAATTTTTTTTTTCCCTCTCTGCAAGACCGTCTGTCAGAAGGTCTTGCCATGTATCTCAGCCGTGTATCCTAGAGTTGGCTCAGACCCTGGAGTTTGGGTAGAAGTAACCTCAAATGCCAGACTGACTTCTCTGGGTTTTCTTTTATTTTTGGACTAGGTCCTGCAATTCTGCTGCTGCTGTCTTAAAACATCTCCAGTTTCAGATACTTTTTATATATTGCCCAGATTTTCTGGTTGTTCTCTTCATGAAGATTTGTCCAAATTTTCTAGTCTGCCAATACAAGTAGGCACTGCTATTATGTTGCTGTGTAATCCTGGACAAATCATTTCCCATCTCTGGAGCTCGGGTTTCATATCTATTTGATAAAAAAAGATTAGACTGGAAGACATTCCCAAGCCATCTCTCAGCATTATTCTTGATCTGTAGTCTGTATGCATAAGACCTGTGGGTTAGACTGTCAGTTTTTAGGGTGGATGGCTTAGTTCTGTCTCCATAGTGCTGGCATCCTGCCCCACCTGGTCAAGGTAACTAGAAAGGCTTTGGAATGATGACAATGAACATGTTTGCCACTTTGGGGAGATTGAAAACATGTACTATAATGCTAGAATACAGCTAGCTTGCAATAAATACCCTACTTTCCATACTGGTGTGAAATGTAGGTAGGAATGTTTCATTTTTCTCTCACCCCAGAAATAGGAAGGATTCCCCAGGGTTATTTATCACAGTCAGAGGGAGACAAATAAAGAACAGGGATGTTGTTAATTTACTCAGACTCCAAACTCAAAGTCCCTTTGATGGAACAGGGGCACTGGGAAAGCCCTGATGTAAGCTCTCTGGTGAACCATCTGGAGGGTCTGCCGCTCATCTTAGTCTACATGAGCACACATGCGCATACACACACACCCACCCACACACACCCCAAACATGTGTGCCTAATGATGACCATATTACAAATGGACACATATGGTGGAAAGAATTTCCAGTAGGAATTTCAAAGCACTATCATCTTCATTCTAAAGGGCTCATTTAGTTCATTTTGTCTCTGGTTCTTCATTTTGAAGAGTGGTTAGAATATCATCAGTATTTTATATACTCTTGTAGCCTTCCAGCTCTGAGGAAAAGTTCTTGCAGTACTGCATTAATTCCTTTTGGGTTAAGAATGCGGAATCTGGGGCTAAATAGCCTAGGTTCAAATTCTTCCTCCTTCATACACAAGCGGTTGAACGCGAGACAAATTTCCTGCCTCATAGGTCTGTTGTGAGGATTAAATGAGTTTCTTTACATGAAGTGCGTGAGCTCTTGGGTGAGCTGTTGTTCGGGAAAACTGATACATTGGCCCTTCTGTGCTTGTATCTCTGAGTGTGTAAGCCACAAGGCTTGAGGTAAAGTGAAATGGGTAGAGTGCTGGATTCAGGGTCATGAGACCTGCTGTTGTGTTAGATTAATTTTTAGATTAATTTCCAGAAGGTTTGGGCCCCAGTTCGGCCCTCAAACCTTGCCTGTAATATAGGACAGTTACATGCTCGTCTACTTCACAGCGTGGATCTCAGATGAAGTGATGGATGTAGACATTTTTGCAAAAGCACTAAGTGCTGTATAAATGTGAGGGCCTGTCACTAATGGTGATGGAAGGGCCATGATCCTTTGTAGGGATGGATTAAATGGAGAGGCTGCAGAAGAAGTGGAAGGAAGGGTGTGGTTCCGATGTTTTAGTTAAGTTTCGGAGCTTGTTCCTTTTCTGCAAGACTGGAGTCTCGGCATTCCCAGTACATGAGCTTATCCTGCTGGGCTATCTGTGAATGGGATTCTGATGGTCTCTTAGAATAGGTCTCGCGTTCCATTTCTCTTCTCTCAGGGTCTTGTCCTGGAGACTTTGAACTTGGTGTCTGGCATTGTGTCTATTTGACCTGGTAAGGGAATGCTCCTGGCTCTCTGGAGTGAGCAGGAGGGTTAAAAGCCCCTCTGGAATGACAAGACAGACAGTAACTGTGGCATGGGAAGGACCAGGTATTGGGGCCAGACAGGGTGTGGTCAGAGCCAGGTCAGGATAAGTGATATATAAGTTTCCTCTGGTAGTAACATACTACCAAATAGAGTCTTCTCTTACAGTTCTGGAGGCTGGAAGTCTAAAATCACTGTTAATGGGTCAAAATCAAGTAGTCAGTAGTCTCATGCTTCCATAGCGGGCTTTTAGGGATAAATTTGCTCCTTGCCTCTTCCAGCACCTGGTGGCTGGTTATAGGTATTCCTTGGTTAGTGATCATGTTGTTATAGTCTCCGCCTCCATGGTCACATTGCTTTCTTCTTTTCTGTCTTTCTTCTGCCTCTTTCTTCAGTTCAGTTCAGTCACTCAGTCATGTCCGACTCTTTGCGACCCCATGGACTGCAGCATGCCAGGCCTCCTTGTCCATCGCCAACTCCCAGAGTCTATTCAAACTCGTGATAATTGAGTTGCTGATGCCAACCAACCATCTCATCCTCTGTCATCCCTTTCGCTTCCTGCCTTCAATCTTTCCCAGCATCAGGGTCTTTTACAATGAGTCAGTTCATTGCATCAGGTGGCCAAAGGATTGGAGTTTCAGCTTCAGCATCAGTCATTCCAAAGAATACTCAGGTCTGATTTCCTTTAGGATGGACTGGTTGGATCTCCTTGCAGTCCAAGGGACTCTCAAGAGTCTTCTCCAGCACCACAGTTTAAAAGCATCAATTCTTCAGTGCTCAGCTTTCTTTATAGTCCAACTCTCACATCCATACATGACCACTGGAAAAACCATAGCTTTGACTAGACGGACCTTTGTCGGCAAAGTAATGTCTCTGCTTTTCAATATGCTGTCTAGGTTGGTCATAACTTTTCTTCCAAGGAGCAAGTGTCTTTTAATTTCATGGCTTCATTCATCATCTGCAGTGATTTTGGAGCCCCCCAAAATAAAGTCTGTCACTATTTCCACTGTTTCCCCATCTATTTGCCATGAAGTGATGGGACCAGATGCTATGATCTTAGTTTTCTGAATGTTGAGTTTTAAGCCAACTTTTTCACTCTCTTCTGTCTTAGGACACTTATTATGGCATTTAGGGTTTACTCAGATAATCTAGGATAATGTCATCATCTTATAATTCTTAATCATTATCTGCAAAGACATTTCCCCCCCAAAGGTAACATTTATAGATTCTAGGGATTAGAGCAAGGCTGTCTTTTGAGGGGAGGTATCATTTGGGAGGCCGTAGGGAAAGCAGGCGGAGAAGGCCATGGCACCCCACTCCAGTACTCTTGCCTGGAAAATCCCATGGACGGAGGAGCCTGTTAGGCTGCAGTCCATGGGGTCACTAGGAGTCAGACATTACTGAGCGACTTCACTTTCACTTTTCACTTTCATGCCTTGGAGAAGCAAATGGCAACCCACTCCAGTGTTCTTGCCTTGAGAATCCCAGGGACGGGGGAGCCTGGTGGGCTGCCGTCTATGGGGCCGCACAGAGTCAGACATGACTGAAGTGACTTAGCAGCAGCAACAGCAGGGAAAGTAGGAGATAGGCCCACACAGGAGATGCCCAGAATGGAGGCATTAGTCATCAGAGGATCTGTCTCAGTGGGGAGAAGAAATTAGGCAAGATGGGAAAGAAACATACCTACAGGGTAAATAATAAGGAAACCTTTATAACTGCCTGAATTACAATAGACACTGAATGAAATTATGATTTTCATCAGATACCTACTAGGTGCCAGGTACTGTTCTAAGGGGGCTGGAAAGAAAGCAACATGAAGTTTGCTTTCATTTATAGTGAATGAATGAATGAATTACTGAGGATATTTTTTGCTCAGCAAGGAAGGTCTTTGTTTCTTGTTAGATCAGGTATCAAGACCATCAAGAAGAGTGGACCGAGGATGTGCAGTTAGAAATCAGAGCAGGTGCTCTGGTTGGAGCGGGGTGTGTGCAGTGGAAGAAGGCCAGCCATTACACAGCTGGAGGAGGGGAAGGGGTTTGCTTAACTGAGTGATTCTTGGCCCAAGCTGCACAATGATCATCTGGGACGCTTTAATCAAATACCCAGACCAACCCTCAGAGATGCTGATTCAGTTAGTTGGGTATCTAAGTAGTGTAGCCTCCCCAGGTGATTCTAATGTGCAGCCAGGGCTAAGAACCACTTATTTGTACTGGTTCTTATTTCTTAACTTTGTTATTATTTCAAACAAAAATAATTTGTTCTTATTTCTTAACTTCTCTTTGTGTTGATTGCTGTATGATTTGGAGTCAGTGGCATGGCATCCCACTCCAGTACTCTTGCCTAGAGAATCCCATGGACAGAGGAGCCTGGTCGGCTGCAATCCAAAGGGTTGCACAGACTCAGACATGACTGAAGGGACTTAGCATGCACACGTGTTGTCAACAGAACAGGCTCAATGAGTGCCTTTAAGCTGTGTGATCTAGTGCATATTATGTAACTTCTCTGGGTCTCCATTTACTCATCTATAAACTGAGGATAGCAGTATTTATAAATCTCTGTAAGGATTAAAGAAGAAAATATTTGCAAAGGGCCGACTATGATGCTTGGTACATCGTGAATAGTCATATGTGATCCTTAAAATTTTTCACTAAGTTAGGGATTATTGTGCCCATTTTATAGTTTTGGGAATTGAGGATTAGACACATCCAGTTCACTTGTTCAGAGCCACATTATTAGCAAATTTAGCCCAGACCTCCTTTTATGACCTAATTCTACCCATTATTTTAACAGTGATGCATTAAAGCCCAGCCACCCCACTCTTTTCCCTTTGACCTCTGTGGCTATGAATGAGCTGGCCACTGCTGCTGCTGGTCTGTTAAGACCCTGGTTTCCCCTCAACACCTCGGAATTTAGGGTGGGAGAGAAGCCTATGTCACCATCCCTCTTGGCTGCATCTCTTACTCTGAGATAGAGTAGACATAAGAATGCTGTAGGCTAAATAACAACCCTCTAAAGATATCAGGTCCTAATTCTTGGAACCTGCCATTATCTTATATGGTAATGTCTTTGCAGATGTGGTTAAGGATTTTGAGATTAGGAAGTTCTTCTGAATACTGCAGGGGGTACGGGAGGGGGGCGGCTAAGTACTATCACAAGTGTCCTAATAAGGCAGAGAGAAGGCTCAAGAGGAAGGGGATGTATATGTATATCTGTGTGTGTATAGTTTTGACTGATTTGCATTGTATGACATAAACTGACACAACATTGTAAAGCAATTTTGTGAACCAATTAGAAACCATTGTAAACCAATTAAAAAATAAAATTAAAGAAGGCAGAAAGAGTTTTGACACACATACAGAGGAGAACAAGATGCGACTCTGGAGGCAGAGATTGGAGTATTGTGGTCACAAGCCAAGGAACGCCTGCAGCTGCCAAAATCTGGAAGAATGGATTCTCTCCTCTTTCTGAAGGGAGTTTTGGCCCCATGTTACTAATTTTTTACTTATGGCCTTAGAACTGTGAAAGAATAAATTTCTGTTGCTTTAAACCACCTGGTATGTGGTAATTTGTTACAATAGCCATAGGAAAGTAACACCAGAGGTTCTCTGTGGACACCCCAGTTCTCTCTCTGTGTGGGGGGTACTTTCAAGTCACAGTAAACCCAGTGGGGGTCTGCTTGGATCTCTTTTGGGTGCCTGGCTGCTGACTCCTACTGCTGTGCCAGCAGGAAGCTGGTGCTCTTGTAGCGCTGCGCAGCAAGCAGAGTTCACCTCATCCTCACACCCCTGTCCTTTCCTACCAGCCAAGCCTCTGGCCAGCAGCCGATGTGAGTTGTTTATTGACTCATCTGCTGGAGGAGACAGACAGCCTCTGTAAGTGGTGGGGTAGGGTGCAGAGCCACAGGGGCTGATGGCTCCCATTCTCTGCCTGCTTTTTGGCATTGAGGGTCCCCAGTTCAGTTTACCCCTGTCTTCCCAGCGTTGTTGCTCAAGGGCAGGGACTTTCTGGAACAATTTTACTCAGTGCACCAGGAACAAAGGAGAAACCAAATGCCTTGCTTAGGAAGGACCCATATGGAGGAGGCAAGGCTAGGCCCAGTGACAGGATAATTGCTTAAATATCTGCTCTAAGTATAAAGGCAGACTCTACCTCCAGCTGGAGTTCAAGTTCCCACAGGTCATGAAAACAAAGAGGGGAATGGGAGAATTAAAGAGGAATAGAAATGGAAATGATTAGGAAAGATTGCCACTACTTACTGTGGGGGAGGTGGGGAAATGGGAATTAACCCTTTTGGGATTGTGCAAGTAGGGTGTGGCCTCCCAGCTCTTGGGGAAGCTGGAGGCCTGAGCCTGGGGCTGAAACGCTGTGCTCCTGGACAGCTCTCCTAGGACCCAGAGAAGAGGCTGGTGGGGCTTGTTCAGGCGCTGGGCTGTGGGCAGTGCGACTTGGTAGTTGGCTTTGAGTGGCAGGACTGAGTCTGTGGGCAGCACACTCAGGTTTCAGCTTCTCACAATCCCTCCCTTTTCGCTGTCCTCTCCTGGTGGCGATGGCCCCTCATGCTTCATGCTTCTGCTGGCCCAGCTTTCTGACACCCCTTTGGTGGGGTGGGCATGCTCTGCACTCACTCCCACAGCATCCTCAGTATGTTGGCAATTGTTAAATTAATTGTAGTGATCTTATCTCCTCAATTATAAGAAGCAGAAATTTTCACCTTTTCACAGTTCTGAAGTAGGTCCTGTGTCACAATCAGTCAGCAAATTTAAGGGATGTATTAGACATGGTTCCCCAGAGAAATAGAACCGATAGGATATATATCGATATATCCTGTTACATATTGTATCCTATCTATACAGTTATATCCTATGTCTGTCTCTGTGTATATATATAGAGATTTTTTTTTGGCTCATGTGATTATGGAAGCTGGCAAGTCTAAAATTCGTGGGATACAACAGCAGACTAGAAACTCCAGCAGGATATTTGTGTTGTAGTCTTCAGGCACCGTTTTTTTTTAATTTGGGAAATCTTTACCCTTAATGCCTTCATCTGATTGGGTCTTCCTATATTATAGAGATAACTTGCTTTACTTAGAGTCAACTGATGGTAAATATTGATCATACCTAACAATTACCTTCACAGCAATATCTAGACTAGTGTTTGACCAAACAACAGATACCGTAGCCTAGCCAAGTTGACACATGGAATTAACCACTACAGTGGGGGTAGTCATTTGTTTGTTTTTTTTGGTTTATTCATTCCCTCCTCCAAAATATCTACTATAAAAGTGTGTACAGTCTTCGTGAATGTCTTAAGAATTGGGCTATAGAGGCATTTGTTTTCAGTCTGCCCTTCAGTACGCTGTAGGCCTGAGAAAGGCAGAGGTCTACCTATTTTGGTCACACAACATCCTCAATATTGGTTAATTCCCTCGACTGGCCGCGTGGCTGAACAGTAAAAGATTTAGATTTGGGTGCTGCTTTGACTTGTAATCTCCTCCCTTTAGGAGTGTCTCAGGACCTTTCTCCACTTCCTTTCCCCTTTTGTGCGGGCTTCATACACCTCTTCTTCTCTTCACCCCCCCTGTCTTTCTGGCTCCTTGTTTCCCATCCCTTTTATTTGGCTAATGCTCTGTGCCTAATCATGTTAGCCAGCATTGGCATTATAGAGATGTTTGCAATCCAACCCAGGTCTGATTATGAGCTTCAGCAGCCCCAGGCTACTTTAAGAATGTGTTGATTGGTGGGGGTTGGGAAGCCCCCAGAGGGGGCCAGCATTTTTGGCTGATGGAGCCGCCCACATGTGTGTCTGGGCACCGCAAGAGAGCCTGGGCTGGTTGGGTTTTGGTTCTCTCCTTGATCAGGCTCCTGGTGGGGTATTTATCCTGGCTGGGTGTCTAAGCCCTTCCTGATTGTATTAAGCCTCATGAAAGTGAGGCCCCAAACAATCCAGCTAGTGTGGCTAGTGCTGTAACCACAGCAAAGTGTGCCCTGTATTTCTTGTCATTCTCTGTTTGAGCTCATTTCAACTTTCTCCCAGCACTGGGAGTATAAAGAAACTGCCACGTGTTTCTCTGGTTTGCAAGCATTACCTCATTTCCCTTGTCTCGGATATTAATTCAGAAATATTTATTAAGTGATTTCAGGATTTGGGGCAATTCTGAAAGCATTCAGTTCAGATTCCAAGAAGGATGCCATGAGTTTAAAGGAAATTAGCTACCTCTCTCTTTCTATTTTCTCAAAAGCACCCTATATTTTTCCTTAGTGCATTTTGCTTTCTTGTCATTGTTCCTTTAATTATTTACAATCATTCCCTGAATGTCTGTCTTCTCTATCAGTCTTTTACAATTTCCATCTGGACAGGTTCATGAGTGGTGTCTTCATCACTGTATTCCCAGGGGGAGGCACAGTAAGTTCTTGGCCAGCTATTGCCTACATTTTGATTGACAGAGATATTGCATCCTACCTGGAAGGTATAATTATATCTTTGAAAGTTTGTACATAGCACAGAGGAATATGTAGTTGTACATAGTTAAGGATCCATGGTTGTATTCTTGGAATCAACTTAAGAGCCCATGCTGTATCACTCAAAGAGCCTTAAAGTGTTTCTTCCTTGCATTTCTTAAAATATCTGAGACAAGACTACCTGAGTCACCATTCCTAGAGGGGCTGGTGTGAAATGAAATTACTTTGGGTTGTACAGTTGTGAAGACACATATTCCCACGTGTGTGTATATTGTAGTGGACTGTACTTTGCTAAAATTGGGGGCTCTGTGAATCACACTTCCTGGACTCATATCCTGCTCCTACCAGTTTCTAGATGTTCCACATGAACATCTAGAAGGCCATGTTGTCTGGCCTTCAGCACAATGCTTGCCATCCCTATGCCTTGATCTATTCATCTATGAAAGGGGATAATGATACTCTTTACCTCATAGACTTGCTTTGGGATTGAGATGATTAATATAGAGCACTTAGGTCAATGTGTAGCTCAAAGTAACCTAGATAAATGTCAGTAATTATTATCATTTCTACAAATATGTAGTAGCAAAATTGTCATTGCATGCATGGTGAGTTAAAAAAGGAGCTTTTTAGGAGGAGGGAGACTCTAGTCACTGAAAAGCACATGGGCTACACGGAAATGGAAGTGGGCTCTGATGTAAGTAGAAATAATGCTGATAGTCCAGGACTCAGCACTCTAGAGAAGGGTCAGTATAGAGAAAACATACAGTTATTTAGCCATTGGCATGGATGAGCAAAGCATTGGGATGACAGAACTTAAAAAATGGGAGATACATTCAACCATTGACTAGGAGTGTCGGTGGAAGTTGACTCTTTTGGCATCTGAGTGCTTCCAGCCATGCTCACCTGGCATCAGCACAAATGGTCATTTCAATCCAAAAGTTCAGTCCAACCAACATTCAAGGAGAGCTGGTGGCTTGCCTTTGTGATGCCCAGGCTCCAAATCATCATCTAGCCTGGCTGGCTGTTTGTTGGGATTGGGCAATTCTGACAGTGGCATCTGCCAATCCCCCACCCCGCACAGTTATTGGGGTCAGAATTTGCATTGTCAAACAATTACTAGCAGCACCCCAAACATTTCTGACTTCAGAATATTCTTGTAGCAAGACAGATTGATCAGAAAGTGTATTGTCCTGATGTTTTTAGCAAACACAAATGATTAGCCATAAATCCACAGTGATGCAGCTTTGTCATCACATCCCCCAATTCGTTCTATAGAACGGGCTTGAAATATACTGTTGGAAGTAAAAATCAGTCTGGCATGTTCCCTTCCTAGTCTTCCTCTCAACTTGGCCCACGGGGGTGTTTCTGGCCAATTGAGGACTAGCTTTCTTTTTTTTTTTCACCTCTTTGAAATGAAAGACTCAATTTTAATTGACTGAGGTATAATATTATTGTATTAAAAATGATATATTACAGATAGTAATAAATATTTTTTTCATCCCAAGTAACTTTTCACACCAATTGCATTACTTGATATTTTCAACTTGCGAGGTAACTTTGGTGGATAAGGATATTATTAATTTCCTTTTGAACCTGGAGACTCAAGGAGGGGTACTGATAACTTACATTGGTTGAACTGGTGTTATTAATAGCTAATACACTGCAGTTACCTTGTACCAAATACTATTATAAGTGTTTATTTAGTCCTCACAGTGAGCCAATGAAGAAGTCACTGTTATTATCCCTGTTACATGGATGAGGAGACTGAGACATGGAGAGATAAAATCAACTGCCCAAGATTAGAGCTGGTAAGTGATGGAGCTGAGATTACAACCCTTGTAATCTTGGTTTCAGAGTCTATGTTCTTATCTGCTGTCATATGTTGGATGATACAGTCCATGGTCTCAGGGATTTTCAGGCAATTCTTGCTCTGGTTACTGTCTCCTAATCTTAGATGGATAATGTATATTCTAAAATGAATAGAAATATGTTTATTTCTTTATTATAAGAGCAAGGCCAGTAGCTGGAGAAGAATATGGGAACCAGCTTCAAAATGATAATGAGATGAAAGATCGACAGCTTATGAGAAGCTTATGAAAGTGCTGCTGAAACTATTGGCTCATTCTTGGTTGTTGCCAAGGACTCCTGTTTGGCTTCCTGCTCTGCGTGGTTTATTTTGTCGAAGCAGGAGGCATTATCAATGCTGAAGTCAGACTCACTGTGGGGATGGGGAGGGTCCACGTCAGTTGCATTTTCTTTCTTTGTGAACTTCAGAGAAGTGTTGGTAGCAACCCGATTAGAGATCTTGCACGTAAGGGTTTTAGAACCCCTGGGAGAGCCTGCTTTTCTGGTGAGCTTCTAGGTTTGTGGGATGTAGAATTCCTGTAAAAACTATTCAACTCTTCTGAAAGAGCTATTGAAATTAACTTTGACTTGACTATAGGTAGTTTTGGTGCTAATAGCTTAGGGCATGCTATTCTGAGATTAGGTTTTATCGCCAGGGATCAGATGGAAATTTTCAGGGCACTTGGAACTTCTCAGGTCAGATGGAACTTTTTTTATTTATTTGATATAATGAGAATGCACAGAGAAAGATGGAGCTGACTTTTGGTTCTTTGGAGCAACAAGTTTTTTTGTGATTGAAGTAATTCATTTGTTACGATCAGTATACAATTTGGAAAAGATACCATTTTCTAAGTGGCAGATTTTCTCCCACGGAAGAGATTTCTTTTGGTTGGGTGGGAATGGGATGGGGGAGTGAGTAGGAATTTTCAGGGCTTCAAAATGCTAAGAAGTTTGTTTCTTGTAGGACTTCACATGCAGCAGGATAACTAACTCAGATAACTCCATGGGGGCCTCACCTGGGTTTCCTATATGGGGTCTAATTTTCTTCCTGCTTGAGTTATTATGTAATCACATTATGTTGTCAAAACTTGGACAGTGGGAGAGAGTAAGGTAATAGAGAGAGACCCAAATTCCCTCGGCATTTCTGCTTAACATGACTTTTATGACCTTTGGCATAAATATTAACCCGAGATTGCCAACTTTGTCATGTCTGCAAGCCTGTGTGCCTGGGCGGACAGGGTGAGATGGGAGTGAGTGACATTAGATATGTATTATAGTAGGCACAATGCCAAAGCAGACAGCTGAAAAATGAAACTGTTTGCCAATCTAGTTTATTTGATATCTTTAGACAAATAAATTGTGTTGCTTAAGAGAATTTTGGCT
This sequence comes from Bos indicus, assembly GCF_029378745.1. Taxonomy (NCBI): domain Eukaryota; kingdom Metazoa; phylum Chordata; class Mammalia; order Artiodactyla; family Bovidae; genus Bos; species Bos indicus. The sequence continues at coordinate 42,661,318 of NC_091770.1, read as the reverse complement.
TTGAAAAATTAGAATTGATAATCATATGGATTTATCTGTTGTAAATGTTATGTGCCTATAAATCCAAAGAAGGGGTTTATATTCGTGTGTTGACACTCCCTGCAGGTAATTATAAACACTGCCCTCCACAGAAACTGATATCTTTTAAAATTTTTATTGATTTATAAAATTATAAAAGTAGTGTAGCAATCACATTAAGTGAATTTAGAAGAAAAAAAGAAGAAAAATCTTTAACAATCTTAGTATTTGTATGTTGTAACTCTTTTCACATTTGACTTTTACTTTTTTTGCTGTTGGCTTGTATATTTCTGTACAGTTGGAATCCTAGCTACCCAGACGTTACCCAATTTACTCAATAAAATTTGCAAATTGGAGGCAACTTCAGTAGTAGATCCATGGACAGTTGAGCTAGAAGGGGCATTTGAAATCCTCTGGCCTGATCTTGTTCTGCAGGTGAAGTGGCAGAAGCCCAGAGAGGTGAAGGGATTTGTCTGAAGGACAGAGATTGGGAATAACGGAGGTGGGGCTTTTTCCAACACAGTGCTGCTGCTTCACACTCCGCAATCTCTTCTTCTTTAGTCTTGAGACTTGCCTTCAACACCACATGTCTCGTCAACTTATGTGTGTGTATATGTATGTGTACATATATACATATATATATGAATCGTTATCTAATATATGGACAGATTTAATTATAGCAAACTCCAGTTTCATAAATGATTATAACAATTGGAAAGGTTTGAAAAGTAGTCATGAGACTACGGAATTTTATATTTCCTCACATAACAAATCTCCTAAAATGTTTTTCTTAAGGTCTTATGCTACATAATGCCCCTTCTAGCTCATAATGTTAGGTCGTTTATAATGGAATGCCACTGCCTAGAAATGTGAAAATCTTACTGGACCTGGGAAGAAAGCCCAGAAGAGACGGAAAAGAGAGTGAAGTTATAGGGTGAACTCATTACAATGGACAGTTGTTTTCTCAGAAACAAAAGTGAAGTTAATACAAACTTTTTTAAATGGCAAAACCACAAGTTTATTTATTTGGTTCTAAGTGGTAATAAAGATTGACTTCCCAGAGTTGGAGGGTCTAGTTTTCTTTTTTTTCACTCCTGATCTTTAATATTAGCCTTTAGCAGAAGCCTATTGAAATGGTAGTCACCATCTTGGAATGTTTTTAATATGTCTGGATTGTTTCCTCTTTTAGGTATAGTTAGCTATACCTTTGCAAATGAAAAACTACGGAGAATTAAAAATAGAATGAAAACATCTAGTGAGATTTACTTGGAAGGTAGATTTGTGGGTAATTTTCAGGAGGGGAATTTTTTCCCTTGGCTATAAATCGATTTCGGTAGTTGAACATATCTGTCAGAGTCAAATATTTTTCAAATTTCAAATCAATTCCTTGAAAGAACACTTCTTGTTTTTTGTTAGAAGATGCTCTTTTGGATTCCTGAGTTCAAGAATAATAATCTATCTCTAGCACATCAGCACACCCTGTCACCAAAATAAGTGCCTAATAAATATTTCCTAAATGAATGGATTTTGTTTATTGTTTCTTTACTTTTTGACCTGTTTCCCCTTGGTACTCTCTAGAGATAGGGCTTCTATATAGTATCTGTCAGGTAGACTATGTTGCGGTGATGAACAACACTGTGATTTTACATTCATGCTGCATGTCCATCTTGGGCAATGGGGAGGCTCTGCTCATCTAGTTACTTGAGGATTTAAGGTGCAGGGTGGCAGCCTGTCCATCCCACATCACTGCCGTAAGGAAGAAAGGATACCAAGAATTGTGTCTATTCAGAAGAGACATTTATCACCTTCACTATCGGCTAAGGCAAGGCACGTGGCCATACCCAGATCAGACCCTATCATGTTGTTCGGAATCAGGCTCAAGTAAGTGGGAACTGCCCTGAGGATCACAGTGTGAGTATAGCTAACGATGGAGATTTGTGTGGACTTCTCCCTGAAGAGTTTAAAGTGATTTCAGTGTTTACATCTAATCCACAATTAAGAGAGATAGGTAGGTTGCTGGTATCACTACTCCTGGAGGAAGGGGAAGTGGAAGGACATAGGGAGGAAGAATTAGTGACTTACCTGAAGCCACGGAAGATCCCACACCTAGACCCCCAGATTTCTAATGTAGTATCTTTACAGCCACATTCGCGAATGGCTCTCCTTAGTCTCTTCAGGAGTATCTCTCATTCTGTGAAATATCTTGATTCCAAGTCTCTCTGTGGTGATGGGTGAGTTTGCAGTTTAAGTGGATTTTTGAACCATTGGTCTTTTCTTTTGGAGCAACTCTGGAGGCTAAATTGTGTAGACTAGAAAAAAAAATGTGGATTAAAATCAGGCAGGGATAGGTTTAAATTTCAGTTCCATCTCTCTACTGTTTGGCCTCAGGGAAGTAATTTGTCTGAGACTCAGTTTCTTCCTCTGAAAAATGAGGATAATATTTTCTACCTTGCAGGTTGTGGTGATGAAAGGGGAAAGGTTGTGGAAGGCATAGCCCATGCTGGGCATCCAGGAGAGGTTCTATATGTGGGACGGCATTACCCAATTCTTCAGTGCTTTGGTTGCCCACATTTTGAGCCCCGGAGCAGGCCCAGGAATATTGGGGCACTGTTCCCAAGCGAGGCTGATATTGTTTCAAGATAAACAACTTGGTTTCTATCTGTTGTAAGCTCCTCAACTTATTTTGCTAAAATATCATAAAGTGCTAAGTTCCTTGATACGTTTCAGGGTCTTTCTGTTTAGTTTTATTTTCTCCCCAATTCTTGGAACAGCTTTTAGGGCAACCCAGTAGTCATGGTATGGGCAAGGAGGCACCAAGAAATTGCTGAAGTTAAACAGCTGCTTCTAGAAACTACCTCATCAAAGTTCCAAGAAACTTTTAGATATCCAGTTCCAAGGAGCCTTTCTCTTATTCTTACAATGGGGAAGCAGAGAGGAGCTGCAGCCCTGAGCTGGCTGCCTTATTGAAAAGCATAACTCTGCTCTAGGCAGAAGATGGTCTGGTCTCGCCTTCTCCATTAATAGGATGCCAACCGTCGCCAAGTTCATCTGTTGTGGTTCGCGTGGGAGGGCTCACATGTTTCAACGGTGTTGTTGGGTGCTGTGGCGGTCTGATTTCACTCTGAGTTTCTATTTGCTCTACTTTCAAGGTGAATTGCAGTGAGGCTGTTTGGACCAAAGTCAAAAGGGTTTGGGAAAAAGAAAACAAAACATCACTTTGATTCAACAGTTGCTTAGTGAGTAGTTGCTGACCAGGAATCTGCCCCCTACCCCTCACCTTGTTTTGACTATTATAAGCCAAAAAAAAAAAAAAAGAAAAAGAAAATTCAAACTGGTTTATGAACACAGATACCATCTCAGTGTTTTTAAGGCCCACAAATAAATCTAATCTTTAAAAGTATGTACCTGTTGGTAAAGAGATGATTTAAAATATATGTCACTTAGCAACTCAAATTCCAAACTAGTTAAAACCCCGTCCCTTAGTCTTGATTTTAAATATCCTCCCTCCTCTCTTTTCTTCCTTGTACTTCCGGTTCTAGCTGCCGTCTTCCTTCTCTTCCTTTCTCTGGGATGCTGAAAGGGATTTATGTTTAGTAAGTCAGCTCAAAATCTGGAAGGTTGATGCTTTTCTTTGAGGTGCTTGAATAAATAATAGCAAAATATGATCTTTGCTCAACACTCTCTCCCCCACCTTTCTCTCCCACCTTCTTTTTTTTTTTTTTTTTAATATACTGGGAAGAAAAAAACTTTCCAAACACAGAACTTTATGGCCAGAGACAATCTGGCTGCTGGAATAAACAGTCTGCTCCCTCGTTTACCATTCCATCATGGGCTTAAATCCTGAGAAGCTCGCGGCTGCCCGCAATAGTTCTTGCTTGGCAGCAGGGAAGTCTGCCAACATCCCATCAGGCTTGTTTCTTAAGCAAAGTTGTATAAGTTAACAGGTTTTATTGTTGGGGGTAATCTGGGGTTGTTCTTACAGGAGGAAGGGACGAGGCCCCCAGAGTGTTTGCCAGCAACAGCCCTTGGCTTTACTCATTCCTGCTCCTCATTAATTTGTGTGAGCTCAGCTTGGATAACAAACTGTGGGGCAGGGGGATCCTATTCAGCCAGGCCTGGCCTTGGTAAGGCCTGTGAGCTAATTGCTTTAATTGAGTGGGAGGGGCTGCCTTCCTCTTGATTCTGTCCCTTCCCGGCCTTCTTTGGAGTGGAATGAATGGAGGCCCACTTCAGCTCCTGCTGGCAGCGTGGTGGCCGGCTGGGCCCTGGGATCCACTGCTGGGATCCGCATCTCACAACTGAGGCTCTGGTCCTTCATTGTGTGAAGAGGTATTCCGGTGGTGCTCATTCTGCGCTTTGCTCTTTTGCTTTCCTTTTGGGTTGAGAAACAATCTCATCTAATTTATAACTGGGAAACAGCATTAGGGATGTGTTAGCGTTCTGGTCCGGATGGACAGATCATTTACAACTAGCACAATCTATTATCAGTGCACTGCTCTTTAGGACCTGCTATGCAATAGGCATGTAATGAAGCATAGGAAACATGGATTTCATTTCCAAACCCCAAAAGGAGAAAATTATTTTGAGGCGGAAGACTCACCCCAGGTGGGGGGCAAGGGGTAGGGGCTTTGGGGAACAGGGGAAGGGTCTGTCTCTTTAAGACAGACTAGGAGGAAAACCAAAAGTCATCAACTTGAAAAGTAACAAATGAGAGCCCAGAGCTGTGGAGCTAATGTGCAAACTTGTTTCTGTCCTCTATGGCGCCATCATTTATTCAGGAGGTAGAAGCAGAAGACGGGGACTTGCATTTGCTTGATACTCAATTATACATTAGTGTACATCACTTGGCAATCTGTTCATATCAATTTAATTGGATTTTAATATTGCCTCTGATCTTGTTGTCCAATTAACAGTACTGGCTGGCAATAAAGCAGAACCACACACTATGTAACACCTTTGATCCCTGCCATATGGAGCTCTTCCATTGATTACCACATTTTCAAAAAATTTCACTCTCTCAATATGGGCTGTGATAAATGGGAGAAAAAGCACATCCCTGATGTGATAAAAATTTCACTTCAACTCGCAACTTCATTTATTTTGTTGACATTCGGCTCTGATTAAGAACAATAAAAAAATCATGCCCTGAATATCATATGCAAATACAACCCTGGGCATGAATCTAATCATGCCATGGGAGCATTACCATGACTAGCCTGGCATCAGCTCAATTTTTTTTAAAGTGACAGCATACACTTCTGGGCTCGCTGTGCAAAGTAGTCGCCACTGCTATGTCATTTAATAAACGTCTGATGTTTTGATTCCCACCAAGGTATGGAGAAAGCATCTGAATTTCTGCCTTTTACTGTGAGGGCTCTGTGTTCAGGTGATGCCTGGCATCGACCTCCCTGATGGTGGCTCAATGGTGAAGAACCCACCTGCCAATGCAGGAGTTGTGGGTTCAATCCCTGGGTTGGGAAGATCCCCTAGAGAAGGAAATGGCAACCCACTCCAGTATTCTTGCCTGGAGAATTCCATGGGCAGAGGAGCCTGGCGGGCTATAGTCTATGGGGCTGCAAAATCGGAAAAGATTTAGTGATTAAACAATAACAACAACAACCACCCCTGTTTTCTTAATCCTTGCTCTGGGAGATCCAAGCAGCTGGGAGCTGGGATGGGGCAAGGTTCCTGTGTGACCCCTCAGGCTTCCACCTCTTTATGGGCCCACCTCTCAGACTGGGTAGGGAGATGCAGCTTTGGTTTGGGAGGGGCCGCCATGCCAGAGACAGGACCTGCCTGCTCTGAGGAAGCTTGTGAATGCCTGTATGAGCCAGCTTCCTGTTTGCCTCTTGGAGTTGTGCAAGCAATTACAGCTTAATGCCCTGGAGACACTCCCAAATGACAGGATTAACCCCCAAGGGAAACAGGCTTCTGTTGTGAAGGATTACATCAGTGCTCTAAAAGGCCCTTCCACAGCACTGAGGAACCACTGATCCTTTTCACACCTCCGCAAGAAGGTTGCCCATGTCCAGGGCTGAGAAATGGCCGAGAATCCCTGTCTGATTGTGGGCTCTGCCCTCATGCCCTGTCTCCTTGTCCTGCTCTGGGACAGACTCCTGGATCATCTCTGTGCCTGTGCTGCTGGGTGTGACCAAGCTGGTACTGGGGAGTTACTGCCTGCTTTAGAGCAGGGCCCGCCACCCCAGTACTCACGGCGACGTGGGAGAAAAAAAGGGTGGACAAGGTGGCCGTGCCCAATGGCAGAGGCAGTTGGGAGTTGCCTGGAATCCTGACAACTTTGGAACGTGGGTGGGGGGCTAGGTTGTCTGTTACATATGTCATAAATTATTTCTTGACCATTAGCAGTGTTTCTGCCTCATAACTGTTCTTCAGGCATATTAAATCAGTGAGAAGGAAGAGTGTGCTAGGACATCTGGGGCTGCCAGATAATTCAGTTAATTTCTATTCCCTTGAACCTAGAGGTGTTAATTTGGAAGCACAACAGAAGAGTCTGAAGAATGCTAATACGTCATTTGAATGATTAATGCAATCAGGGGGATTGGGGGACCTCTGTTTACTCCTTAATTTTGACATGGCACAGTAAGGAGGAGAGTGGCTGATTTTCCAAAGTTAAGGACAAGTTGGTTTCATTTCAGTCACGTGGCCTGGGCTGGGGTTTGGGGAGCTGGGGTTACTCAGAAGGGCTGTATCAGGCGATGGGGGCCAGTTTTGTTCGTATGATGGCTACTGCCAGGAAAACAGATGAAATTGTTTGTGATCTGATGAGCTCTGTCCTCTTGGGTGAAGAAGCTCCCAGAAGCTGCTGGGAACAGCAAAGAGAAGAAGAAAAAAGAAAGAAAGAAAGGAAAAGAGACAGCCTGGAAAAACTGAGCTGAAAATAGGTGATAGCCTTATAATGTACATGTATTTTTATCTGACATTTCCAAATTAAGTGGCTTTCTTTAAAAGAAGGAAAATATTTCCAAACTTATTTAAATGGAACCTTATTAGGGAAAGCTTAGGACTGAGCAACTATTTAGAAATATATTTTGAGGAGAGACGCAAAGGAAGACCTTTAATTCTTAGCAGACTGTAGGCATTTTAAAGAAGTCTTATGTCTATTTATTGTGCTGCCTGTGATTAGAGGCAGCTTATGACTGTGATAACAGGAAATTTCAAAGGGCACTTTCCCCCCACCAACCAGACACTGTAGTATCTCCTTTTTAAAACAAAGAAGGTATTGTGAGAGTGAAAGGGATTTGGCCCCAAGCACTAAACAAATTCTAGAGAGCAGAAAAAACCCTGTAATTATGTTAATAGTAAATTAATGTTTTGCAATTTACCCATATCACCTCAGAATAGGTGTTGTTTAAAAGTACCTATTGGAAATATTCGGCAGACATGCTGGAGAAGGGGAGAAGTCAAAATGTTTAATTTTCTATAAAACCTTGTGTTTAATTTACAAATGGAGCTTCCCAGTGCTAGAAATACTGTTTTCCTGGGGGTGCCACCCAGGAAACTGCTTCAAGAAGCTGGGACGCAGGGCCACCCTCCTGAGAGTGTCTTGTGGTTTAGAGTTTCCTTGTGTGTTAATGACCGGGATGGACAGTAGCAGATGGGCAAAGGAAAGGACCTTCCCATCTCAGAATTCTTTGACTCAGTGACCAGCTTAGACATCTTAAGCCTATTGCACAGTGAATGTTGCCTCTCAATAACCTCTGTCTTTGGCTTTTAGTCTTAGATGACCTATAGATCTCATAGTTTAAATAGAACCCTGAGTTGAACAGACCTCAGTTTTGATGTTCATGGGATCAGTTCATGGGAATTTCTTTGTGCAAATCAAACACATAGATTGATAAACATTATTGAGTAACTATATGCCACGAAATGTGCTGAGCCCTTTCTGGAACATAAGGTTTTTCTCAGTAAATTCTCAAAACAACCCTGAGAGGCAGGATTTATTACCCATATTTTACCGAAGGGGAAATTAACACTAAGTAACTTGCCTAAGGCCCCAGCTGAGGAAGTTAGGGGTATAGTTTCTGACCAGGCTGTTCTAGGGACAGTTGTGAAGTGGACAGTTTCCTTGATACCCTAGATGCCCTCTCTTGTATATTTTCCCTCTCTCAGTGATGAACTCTATCCTTTAGGCATCCAGTTATGCATTATGCTCTGTATTTTCATCAAAACCTACTTGCAAGAAAAGATCTTACATTCTTTAGTATAAATTTAAACCCAAGTCAGAAACTGTACTAGGCTTTTTTTTAAACACATGATTTTTCTTGATTAATTCTCAAGGGATCTCAGTATTTAAAATTTTATAGCTAATAATGGAATAAAATATTCTACCTGCCTTAGTGGCTGAGGCATTAATGAGTAGGAACAATTAGGGTAGATTTGCCTTAATCTTTCAAGTAAAGTAAATGTTGGCTTTTTCTGCCATACACCAGCTAGAAGCTTTCTAGAAACCAGCATTTCTGATAAGCCTGACTATGGACAATGGAAATTGTTTTAAATAAAGCACTAGACTAGGAATGAGCAAGCCTGGATTTCAGTTCTCTGTCGCTAAAGTGTGTTTTGGGGTAGACAAGCTGCTGCTGCTGCTAAGTCGCTTCAGTTGTGTCCAACTCTGTGTGACCCCATAGACGGCAGCCCACCAGGCTCCCCCGTCCCTGGGATTCTCCAGGCAAGAACACTGGAGTGGGTTGCCATTTCCTTCTCCAATGCATGAAAGTGAAAAGTGAAAGTGAAGTCTCTCAATTATGTCCGACTCTTAGGAATCCCATGGACTGCAGCCTATCAGGCTCCTCCATCCATGGGATTTTCCAGGCAAGAGTACTGGAGTGGGGTGCCATTGCCTTCTCCGGGGGCAGACAAGACTGGAAAATAAAAGGACTGGATCGTAGCAATGCCCCTTCTACACCTCCTCATCCATAACAGACATTATTAATTAATCTTGGGGTGCTATCTGATCAAGTTTGAATGCCATTTGGAATCTATCTCTACTGATCCTCCAAGCAGGATTATTTATTGCTTGTAGTTGGCACTGAAGATGAAACTTATTGCCACCCAATGGCTAGATGGTATCCAACATTTCCTCCAGTTAAGAATTCTGTTAGATCTTCAATGGAAGGAAGTAAACTAGGTCCATGCTTTCCAAACCTGTCTGAGCAGAAGCACTGGGGGCTTTGTAAATTCACCTCTTCAGTCATATTCTCTAGGAGAGGAGTTTGAGAATCTGTATTTTTCTAAAGCTTCTCCAGTGATTATGATACAGCCAATCTATAGACTGGCATTTGGGCCCTGCCACTTTAGATTATGTGATTCAGAGTTTTGTTTAATAATGAGAATTTTCAAGTTGAAATCATTGGTGGTTCTAGCAGAGCCTCAACATTTTATTGGATGAATTTCTACTTTTAAGTTCACTTTCCATCTTCAGTCTTCTGAAGAGTGCTTTGGAGTATGACCCACATCTGGACTTGTAGTGTTCTGCTGTTTGGGTTTAAGTACTGGACACACAGGCTTATTAGCTGTGTGGCCTTGAACAAGTCATTTAACATAGGCAAGTGATTAATCTTATCTTCCCTAAAACCAACATCAGAATACCTAGCTGGTAGAGTTGTTGAAATTCTAAGATTGATATTATGAATAGCAGTTATTGAGCACCCACCATGGACCAGATAGTATAAATTCAAGTCTAAATGGAAGAAGAATAAATAGAAACATGGCTTCTGAATGTCTTCTAAACCAGTGTTTTGCTTTTCTTACCACAATCTCCAGGTTATACTTAGGCACATATGTATACACAGACAACTGAAACAAAAGTTTCTCAAAAAATATTTGTCCCTGCTGTATGTAATGCTCTTGACAATTTCCCATTTAATTCCATTAAACCCTGCACATTAATGCCATGTGCATTAATCTGACCATGACCCCGCACATTAATGTCATGGACCACTCATGGGTCATTAGCTGTACTACTAGACTACTCTCTTCCCAAATTGGCCTCATTATGACCATCCACCCTTTGTGTATGTACTATTTCCAGTGATGGGAAACTCTCTGAAGCCAGGAAAAATATCTTTCAATTCACTCTGTGTACATGCTATGCTAAGTCACTTCAGTTGTTTCTGACCCTTTGTGAGCTTATGGATTGTAGCCTGCCAGGCTACTCTGTCTGTGGGGATTCTGCAGGCAAAAATACTGAAGTGGGTTGCCATGCCCTCCCTTCCAGGGGGCTCTTCCTGACCCAGGTATTGAATTTGTGCCTCTTATGACTCCTGCGTTGGCAAGCAGGTTTTTTTTTTTTTTTTTTTTTTTTTACCACCAGTGCCCACCTTTTTTACCACCTGGGAAGCCCACAATTTACTCTAGCTAATATTAATTGAACATTGACTATTAAAAAAGCAGTCAACTATTTCCATACTGCTGTTTTATCTAAAGGCCTGCACCCTGAGTACCTGGAATGCTGATTGGTTTCCCACTGTGCTCTTAGCTAATCCTTGGCTATCTAGGACCTACTCTGGTACTGCTGTCTGTTCTGGACTATGAAGTCCTCATTCCTGTCAAAGCTCAGCTATCATGTGACCTAGTGTGGATAAGTTAATTACAGCCAGGAGGTTCCTGACTGACAGTGATGGATGTTGCCTTGCAATTTAAATAGTAACCTTTGGAGGCTAAAATGAGGAATTATCTTATTAGACAAAGCTAGTAAAGAGAGAATTTTTGTCATGACAGAATCTTGGAACCGTTTAAAACTTTCTATTCTTGGGCAGCAGGACCAAGAAGTTAGACATGAGTATGTAGTTGTACGCTGGGCCCAAACGGGACTTGTGTTGTATCCTGTCATGAACATATCAAAGTATAAGGGATGTTTCCATGAGGCTTCTGTTTCCATTTAGAGGACAGAGTGACAATTCACATATGCATTCTAAAGTGTGAGGCCTGACCAAGAATAAATTCTTGGATGAGGGCTGCATTAGTAAACACGTTCATGCTGTAGTCCATGGGGTCGCAAAGAGTCGAAGACGACTGAGCGACTGAACAACAACATAATTCATGTTTGAGGCAATGACAATGCACTTATGTAGGGGAAGCACCATGTCTGAACTCAGATTTGTGTCCGTCTTACATCAGGGCTGGATTTCTTCATATTGATTAAACTGATTGCTAATTGAATTAGCTATATTGCCAGTGAAGAACTGATCCAAAAGAATTTCAGATTTAAAAAAGATCAAATATTAGTTTGCTCATTTGATTTGAAATACACATGGATGTCCTTGTTAAGCCATAGAGAGGTTTATGTTGCTGTCTTCCTGGGGGTAGAATGTAATAGTCACAAGACTAACTCCTTAAATCTGCAGTAATATTGTAAAAACTGAGGATAAGTGAGGAGGAAAAGGAAAAACACACATATATTGACACAAAGTGCATAAGGGAAATGGCAGAGAGGGAAGGAGGAAGGGGAAGAGAGAGACAGAGCGAGAGAGGGAGGAGTTAGAAAGGATTCCTTGAGAGACATGATGAAACCTAGGGATTAACTAGGCTAAACACCAACAATTGTGTACCATTACCTGGTATATTTAACTAGAAAGCTGGTAATGATAAAATAGTTTCTGGTTTAAGGGTCGGCCAGTTGAGGGACCTTAAACCAGTTAATTGACCTCTTTGAACCAGTTTCCTTCTTTAGAAAGTAGAAGGGTTAGTTGACAATGTTTCTTTTTGAGGCCTTTCTGCCACTTGAAAATGCTATTATTCTAGGGATTTGTGCAAGTTACACCTCAGTGAAGCATTACAGTGGCTTCTAAGCAGCATTACAATGCTTCTAAATTCATAAATTTATTCATTCAACAAATCTCGAGTAAGGCCCACTAGCACTTTAGTGCCTCCACAAAGTCACAAAAGTTTCTCAGCTGTGCTCCCTACGACTTGGCCTTGACACTCTTCTGAGCTCAATCAAAACTTGGGCCATAGCAGGCTAAGGATAGATTTTTGTCTCAGGAAGGTGGCAGCTTTGTGTCAGGACTTAATGCCAAGCCTACTTCAGGCTACAGACTGCAGACGTTCTGCTTTCTTTTTCTTCAGAGGAGCAGTAACCAGAAAGGATCTTCCTGCTGGCCTCCATGGGGCAGCTTTTGACTGATTGGTGAGAGGGGAAGAGAGGGAAGAAAGAAGAGGGAGGAAGGAGAGGCAGGTCATCCTTCTCAGGGGCCAATCAGCCACGTACATCAAAAGCAAACAATGACATCAGTAAACCCTGGTCTTACTAATGCAAGGAAATAAGATTCTTAGGTACTTTGAAACTCATCCTTTGAGGTCAGCAGGTCAGAAGTAGAGAAAGAAGAGCTCGGTGGGGGAACTGATTATAAGACATAAAATAATATGGATCTATATGGGAGAAAATGCTGAAGAAATAAATGAGAAAATGTAGCATGAAATTCTTAAGCAAAAACAGAAAGAAGAAAGATCATGTCAGGCAAGCTGAGCTCGCAGCCTTTCTCATTGATTTTGTTGCATATTTTAGGATACTGTTGCCTTAGTATTTATTGCCTGTTGACTTATATTTATTTTTCCATTGTCTAATTTTACCCCCTAGCAGGTACTACAGAAACTTATCAACTTTTTTAGAACCAATGAGTCGTAGGATGAAATATGTAATAAATATTGTCACATAGATGTAATATAAAATTACAAATATACATAAAAGGGTTATTTTAATTATCACCTTAGTGACAAGCAGACACATTGATAAGTTTGAGTTTCTTAAAACTTGAACCCTTTGTTTATTAGGAAAAAGTTAAAGACAATCAAGGTTACATAATTTATTTAATTTTTAAAAATTTTAATAAATCCATTCAGTTCAGTTCAGTCGCCCAGTCGTGTCCAACTCTTTGTGACTCCACGGACTGCAGCACCCCAGGCTTCCCTGTCCATACCAACTCCTAGAGTTTGCTCAAACTCATGTCCATCAAGTCAGTGATGCCATCCAACCATTTAACCCTCTGTTGTCCCCTTCTCTTCCTGCCTTCCATCTTTCCGAGCATCAGGGTCTTTTCCTGTGAGTCCGTTCTTTGCATCAGGTGACCAAAGTATTGGAGTTTCAGCTTCAGCATCAGTCCTTCCAACGGATATTCAGAACTGATTTCCTTTAGGATTGACTGGTTTGATCGTCTTGCTGTCCAAGGGACTCTCAAGAGTCTTCTCCAATATCACAGTTCAAAATCATCAATTCTTTGCGACTCAGCTTTCTTTATAGTCCAACTCTCACATCCATTTTCTTGGTTATCAGATTGACTGTCATGGTGTCATTGTGCTTGTGTTCAAGTAACCTTTATTTTAGTTAATAATGAGTCCAAAGTGCTTGAGTAGCAATGTTGGCCATTTGGATATGCTAAAGAAAAGCTGTAATGTACTCCCTTTAAGTGAAAAAGTGAAAGTTCTTGGCTTAACAAGGAAAGAAAAAAAAAAATAGTATGCTGAGGTTGCTAAGCCTTATGGTAAAGATGAATCTTCTCTCTGTGAAATTGTGAAGAAGGAAAAAGAAATCTGCTAGTTTCACCATTGCACTTAAGTGGCAAAGTTATGGCCACAGTGTGTAATACTTAGTTACTATGGAAAAGGCATTAAATTGTACAATAAGATATTTTGAGAGAAAGAGAGAGCTACCACATTCTCATAACTTTTATTATAGTATATTATATAATTGTTCCATTTGATTAGTTATTATTGTTCATCTCTTACTTGCCTAATTTATAAAGTAAACTTTATTATAGGTATGTATATATAAGAAAAACATGATAGACCCATATAGGGTTTGGTATTGTCCATGGCTTCAGCCATTTACTGAGGCTCTTAGAACATATCCTATGAACTGATGTACTTCAGATATTTCTTCTGTTCCATTTTCTGTTTCTTCTCCTTCTGAAGTTCCAATTATGCTTACGTTACACTTTTTAAAATCGTCCCACAGTTTTGGATAGTCTGTTTTTATCATTCTTTATTCTCTTTGTGTTTCAATCTGGGAAGTTTCTGTTGACACTTCTTTAAACTCACTGATTCTTTCCTCAGCCATATCTAGTCTAATGATGGGCCCATCAAAGGCATTCTTCATTTCTGTTCAGCATTTTTGCTTTGTAGCATTTATTTTTTATTCTCTCTTAGAGTTTCCGTCTCTTTGCTTACCTTGCCCATCTGTTCTTGCATGTTGTTTACTTTTTCCATTGGCACCCTTAAAATATTAATCATAGTTATTTTTAATTCTCTGTCTGATAATTTCACAATCTGTTTCATAGCTCAGTCTTGTTCTGATTCTTGCTTTATCTCTTCATACTATTTTTTCCCATTGCTTTTTTTTAGGGTATCTTGTAACTTGTTAAAAGTTAGATGTGATGTATTGGGTAATAAGAACTTGGGCAAAAGGCCTTTGGTGGCTTCCCAGATGGCTCAGTGGTAAAGAATCCACCTGCCAATGCACCTGCCTCAGGAGATGCACGTTCAGTTCCTGGGTTGGGAAGATCCACTGGAGGAGGAAATGGCAATCTACTCCAGTATTCTTGCCTGGGAAATCTCATGGACAGAGGAGCCTGGAGGGCTACAGTCCATGGCATTGCAAAGAGTTGGATGTGACTGAGCACACACACACACATGTAAAAGGCCTTTAGTGTGAGATTTTAAGTTAACCTAGCCTAGAGCTGGGTTATGCTGTAGCTTTAGGTACCAAGAAGCTTACATTTCTCTGGTGTATTTATGTTTGTTTCTCCTGTTTTGGAGAGGGGAGGGGGCTTTGCTTAGAATTCCTACTTAAGTAGAGTGTGTGCATAGAAACTCTTTCAACAGTAATCCACTATTATTCTGGAGTCCTCCTGATATGGTGGCAAGATGTGTGGGGGAGTGTTCTATAATGTTATGATCAAATATTAGTCTTTTAGTGGACCTGTATCTCTGGGCCTTTGCAGATGTGTTTTAGTTTCTTCCTCCCTTAGGTGAGACAGGAAGGCTCAGGGTGCTGGTGTTGGATGATTGACCTTTCCCATATATGGGATAAAGCTCTATGAAAAATAAGGAAAAGTCTTTGCTAGAGGATAGGCCTTTGTAGGGAGAACGCCCTTGACATGTTTCACCTCCTTTTCCCATAGCTTTTAGGGTCTTCACTGTGAGAACCTGCTGGGGTTCCTAGAAGTAAAACCCCCAAAACCTTGGGGGTCTAAGACTGTGGCCCACAAGACTTTCTCACTCTCCTGCTAGTTCATATTCAGCCTCCAGCAATTTTGTCAAAATTATCCTGTAATTGTTTCTTTTAGTTGTGGCCCCACTGATTTCTGCTCCAGGTAGGCAGATCTTGGCTGTGACTCTGTTTTTATCTGTGAAGGTTTGAGTTTAGACAGTTTCAGATGCACAAAAAATATGATTGCAAGATAATCTTGTGGTCATAAATTTAAATAAAATTTTTAATGGCTGTAAATGTAGTTTGTCTTGATAAGCCAAAGTGATAATGTAGTAAATCAAAATTGTTAAAAACTCATTGAGAAAATTCTAAACTTTCATAAGACTAATGAATTTCTAACCACCGTTTATCAAAGAAAGGACCTGATGCCATTGGATTAACCAGCTGCTCAAACAACTGTGTTACTATCAATGGTGGTATGCTTAATGAAAAATTGTGTCTCCTAAAAAGCAGTTAGTTGATTGTACCCAATGAGTATTACAGAAACTTAATACAGTAGAATTGTCTGTGCTCTACAAAAAGTCATAATTCTCTATAATCCTTTCTCAAATGAGGCAGAGCACACCTAAATAAATAGTAAAATAAATTAGAATGTTTTGGGGTCATATATTCTTAAATGAAAAAAAGGATTGGCCTGTTAATTTATTCTATTAAAGTTGGAACTTTGTACTGGTATTCTGTTAGCTAGAAAAAGTCAGTGCCATTTTCAAGCAGGCTTCATGTGGTCTTCATGTGAATAGCACTCACTTCCCACCCCCCAGTTACTGTCTCTCACGAGTCCCCGTCATACAGTCACAGAACTAGAAGGAGACCCACGGAATATAAAGGGATACATTAGCATGTAAAGGCCGGCGCCTGCCCATCTGCAGAGGAAAGGTCACAAAGAAGATATTTGCAATGAGGGAACAGCAAGTTGTGACCACTCGCCAGATCTGTACCTGTCAGACAGAGGTTGACACCTGTGACAGGTACATTCTGGTTTCCACGTGCCTGTGCAGAGTCAGATGTGCTCACAGCAGCATGGCAGCCAAATGTCAAGTGCTGCACCTCTCAGCATGGAGACACTCAGAAACCCAGGCTGGCAAAGGAGCTTGGGTTCAACCTCTCTAAGGGTGCACCATGCAGGAAAGCCAGACCAGGAGAGGGTTCTGTTAAGCCCTGTCCAACAACAGGTACAGGAGTCGTGCATGCTGACATGCTTCTTTCTGGTGCTCCACACTCTGTCATCTCCCTCACCTGGCCTCACATGGAGGAGGGACAGCCAGAGTGGCTCCTTGTCCCCTTGCTGTTCCAGATGGGGTTTAGTAGAGGGAAGAAAGGGGATAATTGTGGAGCAGGAAATGAAGGTTGTGTGTAGAATTAAACTGAGTCTGCAAACTCAGGCTACAAATCATCTGATAAACTAGATCATTCCTTGAGATTTCAGAGTTTCCACAAAGAGAGTACAGTGAGAAAAAAGAAAAAACCTAGAATCTTTAAACCAGAAACCAGGTCTTGGTGGGCACTTTTTCAGGTGGAGACTTCAGATAGACCCTTAGGAGGTGACTTTCCCTGGAGCAGAGGTACTCCTTTAAGAGAAGGAAGGTGCTTTCACCCCCTTAGTTGTGACTCTGGGCCTTTAGGAATACCCTCAACATCACCCTGGGCCTGGAAACGGTGGGGCTGACATCTTAGTTCCAGAGGCTGATGTTTTTCTCCCAGGGTGGCATTGCAGGGATCCATGCACATTCTTTTGTGACCTTTCTCGTGAACCAGAATGGGTGTGAGATATCCTCGGGACAGGAACGGGGTCTCAAACTTCTGCACCTGAGACTGTCTGTGTTCTTAGCAGGGAGCCAAGCAGGGCACGTAGGAAAAGGCATGGCCTGACTCCTACAGAACTGCCTTTACTGAAATGTTCTGTAGGAGAAGAGCTGATCTAACAGCTCTCTGCAATGTGCCCTTAGTCTCTTATTCTAGGGATGTTGGATATAGAGTTGTTATTTCATTTGATGTTTTTCTTTTTTAGTTTTGTGGACATAATGAATCTGATACATTTCTTTTTTTTCCCCCCTCCCTCTCTTCTCTCCTCCATCTCCCCTCCTTTTCTTTTTTGTTAGAAAGTTCAGAACTTCCAACCTGTGGCCTACCAGACACAAAAGCATATGTCATTAGGGCACACATTTTTGCTGGCTTCATATTTTATCCCTTTCATCATCTTGGATAGCTAACTTCTGTCCTTTTTAGAGGAAGGCCAGTATGAATACCCAAATTGGTAAATGAGCTTCCTCACCCAGAAAGTGAGCTGGAACATAAGTTTTTAGTAATGAGCTCTGAAAACTCAGCTAGACCAGAGTGTAAATTTTGGTGGACTCAAAAGGCCCAAGGGTCTGATTTATGAAGACGTGAGAGGTAAGGCCTGGTGGGACTCTGACCCACTGACTTGGAAATACTCATTTTTCCAAGTGGTTGAGGGAATATGGAATTTTGATGTCAGGAAGACATCTGTTGGGTTTCTGGTACCTCCACTTATGTGAGCCTCAGCAGACCCCAGAACCTTGTGGAGGTCCTGGTATCCTAACCAATAAAATGGAAATAGGAACCTGGATATGGTTGTTCTTAGTGTTTAATTGAAGAGTCTCTGCAGCACCCAGCGTGCTGTTTCCTCCTCCTATTGGGATAAATATGTTTGGAAAGTCCCGGCTCTTTCCAACCTCTGGACGTTGGTACCTTCCTTTGTAACAATCCTGGCACCCTGGGGACTTAGCCGGAAATTCAGCTTGTGTTCGAGCCTGTTTAAGGGGCTTTGGCTTTCATCTTCAGGGGCTAAATGCCAGTGGCTGCTTTTAATGAAACCAAATCCTTCCTAGTTCTGTGTGATTTGGGGATTTGCTTCCTCAGCCTGGGCGGCAGTCAGATACATTCTGTTTTCCTTATTTTCCGAGTGACCCCAGAGCACTTTGTGATTCTAAAACTGACCTACTGGGAGAAACAAAATAAACTCTTCCATTCCATCTTCTCTTTCTCCCAACGTGTTTGGGAATGATCTGACTTAATACACCTCCCCTCCAGCTTGCTGGCTGTGGAGTGATAACAGCTAACATAAGTACATTCATCATTTACACATTCTGGGCAGACTCTGCCATTCATCCTAGACAAACTGATACCTTCTCTAGCAATTGGTGGCTCAGGAGCCAAACATGGAAGAGAGATGAAAAATCACTGAAAAAACTAACCAAACAAAAATATTAAACCTTTTAACCCCCAGGGAATATGTATCCCATCTCCATTCCTCATCAATAAATTATAATATTTTCACTTCAGAAACTGGCTGTTGGTATAGCACAATAAATCCTTGAGTTGGTGCTTTCTGGTGGAATGATTTTGGGGAGAAGATGGTTTGTAATGAAAACAGTGAGGTTATATATTGGTTAACTTCTAATGCTTCTTTTTTCTCTTTGGGCCTAAAGCAAGAATGCCTTCTGAAAAGGGGGATTGGCTGAAAAACCCTCAAAGCAAATGCTGACATTGTCCCTAAAGCATTAGTCAGGAGCCTTTGCTACAGGAATATGCATCTTCCAGTGCCATTGGCAAGACCATTCCTGTTGTAAGACCAGAGTATTTAGCTGTGTGTGTGTGTTTGTGTGTGTGCTAAATCACTTCAGTCTTGTCTGACTCTGTGACACTATGGACTGTAGCCTGCCAGGCTCCTTTGTCCTTGGGATTCTCCAGGCAAGAATACTGGAGAGGGTTGTCATGCCCTCCTCCAGGGCGTCTTCCTGACCCAGGGATTGAACCGGCATCTCTTAAGTCTCCTGCATTGACAGGTGAGTTCTTTACCTAGCTTGATGTGATTAAATATTCAGTCATATGTATCACCTTTGTGGTTACCTTCTACCTACACAGGTAGCATGTGCTTGTCCTTGAGATCAATCCGGCTCCATGTAAGTTCCTACAAAGGCATCCCTCTTTTAGTACATTAGCCTGGTGAGCTTGGTATCATGTGGTTCCTCCTCTGAGTGATACATTTGTCCTTTGGGTGCTGGCAAACTGGTCCCTGAGCCTTTATGACGGGGTCTTGGTATGTTAACCAAGGAGCAGGGGGCCTCTGAAAAACTATTGGCCAACAGCCCACTGTCCTTTCTCCAGGCAGACTGTGTCCCCTTTTATCATTTATCTTCTTGTTACCCTTTAAAGTCAATTACTTTACAAATATATTTTGATCCCAACTGTGTGCTAGACTCTTTGCTAGGCACTGGCCTATAACTGCACAGCTATAAACCGTGGTAAGGTTTCTGCTACCTTGGAATTTAGCATCTAGTGGGAAAGACAGACTGTGAAAAGCAAACAAAGAAACAAGGCAGTTTCAGACAGTGGTAAGTGCTGGGAAAAAAGTAAATTGGGCAATGTGATCTGGGGTGGATTGTACAACAATATCAGTTTCTGCCATCAAAGAAGGCCTCTTTGAGGAGATGACTTTGGACTTAACATTGAATGGGAACCAAGAGAAAGGAGCCATGAAAAATCACAGGGCAAATTCTACCTTTCTAACTAGAAGGCCAGATTTTGGTTGAAGATTGGGTGGAAGGGACTGTAAGGGTCATACTCACAATACATGATTTCTGAGCCCAGAATTGCGATCCTGTCTGCTCTGAGCTGGTTTATGCTCCACTTCCCCAATTTACATGTTGAAGTCTTAACTTTCAGAACCTCAGAATGTGACTGTATTTGGAAATAGGGTCTTTAAAGAAGTAAATCAGGTGAATTCATTAGAGTGGGCTCTAATGCAATAGGGCTGGTGTCCTTATAAGAAGAAGCAATTAGCAGGCAGATACATATGGAGGGAAGACCATGAGAAGATGGAGAAGGGAGAAGACAGCCATCTACAAGTCAAGAACAGAAGCCTCAGGGCTTTCCAAACGTATTTATCCCAATAGGAGGAGGAAACAGCATGCTGGGTGCTGCAGAGACTCTTCAATTAAGAAACCAATTCTGTCAACACCTTGGTGTTGGACACCCAGCCTCCTGAACGGTGAGGAAATAAATTCGCTAAGCCACCAAGCCTGTGACATTTTGTAAGGGCCTCGTTAGCCAGTTAGTTCCGTTCAGTTCAGTTGCTCAGTTATGTCTGACTCTTTGCAACCCCATGGACTGTAGCACTCCAGTCTTCCTTGTCCATCACCAACTCCTGGAGCCTACTCAAACTCCTGTCCATCATGTCCGTGATGCCATCCAGTCATCTTATCCTCTGTCATCCCCTTCTCCTCCTGCCTTTGATCTTTCCAAGAATCAGGGTTTTTTCCAATGAGTCAGTTCTTCAAATCAGGTGGCCAAAGTATTGGAGTTTCAGCTTCAGCATCAGTCGTTCCAATGAATATTCAGGTCTGATAAAGGAATTTAGGATTGACTGGTTGGATCTCCTTGTAGTCCAAGGGACTTTCAAGTGTCTTTTCCAACACCATAGTTCAAAAGCATCAATTCTTCAGCATTCAGCTTTCTTTGTAGTCCAACTCTCATATCCATATGTGACTACTGGAAAAACCATAGCTTTGACTAGATAGACCTTTGTTGGTAAAGTAATGTCTCTGCTTTTTAATATGTTGTCTAGGTTGGTCATAACTTTTCTTCCAAGAAGCAAGCATCTTTTAATTTCATGGCTGCAGTCACCATCTGCAGTGATTTTGGAGCCCCTCAAAAATAAAGTCTGTCACTGTTTCCATTGTTTATGGGACCAGATGCCATAATCTTAGTTTTCTGAATGTTGAGTTTTAGGCCAACTTTTTTCAGTCTCCTCTTTCACTTTCATTAAGAAGCTCTTCAGTTCTTCTTCACTTTCTGCCATAAGGGTGGTGTCATCTTTGTATCTGAGATTATTGATATTTCTCCCGGCAATCTTGATTCCAGCTTGTGCTTCATCCAGCCTGGCACTTCGTATGACGTACTCTGCATATAAGTTAAATAAGCAGGGTGATGATATATAGCCTTGACGTACTCCTTTCCCGATTTGGAACCAGTCTATAGTTCCATGTCCAGTTCTGACTGTTGCTTCCTGACCTGCATACAGGATTCTCAAGAGGCAGGTCAGGTGGTCTGGTATTCCCATCTCTTTCAGAATTTTCCACAGTTTGTTGTGATACACACAGTCAAAGTCTTTGGCATAGTAAATAAAGCAAAAGTAGATGTTTTTCTGAAACTCTCTTGCTTTTTTGATGATCCAGCAGATGTTGGCAGTTTGAGTTTCTGGTTCCTCTGCCTTTTCTAAATCCAGCTTGAACATCTGGAAGTTCATGGTTCACGTACTGTTGAAGCCCGGCTTGGAGAATTTTGAGCCTTATTTTGCTAGCGCGTGAAATGAGTGCAGTTGTGCAGTAGTTTGAACATTCTTTGGCATTGCCTTTCTTTGGGATTGGAATGAAAACTGACCTTCTCCAGTCCTGTGGCCACTGCTGAGTTTTTGAGATTTCCTGGCATATTGAGTGAAGCTCTTTCACAGCATCATTTTTAGGATTTGAAATAGCTCACCTGGAATTCCATCACCTCCACTAGCTTTGTTCATAGTGATGCCTCCTAAGGCCCACTTTGCATTCCAGGATGTCTGGTTCTAGACAAATGATCACACCATCATGGTTATCTGGGTCATGATGATCTTTTTTGTATAGTTCTTCTGTGTATTTTTGCCAACTCTTCTTAATATCTTCTGCTTCCGTTAAGTCCATACCATTTCTGTCCATTATTGTGCTCATCTTTACATGAAATGTTCCCTTGGTATCTCTAATTTTCTTGAAGAGCCCTCTAGTCTTTCCCATTCTATTGTTTTCCTCTATTTCTTTGCATTGATCACTGAGGAAGGCTTTCTTATCTCTCCTTGCTATTCTTTGGAACTCTGCATTCAAATGTCCTTTTCTCCTTTGCCTTTAGCTTCTCTACTATTTGTAAGGCCTCCTCAGACAGCCATTTTGCCTTTTTGCATTTCATGTACTGTCAAAAGAGAAAAGTTTGAAATTGGGGTAGTCTCAGTGGAGAAGGAAATGGCAACCCACTCCAGTATTCTAGCCTGGAGGATTCCACAGACAGAGGAAACTGGCAGGCTGCAGTCCATGAGATCTCAAAAAGTCAGACACGGCTAAGTGACTAACACACACACACACACACACACACACACACGTGTTTCTAAACCAAGTGGTTACCGGCCAACTCAGTTCAGTTGCACTGAAGTCTCCTCCTCAGGCCTGAGCTATTGCAGCAACGTTGAAGCTGCAACCTTCCCTTCCCTGTGAGACCATCAGTTCCATTCCTGCTGACATGAGGCATTTGTGAAGCAGCAACTCCCTTTGTTTGCCAGCATCCTTCCCAGGGTTTGAACCACTGACCTTACCATTATTAGTGAGTCAGATTATAGTCAAGTGTTCTTACTCACATACCCAGATAGTCTGTGTATAATTAACTGTTACAGTAATGATGATGATGATATGAAGCACTGAAGGGCTTTTGGAATGTAGGGCTTATAAAAGTAGAACAATATTTTTCATTATTATAATCAGGTACCTGGATACCTGGATAAAACGGCCATTTCTCATTAGTGTAATAACACATAACCGTAAAGTGCCTAAAAATTTATTTTCCCCCCTTTTTAGAAATATGACCACAAAGTCATTATCATAATTAAATCTTATGTTAAAAATACTATCCAGGATCTGCATGGAGATATATACTACCCTTTGCACAGTAAATGTTCTCATTGCCTCCTTTTAAATGGTTTAAATGGACTGGGTCCTTGGCACTTTTTCATGGAGACAAGACTTTGTAAACATCTGTTTTGGGAAAGGGAAATCATCTATAAAATATAATCAGCCAATAATGTTGCACCTACCTACAGTGAGCAAGTTTCAGAAGTGGAGTTGGGGCAATGCATGCTCTACCTAGAAAGCATTCTCTATGAATCAGGAAATTTTATTCGCCAAAGATGTAGTAAAATTCTAAGCCAATTTGAAGGGCATATTTAATAGGTGGGTCAGATGTTCTAAGTAGTCATGAATTATTTGGAAACTGTCTCCGTAGGGACAAAGAGAAGACCTAAAACTGGGGGACTTTTTTCTTTCTTTCCCTCCCCCCATTCTTTCCTTTTTCTTTCTGCCATTTTAATGGATTTTCAGAGATTTTTAAAGAAATTTGGAAGGAAAATATCCCAATAAATATGAAATATGCTTCCTCTAAAGTTGAGGAAACCTAGGTAAGAGGGCTGCTGAACTAAGCATGAAACAATTTGTCCATCTCCTCTCCCCCCTCCCTCCATTCTGTCTCCGTCCATCCTACCAGACTTCGTTCACAAGTCAAAGAAGGAACAGAATAAAGCAGACTGCAGAAGAATCTTTTGGAACTTAAAGCAGATTCTGATAAAGTATGGTAATTCTGAAAAATCTTAATGTCTTACCAGTGATTTCAATAAGTGGGGGTTTGTGAGGAAAGTGAAGCCAGAAACAGAGCAATTCAGTTATAAAAGGCTCTGAGAACTGCACGGACATCTAGTTGGAGGCAGGCTGCTCACTCAAATACCCACATGAAGGGAGCAGAGTGGGAGAAGATTCTTGGTCCAGCAAAGAGACGGGGTATGTGGAAGTCTATCTGACGCCAAGTCTTATTGAAAGTTCTTTTCATTTCTCTGATCTTCATTGTTCTCATCTAAGAAACAGGTGTTATATGACCATCATGTCTGTACAATTAAATCAACAAAAACAAATTTGTGCCTTGTCCTCAAAATAACCCCCCAGAATGTAAAATTGGTGCAGCCTGTATAGAGAACAGTATGGAGTATTTTTTTTTTTTTCCTTAAAAAACTAAAAGTAGAGTCACCATATGATAACTCCAACAATCCTACTCCTGGACATAAAGCTTGAAAGGATGAAAGCTCTAATTAAAAAAGATACATGCACCTCAATGTTCATAGCAGTTTTATTTACAGTAGCCCAGACATGGAAGCAGCCCAAGTGTACATAAACAGATGAATGGATAAAGAAGCTGTGCTTTGTATATATAATCCAATATTAGCCTTAAAAAAAGAATGAAGTAGTACCATTTGCAGCAACGTGGATGGACCTAGAGACTATTGTACTAAGTGAAGTAACTGAGAAAGGGAAAGACAACTATTACATGATATCACTTATTTGTGTGTGGTAGTCACTTAGTTGTGTCTGACTCTTTGTGACTGCATGGACTGTAGCCCACCAGGCTCCTCTGTCCATGAAATTCTTTAGGAAAGAATTCTGGAGTAGATAGCCATTCCCTTCTCCAGGGGATCTTCCAGACCCAGGGACTGAACCTGCATTGCAGGTGGATTCTTAACATCTGAGCCACCAGGGAAGCCCCAGCCAGAATCTAAACAATTTCTTCTCCTTCTGGTTTCCAGGCTCTTCATCCTTGCCCCACACGTTCACTGCACTGCCGCTCCCCCCACCCACAATTTACTTTCTCACCACTCCCTAATATTTATTCTTGACTTGAGTCAGGCTTGTGTTTTCTCCCCATGTCCTTATTCTTATCTCTGTGTTCTCATTCATGTTGTTTGCTTTTTCTGAGATGATCACAATGTCCCTAACATTGCCCCTAGACCGGCCTTCTTCCCTCCCTTCCTTCCTTCCTTCCTTCATGTCCTGAGTAACAGGTCCTATGTGTCAGGTGTTGTGTAAGTTTCCATTGGAAGGATATAAAAAAAGCTTAGGCAAGGTCACTTCTCTTTTGATCTCTGTGGCATTTTCTTTCTAGAAGGGGCAGGGAGATGGACACTCAGTCAACACCAAACAAGTCACTGGTGTTATATGTCACTATTCTCTGCGTCTACCTCAGCTCCATAGAAAGTCTATCCTAACATTGTCCCCCCACCTGCCAGCTGTCTCCTGTGGACTCACACCCAAGTCTAGTCAGCTGATGGGTATCTACCTGTTTCTCTCCTCCTTCTGGTTCTGACATGGCCACTTTCTGGGCCTTGACCTCTGGGTCTTTGTTGCTGAGTGCTACCCCTCTGTAAATGCCCTCCCCACCCCTACCTCCTTGAGCCCCAAATGCTGCTTCAACTGTGACCTTCTTGTGCTACAAATGGCACTGACATACAGTGGTAGAGGAACCTAAGGAAACTGTGTCCAACATCTTGCAGAGTGAATGGAATGAATAGAGCTTTGGGGTTTTACTCACAGCCATTTCTGTCCCTGGGAACCAGACACAGGTCCATTGGGGGCTGAGACTGAGACATCCCACCATGCTTGGTGATGCCCGCCCTAGTGATGAAGGTTCTATTACCTGACCGCATCTCCCTTAGGAACAGTTCTTTTTTTTTGGAACAGTTCTAACTTAGGAAGCTCTGGCCCCATCTGTTCACCAGATACGCCCAAACATATCTGAGTCTCAGCAGTGCACTCAGCCTGCCTCAGTCCAGAGCTCCACACTACTTTGTCTATGTCCCAAGTATTATGGGAGTGGGCTTTTCAGGTAGCACAGTGGTAAAGAGTCCCCATGCCAATGCAGGAAACAGGAAACATGGGTTTGATCCCTGGGTCAGAAAGATCCCCCTGGAGTAGGAAACCCACTCCAGTATTCTTGGCTGGAAAATTCTATGGACAGAGATCCTGGTGGGCTACAGTCCGTGTGGTTGCAAAGAGTCAGACATGACTGAGTGACTGAGCACGCATACACATTAGGGGGTAGAGGAAGACATTTCTTGAGGGAGTGGAGGAAAACATCAGTGAGGAGGTGGTGGAGAAGGTTTATAAAGGTAAATTACTAGATGGCGAGTGGGGAAAATCAGCTCATTAGAAGGAGCAGCGAGCTCAAAGCCACAACAGCCTGGAGGAACATGGAGTGAAATTGTTCTGGTTGGGGGACAATGTGTGTTTTAGGAAAAGGGAGGAAGTAAGATTGGGAGGCTAGATCTCAACCAGGCCCATAAAAGGTCCTATAGCCCTTTGTAAGGCATTTGGACTCTAAGTGTGTGTGCTCCATGGCAAAACAGTCAGTAATATTTGTTGGATTTAAAATGCCTGACTGTGTGCTGTGATTCAGGTTCTACTTCATATATAGACTCATTCTATTTTTTCCAGTTTTATTCTAAGTCCTAACATTAATAACCTAAAGAAGAAAAATTTGACCTAGCTTAAAATGATGACTTGTATACCTTGATTTCTCAAAGAAAGGGAAGAAAGCCCTCCTATTTCTTGGATTTTAAAATTCTACAGGAAAAAAAAAAATGGTTGAACCCAAAATGTATAGTCATGGATGGTAATTTTGTGCATACTGAGTAATTTCCAAGTTCTTGCAGGTGGCATGATAAGACCTTTTCAGTCTTCATCTTGTAGGGGTTGGGGGGCATGCATTTGACTTATTGTCATATCTTAGATGATACAAAGGGAGCTGGATCCCTTAGCCATATGCTATAGTTCAAGTAATGAACATTTGTTGAATACTTTCTCTGTTCATTACTGATGATTCCGTTGAGGGGATGGGACTAGGCTTTCCACTTCTTTTGTTTTTCCCACCTGGACCAACATGATGTTCTGTACCTAGCTGGTATTTAGAAAAGATTCTCCTCCCATTTAGCAGAAGGGAAATGGCAGGACACATGAGTGGCCTTGAATGCTGGAGAATGCAAAGGTTTTGGAGTCAGCTAAGGCTGAATGTGGATACTTTGCTGTGCTGGCTGTTAGGTGTGTGATCTTGTGTTAATTTGTCTCTTTTGATATTTCTGCCAAGGAAGTGGACATAAGAATGTCTAATATATAGATTTAATGGGAAGGTTTAATAGGATAATCTATGAGCAATGTTGGGTACATAGTAAGAACTAGACTACTAAAATCAACAAACAGATGAACAGAAACAGAATCCAAGAACGCCACAATGAGCCATAGAGATAAGAACAACAACCCTATATTCCCCTTTCTCAAAAATGTGGCCTGTGTCTATAAAACAAACACTTGATGGTTTTGATTTATTCAGAACTCAATCTTGTTTCCATATGTTGGACAGGGAAATTCCTTCTCCTTTTCCACTCACTGAGTAATCTCATCAGACTGCATGAAATGCTGTGTCCAGATCACTGAAGATTGGCCTCATCCCAGGAGAGGCACATTATTGTACTTCTTTGGGAAAACTGACCTGAAACTATGATAAATGAGCACCCCAGTTATCCTGGAGAAGACATCAGCTGTATACCCTGGTAGCCCTGGTAGTTTGTGCCCTGCTTCTCTGAACAACAATACCGGCCAAACTTGCTCCTTGAACCCCTGTTTGTGGGAGGGGAAGGTGAGGCCTGGGCAGATCTTGTCAGCCCCTCTATGGGACTTACTGCCTTGAGAGTCCTCTATGAACTTAGTTGATACCAGATTTTGTAACTTTTCGGTCCTGAATCCTAATGTTTGAACCATTTTGTTCTTCAAATGAAACTGAAGGGAGTTACAGTAAAATTCACCATAGTGTTTGAGCCTGGTATCCTGGGATCATGGAAAAGGGAATGGCTACCCACTTCAGTATTCTTCCAGTATTCAGTATTCTTGGAGAATTCCATGAATAGAGGAGCCTGGTGGGCTACAGTCCATGGGGTCCCAAAGAGTGGGACACAGCTGAGTGACTAACACACACACACACACACATTCTGGGGTCGGGACTCTCCTGCTGGGGACTCGTCCTTGGCCAGCTCCTCCTCCTTTCTCTCTGCTTTGTGCCCTCGAGTGTCTAGGACCCTGGCTGTCCTCACTAAAGACCCAGGGCAAACTAATTCAGACTGAAGTGTTTGTGACTTAGTATTTTACCCCTCCCAGGGGTGTTTGAGCCACCCTAATTTTATTTCAACAAACATTTGTTGAAGTTCTATGTTACTCAAGTGGGATGCTAGAGATACAAGGATAAAATCAAGACAGAGAGTTTGACATTGTTGTCCAAGAGTCTAATTAGAAAAAAGTCATATGTAAAGAATTAATTTCAAAGCTATGTAAAAAGTATGTGTGCAAGGGGGCTTCCCTGGTGGTTCAGTGATAAAGAATCTGCCTGCCAATGCAGGGGACATGGGTTTGATTTCAGGTCCAGGAAGATCCCATATGCAACAGGACAGCTAAGCCCATGCACCACAACTACTGAGCCCATGGCCACAACTACTGAAGCTCCCACGTGTAGAGCCCGCACTCCACAAGAGAAATCACTGCAATGAGAAGCCTGCACACTGCAACTGGAGAGTAGCCTCTCCCTCCCTGCAGCTAGAGAAGGCTCTCATGCAGCAGTCAATAGATAAATAAATAAATATTTAAAAAAACGATATTAAAAAAAAA
The DNA here is from genome assembly GCF_029378745.1 of Bos indicus. Classification (NCBI taxonomy): domain Eukaryota; kingdom Metazoa; phylum Chordata; class Mammalia; order Artiodactyla; family Bovidae; genus Bos; species Bos indicus. The sequence goes on along the minus strand of NC_091770.1, from coordinate 42,632,794 downwards.
GTGTGTGTGTGCCCTATAGAAAAAGGTGTTAATTTTGCTCAAGAATTTTTAGATGACCCATGGAGAAATGACAATGTAGAGCTGACGCTCTACACTGTCATTACATAGAGGGTGAAATGCCAAGAATCCTGATGGAAGAGGCCCGGATGCCTTGTGAGCCCTCCCTGTTGGCAAGCCCAGCATTTCCCCATTATAAACTCAACTTATAAACCCAGTACCTGCCTGTACCCTCCCTTATCATGAGGGTGGAGAAAGGTTCCTCTGGACAGAAAGTCACCTTGGTCAGTAGGCAAGGAGCCATCTGTTCTTGCTGCAGCAGCACCCACATTAACTCTTTCAGCTCCTGCGGTGTTGTTGAGTCTGGCTCATAGAAGAACACGGGCAGCAAGTCAGGACACCTGAGTTCTAGCTAGGCTCTGTGCCTACTTAATTTTTTTACTTTTTTTTTAATTGGAGGATAATTGCTTTACAACCTTGTGGTGCTCTCTGTACAGCAGTACATCAGTGCAAATCATATATGTCCCCTCCCTACTGAACCTCCCTCCCCACCCCCATTCCACCCCTCTAGGTCATCACAGAGTGCCAGGCTAGGCTCCCTATGTTATATAGCAGCTTCCTGCTAGTTATCTATTTTACACATGATAGTATATATATATGTCAATGCTACTTTCTCAATTTCTTCTATCCTCTCCTCCCCACACTGAGTCCACAAGTCTGTTTTCTGCATTTGAATCTCCATTTCTTCTCTGTAAATTGGTTCAATCTTTTTCTAGATTCCATATATGTGCATTAATATATGATACTTGTTTTTCTCTTTCTGATTTACTTCACTCTGTGTAACAGCTCTAGTTTCATCCACCTCTCTACAACTGGCTCAAATTCATTTCTTATTATGGCTGAGTAATATTCCATTGTATATAAGTACCATATCTACTTTATCCATTCATCTGTTGATGGACATCTAGGTTGATTCCATGTCCTTTCTATTATAAATAGTGTTGCAGTGAATGCTGAGGTGCATGTGTCTTTTTGAATTGTAGTTTTCCCAGGGTATATGCCCAGTAGTAGGATTGCTAGCTCTGTTCCTACTTTAGAAGGCCTGTAACCTTTCAGAGCCTTAGCTTCCTATTCTTGAATTGGATAACACCTGCCCCATTAGTTATGCAGATAAAAATGAGATTATAAATGTGGAAGCAATTGGAAAAAAAAACACTATGCCCTACCATAAAGTCTTATTAACAATTTGTCAAAAAGCATTTATTGAGTATCTGTTCAGTTCAGTTCAGTCGCTCAGTCATGTCCGACTCTTTGTGACCCCATGAATCACAGGACGACAGGCCTCTCTGTCCATCACCAACTCTGGAGTTCATCAGGGTCTTTTCCAGTGAGTCAGCTCTTCACACGAGGTGGCCAAAGTATTGGAGTTTCAGCCTCAGCATCAGTCCTTCCAATGAACACCCAGGACTGGTCTCCTTTAGGATGGACTGGTTGGATCTCCTTGCAGTCCAAGGGACTTGCAAGAGTCTTCTCCAGCACCACAGTTCAAGAGCATCAATTGTGTACCTATAATTTGGCTAGGTGCTAAATAGAGTCCTTTCGTCTAGTACGTTTGTAATAACAAAACATTTTTTCTAATCCATCTGGTACAGAGAAATTGTCAGCATGAAGTACTTAGAGGAGGGAAGACAGTGGCTTGAGAGATTGCTGCAGTTCTGTCACTGATTAGCCATGTGATGCTAGATAACTATTTTCATTTCTTTGAGCCTCAATTCCCCAATCTGTAAAACAGTGTTTTACTGATCCCTTTTTCCTCTACTTTCCAGCTATGCTTTTTCTCTTATGCTTTCTGGTGATGTTAGAATGAAAAGTGAAAGTGTAAGTGTTAGGCACTCAGTCATGTCCAACTCTTTATGACCCTATGACCCCATATAGCCCTCCAGATTCCTCTATCCATGGAATTCTCCAGGCAAGAATACTGGAGTGAGTAGCCATTCTCTTCCCCAGGGAATCTTCCCAACCCAGGGATTGAACCTGGGTTTCCTGCATGGCAGGAAGATTCTTTACCATCTGAGCCAACAGGAAAGCCCAGTGATATTAGAATGAGGCTCAGTAAGTCAAGGCACATTGAAATAGAAAAGGCTATAAATTATAACTTAATATGCTGGTTCTTTGTGGGGGAAATTTAACCTAAAGGCATGGGCACTTTGGTGGGTGAATATCACATATATATGGAAGGCTAATGGGCAGATTATTTGGGATCAGGCCTTGGTGGCATGTTTGAGGGACCTTGGTGGAGGTATCAAGCAGATGGAAAATTCCAGAGTCTCACCCTAATGTGGCTGTTGCCTTATGCTATTGCCTGTCACCTCTTTCGGCTTCTCCTAAAAGGAGGAAAAGTCTTCAGGGCAGCTTCTAGAAATACCTTATATTTGTATTCACTTATACAAAAAGTGCTCTTACATGCATTATCTCACTGATCTTCATAGCATGTCCACAAGTAGTTAAGTCATTATAATTGCCATCCTATTTAGTAGAGGAAGGGAAAAGTGTGACTGATCTGACATCGCCGAGGGAGACGGTGGCACAGCTGAAACTGGAGGCCAGATGGTGTCACTTTTGGTCTAAAACTCTCAACGTGACCCTCAGCAGGGAAGAAGCGAGTGTGTCCCAGAGGGGAACCCTGCAGACCCCTCCTAACTATAAGGGATTTCATAGAATTGTGTATTGCTTGGAATAAGGATGATAACTTTAAGAGGACAGACATTGCCACATTGCAGGTGCTTAATAGATGTTTGTGAATCAGTACATAAAGATGCCATAACTGTGCTTGAGAAAACTCTGGGGTGGACCCAATGGCTCATGTGATAGATACCTCTGCTTTTCTGCTTGGCCTTTTTCTTTCCCTCCGTTTCTTTCTTTTCCTCTGCTCCTGGCTTTGCCTACAAGTAAAGTAAAGGGGGAATTCTGCTCTGTGGTGACCTAAATGGGAAGGAAGTCCGGAAAAGAAAGGATATATATTTACATATAGCTGATTCACTTTGCTGTACAGCAGAAACTAACACAACATTGTAAATGAACTTACTCCAACAAAAATTAAAAATAAATTATTTATCAATAAAAGTATCAATTTAAAGAAAAGACAAAAGGGGAATTCTCTCCCCAGGGATTTCACATCTGTCAACTTGATCTCCTAAAAATACAGTAACATGCTTTAGATGGAGGCTTGGCATTACTGTTGCAAAAGAAGGGCTAATCAGATAATACATAGGCCTTAAACATAGACTACATACTTGTTGGCACCAGGGTGATGCCACATGGACATAGAAGATGAAACTTTTTCTCTTTATACAGAACTTATGATCTTTTGGGGGAGCTGCTGCTGCTAAGTTGCTTCAGTCGTGTCCGACTCTGTGCGACCTCATAGACAGCAGCCCACCAGGCTCCCCTGTCCCTGGGATTCTCCAGGCAAGAACACTGGAGTGGGTTGCCATTTCCTTCTCTATTGGGGGTGCTAAGGTGTATTTATTCTACTATTTACTACTGGTGAGTAGAAATCTATGTAGACTTACTATTGAACACACAAAGCATACAATGACGTGTGTGTGTTTGTGTGTGTGTTTAAGTAAAAGGTACATCAAGCAGGCCTGCTTTGTGGGATATGATCAACATCAACATGAAACATACTTTTCTCTGTGATGGTTAGTTTTATGTGTCAACTTGGTGAGGTCACAGTACCCAGATACTTGGTCAAACGTTATTCTAGATGTTTCTGTGAAGGTATTTTTTAGGTGAGATTGAGGTTTAAATGAGAAGATTTTGAGTAAACAGATCACCCTCTATACTGTGGGTGGGCCTCATTCAGTCAGTTGAAGGCCTTAATAGAAAAAAGACTTAACAGAAAAGTAAACTCTGCTAGCAGACTGCTTTTAGATTTGAGCTGCAACGACTCTTCCCTGGGTTTCCAGTCTGCTGGTCTACCCTGCAGATTTTGGACTTGACAGCCTCCACAATTTCTTAAAATAAACCTTCTCTCTATCTCTATAAATGTGTATGTATATATAGATATATGCACATATATATGTATCTACCTATCTATATATATGCACACACATATATGTGTATATGTCTATAAATACATTCTATTGGATTTTGGGAGAACCTGTCCTTCTCTCACTGTCCTTAGAATACCCAATCCTATATAGTAATCTGGAGTCCCAGTATGATACAAGGCCATGTCTTTCCACACGGAGAAAGCCCCTCATGGGTAACATGTTTCTGGTGGGATGGGAGGTGGGGGGAATTCCCATCTTCTCCTTTCTTGGTGATATTCCCTGCCCTCTGGCTGGTTGCTGTAATTGAGCCCTCTGTGGTTAGTATATGGGAAAGGAGGAGAGGCTCTTTGGGCAGGACATTTTGGAATTCAGGAACTTGTGGGGAAGGACAAGTCAGAGGAGGTGCTGAGCTGGCCCCCAAGCATGGGTCCCAGTGCTGGGGCCTCTTATCCTGTCAAGGGTAGTACTGATCACTGGTGTCATCCTTTTATGCCCAAAGGATTCTCTCCATCATAATGCTCTTCTAAACTGCTCAGGTAGCTCAGTTGGTAAAGAATTTGCCTGTAGCACAGGAGACCTGGATTCGATCTCTGGGTGGGGAAGATCCCCTGGAAAAGGAAATGGCAATACACTCCAGTATTCTTGCCTGGAAAATCTTATGGATAGAGGAGCCTGGTGGGTTATAGCCCATGGGGTTGCATGAGTCGGACAACACTTAGCAACTAAACCACCAAATAGCCCCCATGGTGATATCCTCCATATGGGTTTAGATGGTTACAGCCTCAGTAGGTCAAGGTAGAAAAATGGCCTGGAATGCCAGTCTTTGCAGGGTGTGATGATTCAGATACTCTCTGCATACCACCTATGGAAAGCTATGATGTTAATACAAAAAGAGAGAAGGCAGAGAATTACGTGGAGGCCAAAGAGATTTCCATATGGTGAGATTTATTATTTCTTTGTTATTTTTAAAGTTGTTCCATGAAGTGAGTTGAGCTCATGGAAAATTATTCAGCCACAGGACAGCCCTGGAAAAACCTATCTTGGCCCTGTTGGGCCTTCTACTTTTAAAAGACTTTATTCACATGTCTAGACAGGTTAACTTGAAGTTAACCGTCTTACTTCACAAGAACCAAGCTTTCAATCCATTTACATTTTTTATTACCCCACATATATCCTGAGGCTTAAAAGATTCAGAGGGGGAGGTCAACATTATTTTAAAATGATCCAGAGGTCTGGGATGGTAAATATTGCAGTCAGTGTCTTTGGCTGGAGATTGACTTCAAATCTCTCATTGAACTGTCTGATACTTGTGTTCCATCTCAGATTGCTTTGGCTACTCATTTTCCTCTTCACTCTCTAGCCCTAGTTTGTCTTTTCAACTAGGTTTCTGTTGAAGCTGAAATGATTTACGAGGCTTTTTGAATGTATAAACATGTTGCATGTTGGCCTCAGCAGAAAGGTCAAGGTTGGACAGAAGATTTTCCTATGCAGCATTTATAAGTGGCTTAAGCCACTTTTTGGAAGGAAGGGAGTGAGAACCACCTCATGTCCAGAGGGAGCACTGCTTACCATCTGCAAGGAGTCTGCCTTCCAGCATTAATGCTGGGCCCCTGGCTTCAGTCAAAAACTTTAAGGGGCAGAGAACTGTATCCATCTTCATCACCATGTTGATTATTACCAATGCTGAGACCAGTGCTGATAGCTTAATTTTATGTATTATTTTTGGCTGTGCTGGGTTTATTGCTGCGTGGGTTTTTCTCTACTTGCAGTGAACAGGAGCTACTCTTTAGTTGCGGTGGGTGGGCTTGTCATTGTGGTGGCTTCTCTTTCTGCAGAGCATGGGCTCTAGGTAGCATGGGCTTCAGTAATTGTGGGATGTGGGCTCAGTAGTTGTGGTGTATGGGCTTAGTTTCTCCACGGCATGTGGGATCTTCCTGGACCAGGGATTGAAACTGTGTTTCCTGCATTGGCAGGCAGATTCTTTACCACTGAGCCACCAGGGAAGCCCAACTAATTTTAAATATGGATGAACTTCTTGCTATTTTCTTGTGTGTAACCACACACAAGATGGAGTAAAGATACTAGTAAACCATACTTTACATAGTAGTGCTTTTTAAAGGACATAGTAATTCTTTGAAAGTAAAATTGAATAAATGTTTGAAATACACAGTGAACTTGCTTTTGTAAGAATTCCTTTGGTTTGGGCAAACAATTTACTTTTTTTTTTTGCAATTTGCATTCTGATGTTTTGAGTTGCATTTTTGGATACACATCACCCTCACAGTGATGTATCCCTTTTTAATACAGCAAATTCCTTATTTTTTTGAAGTATAAATATCTTTGCTTATTTTTAAGAAAGTGGGTCATGTATCCTATCTAGTATACTAATTTATACCTTCATGTCATTCATTATATACTCTACATACATTTTGGAGTTAAAATTTATTCATCAAATCGCATTTTAACCTTGACTGTAATTTTGATTTCTGATGTGTCTTTGCATGGAAAAAATGTCTAGATAATGAATCCTCATATGTAGTATTAACATAAGAATATTTTTTAATGTGCAAGCCAATGTGTATTAATGGAGAGGCCACCTTTTTGGTCCATTTAGACCAGTATTTACGTTTAAAATAGTTACTGATACAAATGGAATTGACTTCTATTTGTCCCTCTTGTTTATTACTTTGAGGCAGTCTTTTTGAAGAGGAAGGAGAGTGGGCTTTGGATCAGAGCTTTGGTTTAAATTTCAGTTCCTTCATCTGCTCTGTGACCTTGGTAAATTGTTCCACCTCCCTGAGCCTTGGCTTTTCCAGCTGCAAAATAGGACTTACCAGATTCCTGTTACTTAGTTGAAGCTACCATGTAATACAAAGCTCTGTAGAGCAGATAGTCATGAAAAGCAGTTGACCTGTATGCTAATGTCAGGAAGGCTCTGGCTTCCAGATCCAGGGTTATCCTTAGATGGTCTGTGACAGAAATGGGCATCTTCCACTCCACATAGCTAGAAGTCACCCAACATGTCTTTTCCTTTTTAAAAGGGTGAATTATCGTTCTGGAGGGGAATTTTACTCAACTTGTTTTAGGAGAACCAGTAAATGAAACTAATTACAAGGAAAAAAACAGAAAGTTTAAGAGAAATACATATAAAACTTTTAACTCGTTTCCCTAATTTCTCATATATAATGTAGTTGCAAGAAATAAACACTAAGGGAACAAAAAGTCCTGTGAGGAGAGGAAATGCTTATAAGAGACATGAGGACCTCCATCATGACACTAGACATTATTTAGCTGGAAGCCTTTTTGAGATGTATTTTTGCATATGCATTGATATTGCCATTGATGGATTTATAGAATTGTTGAATCGTGGCCACCACACAGAGGTGTATCTTAGAGCTTGATTATAAAATCAATCTCGGAAGGACTTTTGTCTCTAGCCCTGCATCTGCTGCCCCCAGTCCTGATATGCAGTGTGTTTGGGGGACTTTGAGCCTCTTGGGAGGAAGCTGACATGGCCATTCAGCTTGGCAATCTTCATAACTCTACCTCTCAGTCTCCTTCAGTCCTGGGAGCTGAGGTTAGGGAACCAGGAGCTGCCTGTGGCAGCTGATAAAAGTGAAATGAAGCTTCTTGAGGTTCTGGGCAGTAGTCACAGTGGAGACAGGTGCAAAGAGCAGAGGCTAGCTCTCAACACCAGCTGCTCCACAGGGTTGGAGGTCAGGGGGGGCGGCTTTACATTTGGGTTTTTCAACCCTTGGCTTTGACTCATTAGTGGGCTGTAAAATCAATCTAATGGGTTGAGGAAAAGGTGTAAGTGAAAGTGCTAGTCCCTCAGTTGTGTCCGACTCTTTGTGACCCCATGGACTATAGCGCTACAGTCCTGGAATTCTCCAGGCAAGAATACTGGGGTGGGTAGCCATTCCCTTCTCCAGGGGATCTTCTCAACCCAGGGATCAAACCTGGTTCTCCTGCATTGTGAGCAGATTCTTTACCGTCTGAGCCACCAGGGAAGCCCTAAAGGGCTGAGGCCATCATTGTAAATAATTGAAAAAGATGAGAATAGCAAATAGAGATTTCCTATTAGGTGAGGATAAATATTATTTCCTGAAATTTTCTTTCAGTTGTGTGTATGTATGTGTGTGTATATATATATATATATATATATATATATGTATATGCATGGATATTTTGCATTGAGTTGTGATTAAAAATGTTTCTCTTTTAGGATGTGGCAGGATGTGCTCCACAGTCACTACTATGTTTGATGACCAAAATATAATTATAAAATTCATAAACCACAGAGTGATTGTACAAAGACAGATGCATATGCACACATGTACACACACACACACACACACACACACACACACACACAAGTTAATGGCTTTTCCCCAAAGCCTTACATTGGCAATATGAACAAAACCCACTTAAAACCAATTCATCCTCAGTTTTATAAATCCAAGGCTGTCTGCTGCTGCTAAGGTGCTTCAGTCGTGTCCGACTCTGTGCAACCTCATAGATGGCAGCCCACCAGGCTCTGCCATCCCTGGGACTCTCCAGGCAAGAACACTGGAGTGGGTTGCCAGTTCCTTCTCCAGTGCATGAAAGTGAAAAGTAAAAGTGAAGTCGCTCAGTCACGTCTGAATTTTCACGACCCCATGGACTGCAGCCTACCAAGCTCCTCCGTCCATGGGATTTTCCAGGCAGTTAGAATAGGGATGTTCTGTCCTAGGGCAAAAAGCTGGAGTCAATATTAGGATCTCTTATTAGGATGTAAAAGACCATGCCTTGGTAAACTACCATCTAAAGGAGGGCCATTCTTGAGGCCCCTTCTGATTATCCTGGAGCCAGAATAGAGAAGGAATAGAGAGAAAGAGAAAGATTTTAGGGAAATCCAAAGGTATCAAACATTGCTGCTCTTAAACACATGAACCCTAAGCAAGCTGTGGAAATAGATAATGAGGGACAAAGCGCAAGAGATCTTCTTGCATCTGTGGCATTCTTTGCATAGATTCCTTGATGGGACACTCAAGCCAAATCTGTCCGCCTAAATGCTACTGTGTTGGACCTTGTAAATGTGGCTGGCTGAAGCCGCTGATGTCATAATTAATCTGACAAGATATCTACACTGAAAGAGGAGAAGAGATGCTTAGCCTGGTCCAATGCAGTATGTCAATGAATAACGGGATGAAGCTAAGAGAAGGTAAAATTGGGCTGAATATCAAGGAAAAAAATTACCTAACAGAAAGGTCTATTAGACAGTGGAGTGGTCTCTCCAGGGGAACAGTGGCAGGCCAGTGGTGCTGGAATCATTTACAAGTTGGCTGTCGAAAGCCCCTGAGAATTTGCTGTGGGGAACAGGACTGAGTTGACAGGAGTGGACAAGATGACCTCGAAGGTGTTTTCCATCTTTAGTGTCTACGATTTTGCGATCGTCCGCTCTTCACTGAAGCACTCCAGCTATAGCTACTCTCTGGGGCCTGAAACACATGAAATAATTGTTAGTAAGATATCCAGGGATGAAACATTTTTGAGGAACCATTGTTCTTGGCCATCTCTTTCCGTTCAAAACTGGGCCGGAGAGAAATGATAAAGGAAACAAGGAGGAAATCAGTGTTTATTGTTCTCAAGGCCGACATTATTATTTTAGTCGGTATTTATTCATTCAAAATATTTGATCAAATGCAAAACTATTCTTAAAGTTTGTATTTGAATATAAAGGCAATTTCTTTGGGACTAGACCATACTAAATTTCTTATTTCTCAACAGGTTGTTTTAGCATTATGTAGAAAGAGCCCATTTTAGGGGTTGTTTAACAGATGAAACAAGTTCTTGGATAAGGAGCATTTTTCCATCTGCAACATGGTTAGAACTTTTGTACATTTGCATTTCTGTGTTTCAGAATTATTCAGGCAATAAATTACTCAGGATGTCAACCTTATGCTGAAATAGAAATGACCTACTTCGTGAGGATCTCATGTATTTTAAATTTAACCTTGTGCCTTTTCTTCAACTGGGAACAGGAGGGCTTTGTAAGTAAGATTGCAAGAAAATCAAAAATAGCTACAATAAATTGAACTCTTACTATGTGCTAGATGTTATTCTAAAGGTTTGATGAGCATTAACTCATTTATTTTCTTATAGCAACCCAGGAGCTAGGTGCTCTTATTACACTTGGGGAACTGAGGCACAGAGAGGTTAAAAATCTTACCTAAGATTACAAACCCAGTAAGAGGCAGATCTGAGTTCAAAACCTGTACCCCTGACCATTATTATTCTACCACCTCCCCAAGTATAGTTTCCTATTTTTTTTAAGACTAATAATGAGGGCAGGGATTTTGTTCTTTCTTTAGTCTTTGATGAACCTCCAGAGCCTAGAACAGTCCCTGGCACATAGTAGGCACTCAGCACATTTTGGCTGGAAGAATGAATGGAAGTTGATATTGGCAGTTCTGAATTTTTCAATTCTAATCCATCTATTCCAAATTTGCTGGTTAAGTGAAAAAGGCAACTTTTTATCTCTCTTCTATTTATCTCAACAATCTTCTTAGATTCAAAAACTTTTCTTCTAGATGCTTCCCTTGACTTCTTGGAAAAGATTAGTTGTCCTTGAAACAGGGTTCAAAAGTATCCTGTATTTCCTTGCCATGGCAACTTTCACACTTTATTGTGATTATTTAGTTGGCCATCTTCCTGGCTTCATGGTAAACTTTTACGGGCAGGGTCTGTGTTTTGCTCACCACCGTAACTATAGACCCAGCACAGAACTGGGCACAGAGTCTGTTTGTCGATAGTTGTTGAGAGAATGAAAGAAGATATTCTTTCTAATTTATTTTTCTTCTTGTTATGTACACAGAGCTTTCATAATCTGTACTAGCTATCTATTGCAGTATAACAAATTACCAAAAACTTGGTGACTTAAAACAATAAAAAGTACTTATTAACTCTTACAGTTTCTGTGGGTCTGGGTGGTTCTGACTCAAAGTCTTTCATGAGGTTGAAGTCAGAAGGCACTTAGGGCTGTTGTTGTCTGAAGGCTCAACTGAGGCTTGAGGATCCAATTCTAAGATGGTTCCCTTACTGGTTTCTTGTTGGCAGGCCTCAGCTGCCTTTTACAGGGGTTCTCCATGGGACTGCCTGAATGTTTCCAGGATGAGGCAGCTGGCTTTCCCCAGAAAGAGTGATGTAAGGGAAGATGGTGAATGCTGCAGTGTCTGTTGTGACCTAGCCTTGGAAGTCATATGCACTTCATTCTGATGGTCATACGGAGTGGTCCTAATTCAGTCTTGGAGGGGACTCTACACAGCATGGGTACCAGGATCAGGGGGAGCCATAATGGGTATCGGTTGCCACACCTACCATTTGACATCTCTTCCTATCCAGCCTGTGAGATATTATTCCTTTTTTACTAATAAGGCCAACAGTAAGTTGCCTAAGATTATATTCAGTGCTTAAATCCAAGTTTAGTTCCTCTAAGCGTTCTTTCCAATATATCATAGCTGAACGATTAAATAAATTACATATAAAAATACTTTTTAGAAAACTCAAGGTATAAAAATCTAAATATCAAATTAGAAGTGTTATTTGCCTTATGTAATAAAAGGATTCCCACTGTATCACAGGATTATTTAAATGGCATATTCAAGAATGACTCAATTTATCAAAGATGAGTTTCATTGTGACTTTTGGGGACACACTTGCTAGGTAATGAGAAGTATAATTTTAAAACGTGTGTTGGAAGCACTCAGTTATATTAGCTTGTGAATTTCTTGAAGGCAGGGATATCTTCAGTGCCAACTCTGGAACCCAGCCTGGAGGAAACGTTCAAAAAATTTTTATTAAGTAAAAGGGTGGTTATGGCAAAATATCTGTGGTTACAATTTCTTAAGAATCTTGTTGTATGTGAAAAGTTGGCATATCATTTAAAAAATTCATTTATTCTTATAGCTAAGTCTGATCTCTACTGAACTTTATGTTACTAGCCTACCTAAAACTTATTTAGATTTTAGTACCAGCCTGATGTAACATGTGACATTTTTTATCCCTACTGAGTTACAAGGTTGAAAAACTGATATATGTCTAATGAAAACAAAGAAAAGTCTCATCTAAAGAATGGATAAAAGACCCGTTTTCATAACATGTAAGTAAATGCAGTGGTAGTATTTATTATAAGACTCAATTAACCAACCAGACTATTGATAAATCTGAATAAAATCTTTTCCATTGAGGGGAAAAAAACACTGAATACTTTTTTAAAAAGTTAAAAAATATATATCACACTACAATTGGGTTAAACACTTGAAGAGATTCTTGGCAGATTTTTCCTTTTTGATAGCCAGAGGGTCTAATGTTTTCTGATTTGTACACTATTGCTGTTTGTAAAGAGTTTCTAAGGGAAAGTGAACAGCTGCTTCTTCAGAATGATTCTTTATCAAGTCTTACCTGCCAAGTTAGTAGTTATCAGGTTTATGGTAGATAGTATGGTTGTTAGCATAAGCTCACATAGGTGGTCACATTATGGTAAGACATAGATAAAAGATGGAAACTGGCAGATTTTATTTTCTTGGGCTGCAAAAGTCACTGCAGACTGTGACTGCAGCCATGATATGAAAAGAAGCTTGCTCCTTGGAAGAAAAGCTATGACAAACCTAGATAAGGTATTAAAAAGCAGAGACATCAATTTGCCAACAAAGATCAGTATAGTCAAAGCTATAGTTTTTCTAGTTGTCATGTATGGATGTGAGAGTTGGACCATAAAGAAGGCTGATTGCTGAAGAATTGATGCTTTTGAACTGTGGTGCTGGAGAAGACTCTTGAGAGTGCCTTGGACTGCAAGCATATCAAACCAGTCAATCCTAAAGGAAATCAACACTGAATATTCAGTGGAAGGAATGATGCTGAAGCTGAAGCTCCAATGCTTTAGCCACCTGATGTGAAGAACTAACTCATTGGAAGAGACCCTTGATGCTGGGAAAGACTGAATGCAGGAGGAAAAGGGGGCAACAGAGGATGAGATGGTTGGATGATATCATGGGCTCAATGGACATGAATTTGATCAAACAGCAAACCCCAGGAGATAGTGAAGGACAGGGAAGCCTGGTGTGCTACAGTCTATGGGGTCACAAAGAGTCAGATACAACTTATCAACTGAATAGCAACAGTAGCATAGATAAAAGATAAAGAGTTAAAGAAAGATTGTTGAATAACTACTGATAAGGATAAGAAGGTTAGTCTTAGAATCCTAATCATGATGATAGCCTGATATAAATATTTTGCGACTTTATCAGTTTAGTTCAGTTCAGTCATTCTGTCATGTCAGACTCTTTTTGACTCCAAGGACTGCAGCACACTATGCTTCCCTGTCCATCACCAACTCCCAGAGCTTGTTCAAACTCATGTCCATAGAGTTGGTGATGCCATCCAACCATCTCATTCTCTGTCATCCCCTTCTCCTCCTGTCTTCAATCTTTCCCAGAATCAGGGTCTTTTCCAATAGTCAGTTCTTCACATCAGGTGGCCAAGTATTGGAGCTTCAGCTTCAGCATTAGTGCTTCCAGTGAATATTCAGGACTGATTTCCTTTACGATTGACTGGTTTGATCTCCTTGCTATCTATCCAAGGGACTCTCAAGAGTCTTCTCCAACACCATACTTCAAAAGCATCAATTCTTTGGCACTCAGCTTTCTTTATAGTCCAACTCTCACATCCATTCATGACTACTGGAAAAGTCATAGTTTTGAGTAGAAGGACCTTGGCAACTTTATACAGTTTATTTTTGTGATGATGGTAATATAAGATGATTTCTCTTAATCTTAGTTCAGGTAATGTAGATGCATATTTCCAAGTGTTGAGCTTTCTGCATGGATTTTGAATTAGTCATTCTTCTGTTTAAATAGCTGTTTAACTGAAAGAAGCATCTATCACAGGAATGGAAGTACATGCAATGTCATATCCTACCCCTTCCTCACCCAGAGCAGACTTTTACCACGGCACGTTTTGTCCCCAAGTCAGTGTTTGGGGTTGGCAAAAGAACTGGAGATTTGCAAAATTAGGAGAGATCAAAATTATCACCCACAAGAGAGAACTATATAGCAATATATAGGAATTTGCCTTGATAAGTCAATAACTTACTTGTTGGCTAAGGATAGTAAATTAAAGTCACCTAGGGAAATTATAAGGGAAACATTTGCTCTTTTGTGTAAGTTGTCATGGATTGTCACTTAATGTTTTGAATATAAGAAGAATATATAAGAATTAAAATTTTATTTTTAGTTCAAAAAAATTTAAAACTAAGAACACTCAATAGATTGACTCCTGTTTTAAAGCAAAATCTACCCATAAAAGGTATAGAAGATTAAAACTAGAAAGGACCGCTGAGACCACATATTCCCACCTACTCTCCATTTTATCCATTTTATCATTGTAAAAAGTAAGATTCTCTCAAATTGGGGAGCTGCCTCATATAGTTCACAAAGCTCATAAATGATAGCAGTGGGGCTAGTGAAGTTGTTGCAGTCTTAGTTGGCCATTTCACCCACTGAGTTCAGCCTCTGTAGTGAAGGCAAAAAGGAGGTGGATTTCACAATCTTCAACTCTAAGGTATAATGTTTTTCTCTAACCCCTCATGAACCCCCGATATTACATATTTATTTATTGTCCGTCTCCACCTACTAGAATGTAAACTTCTCGAGGACTAGGTCTGTTTCTGCTTTGTTCTCTACTATTTCCCTATTACCTCCTCCTCATGTATTGAGGATATAGTACATGTCCAAAAAACAGATACCATTGAATAAATGAACTGAGATGGGGCTCATTTGCTTTGAGAATCTTTGCTAATCTCTTGCTCCAGATAGCTACCACCAGCTGACTGAAGTTAGCTTTTGAGTAACTTGTGCTGGGCAGGCTCCAAGGTCACTCCCATGATCCTCTTCTCCTGCTGTTCACATCCTTATATAATCAGTTCTGTCTCCTTGAGAGGAGGCATGATCTGTGACTTGCTTCTACCTGTAGAATTCAGCAAAGGTAACAGGATATGTATGATTACATGTATGTGATTTCATTAAATAAGATTGTGATACCAGTCTTGCCAAAAGACATTCTTTCTTGCTGGTTTTAAAGAAGAAGCAAACTGCCATATTTTGAGCTGCTTATGAAGAGGATCACTTGACAGGGAACTGAGGGTGGCTTGTAGATGACATCCAGCAAGAAACTGAGACCTCAGGCCAACAGTCTGCAAGGCACTGAATGTGACCAGGAACCACTTTACTTTTCCAGCTGAGCCACAGATGAGACCCCAGCCCTGATAATACCTTCACTGCAGCCTTGTAGAAGACCAAGTGAAGCCAGGCCCAGACTTCTGATTCACAGAAACTGTGAGACAGTAAATGTGTGCAGTTTTAAGCTGCTGTTTGTTGTAATTTATCTAGCAATAAATAACACCCTTCATTTAGATGCATTTCTTTCATTTGGATATTCACAGAATAGAACTCTGAACTAGGTTTGGAGTATTCTAAATGCAACACTGTAATCTAGGAGAAAATGAAGCTCTCTTTAACGTGAAAAGGCTTAGTCTCTGGTTTGGTTTCTGTTGAATCCACAGGGCTGTAGCATTCAGCTCTTTATAATCTACTGGCATTTAATCATGACTTCTTATTCACAGAAGTCAGAGTTCCCTTCCCTTTACTCCTTTCTACTCGCTTGATTGCCAACATTCAAACTAATTCACAAGACAGACTGGGCATGGAGTCAGGGTGGAAGCATATCTGGGTCTCTCCGTTTATTTCCAAAAATTGTTCTCCACATTTTGACTGTATTTCAAATTAGCCAGAGGTAAGTAACCAAAGATGCCGTTCTCTGAAAAGGTGTTTTCATTTAAAATGGTTTGTCTGTGTAGACTGTGTGTGTTAGTAAAGGTTGATGAAGCCCCTTTAAAAAAATGGAGTCAAGGACTTCCCTGGTGCTCCAGTGGTTAAGAATCTGCCTTCCAGTGCATGGGACTCAGGTTTGATCCCTGGTCAGGGAACTAAGATCCTACATGCTGCCCATGTGCTGCAATGAAGACCCACTGCAGTCAAAATAAATAATAATAATAATAAATCTCTCTTTAAAAAAGGAGTCAACTGTTTATGAGTCTAAATGGCCTTAACTATTTTTATTACTGAATTTTGTGGGGTTGGCGGTTTCTGTGTGTGGTGAAATTGTGCTTTTGCATAATAGCCTTTGTATAATTTTATACTGTCCTTGTCCTGCCTCTGTACTTCATGAGTAATTGATGATATCAGTATCTTTTCCTTTACAAAATTGTTGCTGTTTAGCAAAATTCGCTTTATATCCAATCTCATTTTTTCCAACTGATTCCATTGAAAGTTACTTGGATATCCATAAAAAAGTCATCAAATAATGAGTTGAGGCTGTTTTATGAAGATAATGTTAACCTTATGGCCACGTCTCTGAGCTCCTAGAGTTATGTTCGATGTGTTTTGCAGTTACTTTAGAACTACAAGACACTATCCTCTTCTTTACTTACCAAGTTGTTTACTTTACTTACCAAGGAAAACATTTTATTTGAAGACTTGTCCTTTTTTATGTATGTAAAGCCTTCAGAACGGAGACCTTAATGTTCCTCCTTACCGGACTTCCAATGCCTCTGAGAGCTAGCCTGCAATACCTGATTTTACCATTAGGTGCTGCTCTTTAAAATTTCCTCCCCACTCCCCTACACACCCAACTAATTTGAGGATACAGAAGCACCCCATACTTAATTTTTTTTTTGATACATTTTTGTTTGAAGAAATATTTTTTCTTAAATAAATCTCAGAAGCCACAACCCTAACCTGAATTTTCAAGTCTGACATTTATAAGTTATTGTAAAATAAATTACTGAGCTATTCTAGGAATGCTATCAGATTTCACTTTTACAGAATGCTAATTTTTTTTAAGTGCAAAGAGATCTTTCTTACAAGAAAATATGTTAAATATATTAAAAATGTATAACCTGGGAACTGTCTTTGAAATACATTTTTTTTTTTTATTGTTCAGATGTTTCTTTTCTGAGTAAACTAGAAATTACCTAGATATTTTGATTTCATTGTCAACTGCATACATTTTTCAAGTGTAATTGAATTTCTTGAAAGAAGTAAAAATATACTTTTCTGTTTTTTAAAAAGTAGCAGAAAGAATTCCAAAGAAAAAAGAACTTTTACTGCAAGAGTGGCATTTCTAATCTTTGTGCTTCCATAATAGACTAAGGATTAAGAGTTGTGGCGGCAGCAGCTATTTTTTTGGAGGGGGGGATGTACATAATGGATCTGAGGCAATAATTCAATGCTTAAGTTGTCTCATGTTCCATGAAACCTTGAAGTAGGATGTCAGAGTGGCTCAGATACAATGTTTGTGACAATAAGCAGCCAGCAGCCCTCGGCAGAAGTTGTGGACTTACAGGTTAACTTTGGGTGTTCCACTGAGGTTACCAGCCCATCTGTCAGTTCCTGGAGACCTACCTGGGCAGGGGAAGATAAGAGTTAATCTGGGATCTGGAAGACAGGTGTAATAAAAATAATAAAAATCACAGAACTCAGTATATTTCAACATAGAGAGTCATATTCAGGGAGGAAGTTATCTTTATGGGAAGGTTTCCTCTTTTATTCTTTACATTTTTTTTTCTTTAAAAAATATTTGCTGATTTTGGAAAATTGTTTCCTGTGAATGAAACTCTTCACTTTAGGGTTGATATGTTGTGGCTTATGAAAATTTGAAATACCTGTTATGGATCAGCTCTCACTTAGCAAGGGCTGTATTTGTCAGGTGATGATTGAAGTTGTAAATCAGTATTCTTGGATCTGGAATTTCCTATAGTGAAGCAAATAGCTGCAAACCTCAGCTTTAAGAATAAAATAAAATGAAACAAGCAGTAATAATAATAAAAAAAAACCTTGACAGGCAAATTTGGTGTTTCACGTTGTGCATTTCTTTTCAGTCTCTCAAACTTTCTGAACACTATAATTTGTTTGTACTGCTGCATCACTATCATCAAAGATACAGGACTTTATTAGCTCTTCTCTCCTAGGAATGACTTTTTTTAAGAGAAAGGAATGCATAAAAGTTCAGCCACTTGAATCTGTGTAATCACTCTTCTAGCAAAAAGTTTTGTATTTCTTTAGTATAAAAAAGGAAAGAAGGAAGAAAGACTATAAAGAAAGGAAGAAATAGTGAAAGGGAAAGAAGAAGAGAGGAAAAGAAGAAGAAAGAGAGAGAAAGAAACCGTGGGACACATTTTCTTTTGGAAAAGTACAGCACCAAGGTGACAATATTGTGCCATGAGATTGGGATGATTTCTCAAGCCTTCCCTTCCAAGTTCAGCCACATTCCCTTCCAAGTTGAACAGCTCTTAGAAATAAATAGTTCACATGTTCAGAGCACAATGTTAGTAAACAATAATTCCTTTACTGTCTGTGGGGAAAATTTTGTCCTTGCTGTGGATCAGGACTGAATGGTCATCTTAGTTTTAGTTCAAGTGCTTTTAAACATTTGAAAGGAATTAAGATGAGATCAAATGAGAAGTGATAGTGAAGTGGCTTTAATAGCCTGTGGGGCGGAATCATGGGTTATTAACAGTCTAAGCTGATCATTTAGTCACAAGTCTGAAGTCTGTGTCTAGCTTTGCTCTTCCGCAGCTGAGATCCCTTCATAAGACAGCTGTCCAGAACATGGAGGAGAGAGAGCTAAAGGGGTGAAGGAGGAACTTTCAGTTGGTGGCGGAGAACCTTGCATTGGCTGCTCCTCTGTGTTAATAATCAATCTGTCTCTACATCCGAAGATATGCTCATCAGCTTTTCCAAACCAAAATGGGATGGCCCTACCATTTAGCTGGAGGACATGAAGCTGAGTTGGACTTCTTACCTGGACCGGCTTCCAGTTCTTAGTACTTTGATGTTTTCTCTTTCTACTGTGTTTACCACCATCTTGCCATCTCAGCAGTCGTTCTTTTGTTATCCATCCTACTTGATCTCTCTTCTCCTGAGCCATGGAAGGGAGGGAACCAAGGGTAGGGGTAGATAAGTGTGAATGGGTCCATGGGCTTCCATGATACCATATTTAGAAGTGTCTGGAAGCCAAGAGGGTGACCCTGGCCTTGAAGTGAAAGAATCCGAGCCCACTGTATAGAACCAGCAGCCTGGGTGCCTACCTTGGGCTAGCTCACCAGCTTTCATTGTGGACTGTGGGACAGAAGGGCAGTGAATTAGTGGAAAAGATTGGGAGCTGGATGGGGGAAGATGATTCTGCTTTGAAGCACGTCTGTCCTGCTCTGCACAGGAAGCCTGGGTTTGGGATTCTTGTAATTGTTTGATATTCCTGATAGAGCTTGTAGCCTGTTGGCAATCTATCCAGATGCAGAAAAAGATTCTCTTTAAGTTAGGGGGAAAAAAAAACCCTCTTGATCTTAAAAAACAAAAAACCAAAATACACCTCTGCTTTGCTCCTTCTTGTGACACACAAAGGGGATGGCGAGTGATAGAGTGGAGAAGAGTGATGATGGCAACTGTCCTCAAGGGCTGTTTTGAGAAGCTGGGGAAGAGGTACAGGCCTAGGCTGCCAGACCCTGTGTTCCGTTGAGGTAAAGACCCGAAGACACCAAACAACTGAGATGGAAGACAGAACCTCCTGTTAGCTCCTCACACACACGTCCCTCTTCCCCAGGCCTTTCTCTCAGGTGGCCTCACGTTTCATCCAGTCCCTGCAGTAATTCATCTGGTTTGTAGGCCTTTCCTGTGGGGCTGCTGGGTAATGTTCTCGGGACAGGGCTTTGGCGGTGAGAACCATTTGGCAAAAGGTCACCCACTCCCAGGATCCGGTCTGGCCACAGCCTGCCTCCACCCCCCTCCATTGGTTGTAACTCTTCATTCTTGAGACCACAGGGCAAGGAAAGAGGGCACAGTGGAGCCAGCTGAGTGCCTCCCCCAGCTTAGGTTTCCATGATTTGAGAAAAGAAAGCTGAGTGATAACAAGGGCTAACTCCTCTAGAAACTTCCTGTCACCCTAGAGCAGCAGTTCTCAAATTTTAGCACCTGTCCAGATCTCCTAGAGAATTTGTTTACACTTAGATTTCTGGGCCCCACTCTTAGAGTTTCTGATTCACTAGGGCTGGGGTGGGCCTAGCAATTTGTGTCTAACAAGCTCCCAGGTGCTGCTGATCCCAGAGGCCCAGGGACCCTGCTTGAAGACCCCCTGAAGCTCAGGGCGAGCCCTGGCTCGCTGCCTGACTCCATCTGTGACCTCTGTAGATAGCTCTGATCCTACTGTGTTGTAGCAGCTTTCTGCATGTCTGCCTGCTTCTTCAAACTCTGTGGTCCTCGAGGGAGTTTTTCCGTTTCTAGGGCAGAGCTTGGCAGGTCGAGAGCATTCAGAATGATTTTGTTGAAGGGTGATTTTTGAGATGCTGTATCACATGCTTTGATGTGCTTTAGAATCATAGACTGTTATGGGAATTTAGAGCTGACCTATCCAACCAAGTTGTTCTACAAACAGAGAAACTGGAGTTCAGAAAAACCCAGGTCATAAGATCGCACAAGATTGCCCAGGATCACATAACTTGCCAGTTGTATACTCCAATTAAGTGCCCTAATTATTTCCAAGGTTTATCGAACAGTTGTTCACTATGTGCTAGAAATCAGGCTCCACTCTCAGTTGGATTCTCCAGGCAAGAATATTGGAGTAGGTTGCCATGCCCTCCTTCAGGGGATTTTCTCAACCCAAAGATTGAACTCGAGTCTCTTACGTCTACCTGCATTGGCAGGCAGGTACTAGCACCACCTGAATCTCCCTGTATCATCATTTAATTCTCAGAGCAATCCTGTGCTTAGTCGCTTAGTCTTGTCCGACTCTTTGCGACCCCATGGACTGTAGCTCACCAGGCTCCTCTGTCCATAGAGATTCTCTAGGCAAGAATACTGGAGTGGGTTGCTATGCCCTCCTCCAGAGGATCTTCCCAACCCAGGGATCGAACCCAGGTCACCTGCATTGCAGGTGGATTCTTTACCATCTGAGACACCAGGGAAGCCTGAGTAATCCTGAGTTGGAACAATTACTGTACTCATTTTGCAAGTGTGAAAGCCAAGGCTCTGAGAGGTAAATTGCCTCAGTCACACAATAAGTGAGGAACCAGGCAGTGTGACCAGAGGATGATCAAACTACTGTTCTGCCTGACTATAGTTGGTGCTCGATGAATGTTGAGGTTCTGATGAATTCAGTTTTGCTATCTGTGACCCGGGGAGTTACTTCTTGCACAGATTTTTGGAGGCCAAAATGAGAAATACATATGTAAACGCTTTGACACTGTGAAGCACTGTAGGACTGGACGATGCTTTCAGGAGGCTCTCTGTGCTTCTGCAGGCACTTTCCCCTCTGGCTGAAGTGCCCTGCAGTGTTGGCTCCACAGCTGGTCAAGTCTTGCTTTTAGAGAGTCTTGATTGCCCTTCTTAATACACCTGTGTACGTGTGTTTTTCTTTTTTTTAAAAATCTCATTCGCAGTGCATTGCCTCACGTTGTGAGGTGTTGGCTTGAACACCTGTATGTAGTCTGTACTGCATTGTCATGTAGCGACCCTGCTGTATCCATGTCTGTACTCCCAGGAGCATTACATGGAGGGGCCTCGGTACCAGCTGAATTGGAGGTGCCCAGGTAGCATTATCCACCTGGATAGGTGGGCTGGGCAGGCATTCCCATCCTGGAATGGACAGTACAATGGCTGAGCTGGGCTGAGCCCTGGGGTGGCCCATGCTCCCACAGTGAGTTTCTGGCGGAGCTTCAACCAGAGCTTAGGCTTCTGGGATCCTGTTCGTGATCACTGCCTCCCCAGGAGCTGGTCAGTGAAATGGAAAATTAGGACCATCCTTCCTTGGCCTCCAGGTCCTCCTCATCTTTGCCGACCAATCGTGTGTTATTCTTTCTCAGATGTCCAGGTCCTTCCAAAATGATCAGGAAACTTCCTGAGACTGCCCAGCTTCTGATGGCCAAGATTTGGGAAAATTGTCTTTGATGGCGTGGAGACTGCCCAGAGGAGGGGAGGAGGAGTGTAGAGTCACAGGTTTTGTGGGCCTCTCAACCAAATCCAGGCTTTGAATGGGGCATAGTAAAATCTTGCTGTTACTCCCTCCTCCCTAAACACACACATACACACACACACACGAGTGTCTGTGTGTGTACATACACATGCACTCCAGATATCTCTATATATGCATATTTATATCTATATGTATCTCTCTACATATCTATATATGTATGTTTGTGGCTGCTTTGGGACCACTGAATTTTTCTCCCTCCCCAGCGGAGCTCCCTTTGGGAACATGGCCCTAGTGGTAATTTGGGAGTGTTTGAATCAGTCTGTCATCCCACACCAGAAGCTTTTTTCTTTCTCTTGGTTGTTCCTGCCAGTTCTCTTTGGTTTTCTTTGTACTGTATTCTCAGCTAGGGATAAAATATGGTTTATCCTTGCTGGCTGGGAGGGACTGACTCACTAGAGAGTGAACCCCTCAGGAATAGTTTACTGATGCAGGGATTAAAATGAGCTGTGTCCACCCTGCCATACGCTGCATATTTCAAAGATGGGATGGAGCCAGCCCCTCATGCATGCGCCAGCCTCCTGGAGAGCTTTATGATGATGACTCCCTCTCCTGTTCACTTCAGGGCATGTGGGTGCCAGGAGCAGAGACAAGTTTGAATGTAAGCAAAGTTGCTACTTCAGCTCTTGCTGCCCCAGGGCCTGAATGTAGATAAAGTACAGCTCCTGAGACCTGGGTGAGGGCCTGTGAAGAAGATACATGGAGCCTCCAGGCCTTGGCCAACCCTGTAGAGGATTTCTTTCTAGTCTCCTCTTCTTGGCCCGTTCACATCCCACTTTCTCTGGGTCCAGTCTACACCCTGGTTCTGCTGAGAAGCCCCTGTGTTGGCAGAGGAGCAGTGGTCATGTTGCCCAGTGGATCTCACAGCCATGCACTTGCTGGTGTGTGGGGCATGTGTCACAGACATGCCCATGTCGGGCAGTAAAGAGTTGATGTTCGACTGGTGTGGGCAGGCCTAGGACCAGGGCCCTGAATGATGAGACGCTCCCTCACTGCCTCGAGAAGGAGCATTTTAATTTCAGGATCCTCATCTCTCAGATGGATGCAATTAGTCTGCTTTTCCCTGGGGAAGGAGCAAGAAGGGGCTGAGGAGGAGCAGTAGTGTCATTTTAGGGCACTTTGGAAATCACAGGACTGAGTCCTAAGGGGTCTCCTCAATAACATAGGTGAAAAGTTCTATGCTTTTTTAGGTACATGAACTCCAAATCCCCTAACTTCTCTCTCATTCTAAAGAGCAAGCTGGGATGGAAGTGACAGTGACCTTCTCATGGGGGAAATCTCGAATCTCTTCTCAATTATTAGAACAAAATAAATTATTTTCAAGCCGTAAGTTGTTATGGGAACAATGTGCCTGTGACTCAGGTCATATCTGTTAGAGACACATGGTTGCTTCCCAACACAGTGGAGAACTGCGTTTCTAACGCAGTCTACCTTTGATAATAGACGGTCCTATACAGTTCACAGTCTTCCCAGGTGGCTCAGTGGTAAAGAATCTGCCTGCAATGCAGGAGACGTGGGTTCAATCCCTGGGTCGGGAAGATCCCCTAGAGAAGCAAATGGCAACCCACTCCAGTGTTCTTGCCTGGGGAATCCCATAGACAGAAGAGCCTGGCGGGCTACAGTCCATGAGGTCACAGAGAGTTGAACATGACTTAGCAACTAAACAACAACAATAATATATGGTTTAGTGTTTTGGGTTTGAGTGTTATCTCCCTAAAAGTATTGTAGGACCATGGTGTTAGGACTGAAAGGCATATTAAAGTCATCTGGTTCAATGTCTTTATTCAGTGTATGAGGAAAGTGTTGTCCCGAGAGGTAGATAACTCACTCAAGGTCACACAGTGAGTTATGGGCTAGCAGTGGAATCTGACCTCTCAGCCCTTAGTCTAGTGCTCGTTCCCCTTTCTGATGCCACCTGTGTCTTTGTGGCATGCTGGCTGTGTATCCTATTCATAAAAGGACCAAGAATGCATATGCCAAACCTCACCTGAATGCCATGTACATAAAAGCAAGAATGAATTAAAAATAGTCAGGAAGTCTCCTTGGGAGTTTTACCACATTGCCCATTCTTTCCTTAATATGGCTGAGATTTCTACTCAGCTTTTTTTATATTTGAGAATACTTAGAAGCAACTCAACAGTCCAAAAACGAGATTGGTAAATGATGGTACATGCCCATAATGCATTGTCTTGCAGTTATTTAAAATGATGCTGTAGAATAATAGCTATCAACACAGAGAAGTACAGTAGAATGTTATGTGTAAAGCAGCAGAATTCTTAAGTATATAGGAGTATAACCTTAGTTCAGAAAAAAATAAATCCAGTATACACAAAAAAAGGGATATCAAAATGTTAACAGCTGTTATAATATCTGGATATTGGATTATGGAGTGATCTTTATTCTTTTCTGTATTTCCATTTTTTCAATGAAGATTTATTACTTTTATATCAGGGAGAAACAAAAGGTGTTATTTTTTTAAGAAGAAGTCGGCACTAGAAAGATTTATACACAGTCCTCCAAAAAAGTCAGTTGGGAATGCATGCTCTCCTACAATACAAATTCAGATCTCAATGTGGCTCCTGACAGCAGTTCTGATAAAAGGATAGGAAAGGTGAATTTGGAATTTGAGTTTTCTTTCCTTTATTGGTTCTGGGCCAGATCATTTGATCTCCCTGTTTTCAGTCTTCTGGTGTCTCTTATGGGTGTAATCCTTCTACCTTCTCTGGGGAAGGAGAGGGCAATATATGTAGGAAGGAGCCATACACACTCAGAAGTACCTTGGAAGTCTTAAATCCTTGGCCATAAAGAGGTCAAAGTGAATGGGTGGTAATGACCGAAGGGAGCTGCGGAAACTCAGCTCAGGCTTCCGGAATGTGAAATAAAGATAGGACTGGACCCTGCTGCTCAGGATTCTCCTGCTGTGTTGGAAGTGAGGCGTGGAAATCCCCTCAGCTGGTGTTTGGCAAATTTGCATGGAATACTCCTTAGCTGAACCGGCTTGGCCTTCAAAAACTGATCAGGGGAGTTTGGAGGAAGCTGAGGTTTCTGTCACCGCAGTCTAACATTGCGGTTCTTCCCAGAGATGACACTTGCTGTCGGGGCCCATGTTGGCCTCCCACAGAGAAAGAGGATTGGGATGCCCTCTGCCTGGGAACTGGGAATGAACGAGACAGCCTGAGGCTCCCGGATGACGGGTTCATGTGGACCACAACTCAGTCGATGGATTCTTCTCTCTGCTTTGCAGGGGCTTCCTGAGCCACTTGAGAAATGTGCAAATATTTTTGTCTTGCAACTAGAAAAACTGCCAAATTGAGGGCAGGAGGAGAAGGGACCTCCTTCCCCCAAACCCGCTGATGTGAAAACACAGGCCTTTCTTTTCTTTAGGGTGGCTCGGCGTGGCTCCAACTTGACTCCGAGCACTGGTCCCTGAGACTTTGACCTGATCTGGGAAGGTTTGAAAGGCTAATCCACTCATTCCCATTCCAGACAGTCATAGTTTAGGGCTGCTGGTGGATACAGTCTACACTGTGGAAAAGAGCAATGTGATTACAATTGGTTTTACCGGCTCCCCGGAGCCCGCAGGGAGGCTCCCTCTGTCATAATGTGGGGCTGACCACCAGGATGACCTGGGCAGCCAGCCTCTGGGATGGCCCTCTGATCTTTAGCTGATCGACCTCCTCTGCAGCCGAGACATCAGCAGAAGTCTCGAAGGCAAGCAGGGCACGTCCTTCTGGACTGTGTGTGACCTCCTGTTTTAATCACTGTTGCTCTTGATCCTGCTGCTCCAGGAAATCTGAAATGAGTCTTGCTGATGGAGCAAATGACAAGTCTTGAAAGCTTGTGCTGGTGACATCTTGCCAACTTTCAAGGCTTAGCTCAGATGCAGTTTTTACAGTGAAGCCCTCTCTCATCCTCCGTTTTCCATTCCTTCCTGTCTCCAGCCTATGTTTCAGACCTTGAGTTAGCCCTCATTCCTTTCTGCTGTGCATTTCAGTTCATTGCTTGCCTGTCTGTCTGCACCTCTGAGCTATAAACTCCACAGCATTCTTCACTGTGCTGGCCTTGTGTAGGTGCCCATTAAATGCCTGGTGGTTTGAAATAAAAGGATGGGCCCCATGGTACTGGTGTACTCCAACTTTGCCGGTTGCTTTGACCATTCCTGGTCCCACACTAAGTTTATTTTCTTCCCTTAATACCTACCTTGGTATGGGAGGCTGAGGCAGTCCATTGATTAAACAATAAATAATAAGTCAGCAAAGATGAGCCTTTTTCCAATGGCTCAGTGGGTAAAGAACCTGCCTACAATGCGGGAGGTGCAGGAGACGCTGGTTCAATCCCTGAGCTGGGAAGATCCCCTGGAGGAGGAAATGGCAACCCATTCCAGTATTCTTGCTTGAAAAATACCATGAACAAGGAGCCTCTAGGGGTACAGTCCAAAGGTTTGCAAAGAGTTGGATATGACTGAGCGGCTGAGCACACATACCACAGCCTTAGGGAAAGTCCTGTTCTAGGGTTGTAAGTGAGACTGGAACGTGCCAGCACAATCAGCCAAGGGCTTCTATCTCCTTCTTTTTGGGCTTCCCTGGTGTCTCAGATGGTAAAGAATCTACCTGAAATGCAAGAGACCTGGGTTTGATCCCTTGGTCAGGAAGAACCCCTGGAGAAGGGAATGACTACCCACTTTAACATTTTTGCCCAGAGAATTGCATGGACAGAGGAGTCTGGTGGGCTACAGTTCACAGGGTTACAAAGAGTTAGACATGACTGAGAGACTAACACTTTCACTTTTCACTTTCAGTAAGAGGAATGCCCTGGCCCTCAACTTTGAAAGACTTGTAATGGAACCTCTAAGAAAACATTACCCACCTGGACAAATAAGAACCATGCTGGATGGTGCTGGAAGTTGTGGACAAGGTCACAGGTACTATCAGAGAGGCCATTCTGGAGGGGAACAATTTCCCTTTGCACCTTAATGATGGGGAGGATTCTGATGAACCAGTCTATCATTTTCCAAGCAAGAAGAGGAAAGAACTTGGAATTTGTGTCAAAGATTTGAGTTTATTTTCTGACACGGACCTTTTCTAGGCCAAAGACAAGCCACATAACCACTCTAGCCCCCTATTTTTAAAAATGAGAATCCTGAAAAAAGACTGCTTGGCTTTCCTTCTGGGATGCTGGTGGCATAAAGGAGTGAAACCTTTTAGAAATAGTAAAAGCATATATAAATATCATTTCTTAATATTTCCCTTATCAGTAGGGAGGATGTGTTATCTGCTTGCATGTTTTTAGAAGCAGTTTATTCCATTTGTTAAGGCAATTCATTGTGTGAGTCCCTGTATAACATTTTACATCTTTCTGACCTACTCTGATTATTGCTAAACTCCCTCATTGAGGTTTTTTCCAATGCATTCTTGTGCTTTTAAAACTGTCTTTTAATCCAGTTGTTGTTTAGTCACTAAGTTGTGTCTGACTCTTTGTAACCCCATGGACTGCTTCACACCAGGCTTCTCTGTCCTTCACTATCTCCCAGAGTTTGCTCAGATTCATGTCCATTGAGTCCATGATGCCGTCCAATTGTCTCATCCTCCATCAGCCGCTTCTCCTCTTGCCTTCAAACTTCCCCAGCATCAGGATTTTTTCCAATGAGTTGGCTCTTTGTATCAAGTGGCCAAAGTATTGGGGCTCTAGCTTCAGCATCAGTCCTACTGAATATTCAGCATTGATTTTCTTTAGGATTGACTGGTTTGATTCTTTGCAGTCCAAGGGACTCTCAAGAGTCTTCTCCAATACCACAGTTCAAAAGCATCAGTTCTTTGGTGTTCAGCCTTTATGGTCTAACTCTCATATCTGTATGACTACTGGAAAAACAAAAGCTTTGACTATACGGTCCTTTGTCAGCAAAGTGATATCTCTGCTGTTCAATATGCTGTCTAGGTTTGTCATAACTTTTCTTCCAAGGAGCAAGTGTCTTTTAATTTCATGGCTGTAGTCACCATCTTCAGTGATTTGGGGGCCCAAGAAAATAAAATCTGTCACTGCTTCTACTTTTCCCCTTATATTTGCCTTAAAATGATGGGACTGGATGTCATGATCTTGGTTTTATGAGTGTTGAGTTTTAAGCCAGCTTCTTCACTCTCCTCTTTTACCCTCATCAAGAGACTCTTTAGTTCCTCTTTACTTTCTGCCTTTAGAATGGTATCATCTGCATATCTGAGGTTGTTGATATTTCTCCTGGCAAACTTGATTCCAGCTTATGATTCATGCAGCTCAGCCTTTTTCATGGTGTACTCTACATAGAAGTTAAACAAGCAAGGCGACAGTATACAGCCTTGTTGTATTCCTTTCCCACTTTTGAACCAGTCCATTGTTCCATGTCCAGTTCTAACTGTTGCTTCTTGTCCCACATACAGGTTTCTCAGGAGATAGGTAAGATGGTCTGGTATTCCCATCTCTTTAAAAATTTTCCACAATTTTTTGTGATCCACACAGTCAAAGGCTTTATTTAACATAGTCAGTGAAGCAGAAGTAGATGTTTTTCTGGAATTCTCTTGCTTTCTTTATGATTCAATGAATGTCAACAATTTGATCTCTAGTTCCTCTGCCTTTTCTAAATCCAGCTTGAACGTCTGAAATTTCTTGATTCACATACTGCTGAAGCTTTAAGGATTGTTTATGCTTGAGCATAACCTTACTAGCATGCAACAGGAGCACAATTGTATGATAGTTTGAACATTCTTTGACATTGCCCTTCTTTGGGATTGGAATGAAAACTGATCTTTTCCAGTCTGGTGGCCACTGCTGAGCTTTCCAAATTTGCTGACATATTGAGTGCAGCTCTTTAACAGCATCGTCTTTTAGGATTTGAAATAGCTCAACTAGAATTCTATCACCTCCACTAGTTTTAGTTGTAGTAATGCTTCCTAGGGCTTCCCTTGCAGCTCAGTTGGTAAAGAATCTGTCTGCAGTGCAGAAGACCTGGGTTTGATCCCTGGGTTGGGAAGATCCCCTGGAGAAGGAAATGGCAACCCACTCCAGTATCCTTGTCTGGAAAATCTCATGGACAGAGGAGCCTGGTGGGCTGCAGTCCATGGGGTTGCAGAGTCGGGCATGACTGAGAGACTAACACTTACACTTAATGCTTCCTAAGGCCCACTTGACTTCCCACTTCTATCTGGCTCTAGGTGAGTGACCACACCATTGTGGTTATCTGGGTCACCATTTCTGTATAGTTCTTCTGGGTATTCTTGCTGCCTCTTCATAATCTCTGTTGCTTCTATTAGGTCCTTACTGTTTCTGTCCTTTATCATGCCCATCCTTGCATGAAATGTTGAATGAAAATGAAAAACATTGCATGAAATGTTCCCTTGATATCTCCAGTTTTCTTGAAAAGATCTCTAGTCTTTCCCATTCTATTGTTTACTTCTACTTTGCATTGTTCATTGGAGAAGGCCTTATCTTTCCTTACTCTTCTCTGGAACTCTTCATTCAGTTGGGTATGGCTTTTCCTTTCTCCCTTACTTTTTTTTTTTTTTAAATTTTATTTTATTTTTAAACTTTACATAATTGTATTAGCTTTGCCAAATATCAAAATGAATCCGCCACAGGTATACATGTGTTCCCCATCCTGAACCCTCCTCCCTCCTCCCTCCCCATACCATCCCTCTGGGTCGTCCCAGTGCACTAGCCCCAGCTATTTGTAAAGACTCCTCGGACAACCATTTTGCCTTCTTGCATTTCTTTTTCTTTGTGATGATTTTGGTCACTGTCTCCTGGACAATGTTATGAACCTCTCTGTCCATAAGTTCTTCAGACACTCCGTCTACCAAATCTAATCCCTTGAATCTATTCATCATCCCCACTGTAAGGGATTTGATTTAGGTCATAGCTGAATGGCCTAGTGGTTTCCTTAACTTTCTTCAATTTAAGCCCAAATTTTGCAATAAGGAGCCCAGGGTCTGAATCACAGTCATCTCCAGGTCTTATTTTTGCTGATGCTATAGAGCCTCTCTATCTTTGGCTGCAAAGAATATAGTCAATCTGATTTCAGTTTTGACCATCTGGTGATGTACATGTGTAGAGTTGTCTTTGTGTTGTTGGAAGAGGGTGTTTGCTATGACCAGTGTGTTCTCTTGGTAATCTCGGTTAGCCTTTGCCCTGCTTCATTTTGTATTTCAAGGCCAAATTTGGCTGTTACTCCAGGTATCTCTTGGCTTCCTCCTTTTGCATTCCAGTTCCCTAAGAAAAAGACGTCTTCTTTTGGTGTTAATTCTAGAAGGTCTTATATGTCTTCATATAATTGGTCAACTTCAGCTTCTGTGGCCTCACTGGCTGGGACCTAGGCTTGGATTACTGTAATTCTGAGTGATTTCTCTTGGAAAGGAATTGAGATTAAGCTGTTGTTTTTGAGGTTGCACCCAAGTACTGCATTTTGGACTCTTTTATTGACTATGAGGACTATTCCATTTTGTCTAAGGGATTCTTGCCCACAGTAGTAGATAGAAAGGTCATCTGAGTTAAATTCACCCATTCCCATCCATTTTAGTTCACTGATTGCTAAGATGTCAATGTTCACTCTTACCATCTCCTGCTTGACCACATCCGATTTACCTTGATTCATGGACCTAACATTCCAGTTTCATATGCGGTATCGTTCTTTATAGCACTGGACTTTATTTTCACCACTAAACATATTAACAACTGAGCATTGTTTCCTCTTTGGCCCAGATACTTCATTCTTTCTGGAGTTTTTAGTAATTGCCTTCCCCTCTTCCTTATTAGTGTATTGGACACCTTCTGACTGGGGTGGGGGGCACTCATCTTCTGATGTCATATCTTTTTGCCCTTTAATACTGTTCTTGGGGTTCTTGTGGCAAGAATACTGGAGTTGTTTGCCATTTCCTTCTCCAGTGGACCATGCTTTGTCAGAAATTTTCACTATGACCTGTCTGTCTTAGGTGGCCCTGCATGGGATGGCTCATAGCTTCACTGAGT
The DNA here is from genome assembly GCF_029378745.1 of Bos indicus. Taxonomy (NCBI): domain Eukaryota; kingdom Metazoa; phylum Chordata; class Mammalia; order Artiodactyla; family Bovidae; genus Bos; species Bos indicus. The sequence goes on along the minus strand of NC_091770.1, from coordinate 42,601,634 downwards.
TATGCAAGCCCTTTTGCTCTGACAAGGCTATGATCCATGAAAGGGTTTTAATCTAGAGTTATCAATATATTTTACATCATTGCACAATACCACACACTTAGGTGTCAGTTTATACATATGCACACAAGTACATATCAAACAAAATTTTCATAAAACCAAATACCCATGTTTTCCTGGTGGCTCAGTGGTAAAGAATCTGCCTGCCAATGCAGGAGACATGGCTTTGGTCCCTGGTCTGGGAAAATCCCATGTGCTGCGGAGCAACTAAGCCCATGAGCCACGACTATTGAGTTTGTCTGTGCTGTGGAACCTGAAAGCGGCAACTACTGAGCCCCAATGCTACAACTACTGAAGCCTGCATGCCTTTAAGAGCCTGTACTGTACAAGAGAAACCTCTGCAAAGAGAAGCCCACGCTACAACTAGGAAAGTCTGAGCAGCAACAAAGACCTAGGGCAGCCCCCGACCTGCTCAAAAAAAAAAAAAGAAAAAAGAAAGAAAAAAAGACCCCAGAGCCCCTGCTATCTACAATACATTGATCTTTTGTTTCCATTTATTTTCTTTCCACAGAGTGCCCTGCTGGAAGCAGTATTTTGGAAAGGATAATCGGGAAGCAGTAATTATGTTCAATATTTCTCCTGGTCAGAGAGATGTGGCTTTTGTTTTTTGGGTAGAGTATGCAAGTTTGGGGCCCGAGCTGAATTGTTCAGGGGTTTAGGAAGAGAGAGAGCTGCCACCTGAATTATTCCTTTCCACTTTTCTTCTGGTGAATAGTCTTTCTCCTAAGTAATGATGTTTTCTTGTTTGCTTGCTTACTTTAAAGGAGCACTGAATACTTAGTCACCTAAGTTCATACCAAATTATTTACCTTCTCAGGGTGCCCAGACATTTGATCTGACTTTGAAAGCATCCATAAACATCAATTTTCCCCCTTTGTCTGAAGTCGGAACATTCCGTCTTCCAGGTGGTTTAGCAATAAGGCTTGATTTCCCTGAGAAGGCTTCAGCTTGTCCCAGGAAGAACCAGGGGATAGAATTGAAAGGAGAAGGTATATGTTGCTGAGGGAGAAAGCAGATGGGTGAGAAGAGACTGGGACTTGGGGGAAGGGGTGCACTTACCCCTGGTTTCACCTTGTGCAGTGATGGAATCAGCTAACTTGGAATCTGAGTCTCTTAACTCTGTAGCCTTGATTTATATCTCACCTTTCTCAAATGGTACTGTTCTCTAGAACTGATGGTGGGAAGTTGAGCTAAAAGGCAAGACGGAGGGACACATAATTGGTAGCTCATAAATAAGGAGCAAGAAGGGGCTGATATTTGCTTTGAGTTTATTTATTGCCTTCTTTGGTGGAACGTGACATAACAAACCCAAGCATCAGAGGCTGGGATAATGAGGGGAATGACTGAGGGTTGGAACTGAGAGTCCTGCTCCTTGCATTCCTGTGTGGAGTGTGCTACACCGACAGAGAGAGGGGATTTTCTGATTGTCTCTGCCATGCTGACCTTCTGTGTGTTTACTTTTCAGTCAGTTTGGGGAAGGCCCCTTTGAACTCTGCGGTATGAACAAGTTCACTCCTCCTCCACTTTCCTTTTTTTTTTCTTATCCCCTCTTGCCCGAAATGGTTTGCTGAGTGACAAATAAACACGAGTTGTTTTTACAGGTGTAAAACCAACAGATCAAATGCCGGCCTGTGCCTGGGCTTGTGAATGGGGACTGTGTTATGTTTGGAGAATACCACCGCATCATTTACACTTGCAAACCCTTTGTAATCTTAATCTCTTTGTTGCTTTTATGTTATACTGGCCCCCCAAGGTTAAAGAAAGAGATTTAGACCTTAAACACAAATCCAGCCTTCAAGCTCTGGAATTATCTTTGCCTTTAAATGCAGCTGATCAATGCCCATTTCTTTTGAAAATAAAACCCTTTTGAACCTTGAAAGCCTTCCACTGTTGAGCTATGCCTAAGTGCCACATGGGGGAATGGGCAGAAAAGAGCCCATTTTTCCCTTGGTGCTTGCATTAGGGGTCCCAGAGTTCAGTCCAACGCAATCAATTTAATTGGCGCTAGCTCTGGTGACAAATTATGCTGGTTTACACTCCAGTGTAGCAGAGATTCCTCAAATGCTGGGGAAGAAGGGAGATACACTTCTTGGTCTCTACTTAAAGAGGGCAACAGTATTGGAAAAGGAGCACATTTAATTTATCACTGTCAGAGCAGGTGCAAAGTTTAATTCTAACTAAAAGCATTAAACAATTAACCCAGACAGTCAGGCCTTCTGAAAATGCTCAGTAGCAGGGAACACACGGACCAGATTACCAATGGAAACGTCGATGCTTCTCTTTTTTTCCACTGAATATCTTCTTGCACTTTTTTTTTTTTTAAACAAAGGAAAATCCCAGAAATACAATAACTTCTCAGGTCTTTTGGTTGATGTCTGAATTGAAAGGGCCAGAGAGGACACCACCTTACACTCAAAGATCAACAAATAGCTGCCCCTCGAGCCCCGGTTGATTAGCTGTAAGAGCAAGAAGAAGTCACTAGAGTGTAAAGCTCTCATGGGCTGCTTGTCCCAGTTTTGTTTTTTTTAATGGTGAAATATATTGTCATGCAATATATATTCTATTAATTTGTATTATTCTGTGGTATCTGAATCTTTGGAGGTTATCTAGTATTTTTGGAGGGATGGTGGGCAAAAGAGAAGGACTAGGGGATGGACAGGATTCAGATAGCAATGACATCCAGCTGGACGTAGAGATGAACACTGCCTCTAGGATACTTAATACATTTACTTTTTGTGGTTGTTGAGTTGACCAGAGAATCTTTGTGTTTTAGAGCTGTAAGGTCCTTGGAGAATTTTGAGGCTTAAACTGGAGAATTTTGCTGTGTAATTGTTAAGGCCTAGCCAGAGAGAGTAAGTTTCTGCTCCACATTATACATAAGATAATATGTAGATATTATTTCTACAGCTACTATGACTCCATGCAGGCAGTCTAGAAAAAACTGTGAGCTTTGGAGGCTGTCAGTTCAGTCCTGTATTTGAATTGTGACTGCTTCATCCTTGGCGTTTTAAGCATCTGTAAGCACTGGATGTTGTTCCACACCCCTAGTGAGGTCATATGTATAATGCACCGACCCTAGTAGATGGCATCTATAGCCCTTATCATGTGTTAATTTCTTACCTCTTTTCCTTCAGATACTCAGATTAAAAGAAGGACAATAGATAAAATATCCACTCCAGTGCCTCATATACATTAGCAGTTTATTTTCAACTCTTTAAGCAACCAGAGAAAAATAATTTATCTTATGATTCCAACCCTTTGGACGTTTAGAAACATTATTGTTATCTGGATTCATTTACAGTTCAGACCTGTATTACTGAGGGAAAAGGTTAAAATTGAGTTTGTTTAAAAAAAAAAAAGTGTGACTAGAAGATATTTAGGCTGTATGAGACCTTAGAGATGGTAGACCACCTTCCTCACTTACAGATGAGGAAACATAGGCCAAGATTGGTTAAATAGATTACCAGGGACAGAGCTGGCTACCACAGGCCAGCCTGGCTGGTGATATGAAGGTCACACCCCTGACTCAGCCTTACACAACCCTTTGGATCCATTGAACACACATTGAAACTAGAGGGGGCCTGTTCTGAAATTGTCTGAAAGGTAATCTGCTCTTGGGTAAGCTACCAGATTGCTGTATAAGAGAAAATTATGGTGGCAATATAGCATATTGTATAACTTGGTTCGGGAAGAAGGAAATGGCGACCCACTCCAGTATTCTTGCCTGGAAAAATCCTGTGGACAGAGGAGCTTGGCATGCTATAGTCCTTAGGGTCACAGAAGTGTTGGATACAACTTAGTGACTAAGCAGCAAAACAAAAAAACATGACTGATTCATGTTGTTGGCAGAAACCAACACGACAGTGTAAAGCGATTATCCTTCAATTAAAAATAAATTTAAAAAATTAAAACAAAAACAACAATGAAAATTGGTTAGTTACTTTAAACATGAGATTTTCCTGGTTTTATTTTAAATATAATGTAGCATTAGAAAAAAACTGAGGAGAAATAAACCAACCAACTAGGCAACATTCCATGTCTTGCCCCAGCATCAAACACTGAGCACATGCTCCACTTAAGGAGGCTGACACAGTCCCATGATTGGAAAGGATTCAGTGTCTGTATCTTAATTCTACAGTTTGAGCATCAGTTTCTATTTTGCGAGAAGATCCCTAGTGCCTTTCCTTAGTTAACTAGTCCTGACTCTAGTGCTTGCATCATAGGCATCTTTGGGAAGGTAGAATCCTCCCAGAGACAAGCTCTGTCCACTTAACACAAGAGGAAGGTGCTTACTGACAGCCTACTGCATACATGGTTTCATTTAATCCTCACAATAACTTTGTCTTTACTTCAGAGATAGAAACTCAGGAGAGGTAATGCCCACCAGGGAAAGGAGGAGCCAGGATTTGAACCTAATTTTACCCAAAGTCCATGCTCTTTGTGATCCATATGATGCTGTTCAGTAGTTATGCCCTCATTAGACTTATGTTTTCAAAATGGCGTGTGATCAAAATCTCAGGAATCACAAAAATAGAAGCTGCTCACGGGGTGTGTGGGGCTGTCAATCGCTGGTGCTTTTTCTTTGAGATCTATGGTCCGTTAAGATTTTTTTCTCTCCAAGCCTGTTTGTTTTCATGATATAACACATTTTTATTACTCAGAAAATGTTCAAAAGGGCCCTCCATGCTGTGACTGCATGTTCTCCCCAGAAAGCAACATCCAGCCGGGATTTTTTTTTCCATGGGTTTTGTCAACTTTTGGAAGCCCAGCAGCCATCGCTTTATGACACTCGGCGTTGTGAGCTGTGGAGGCCTGGAGACTAATGGACGTCTTTTAAGAAAACACAACCCGATGTAGCACCTGTTCACCCTGCAGAGTTGTAAAGAGGAGAATAAAACGATGATGTGGACGCTCATTCTTTCCTCTTTCTCATCAAGGAGAAGAAGAAGTGAGGCCCCAACAATGGTTCAGTTGAGGTCCAGGGCAGACAGGCCTTCCAGCAGTGGCTCAGAAGTGCGTAATTCAAATTCTTAATCCAGCTCCCAAAGCTCTCATTTATTTATCTGATTGCAAAATAAGGAATCTTACATGCATATGTCTCGTATCTTATTTCTCCATTATTTGCTTTACTTATTCATCTAGATTTAATTGTCATTTCACAGCAGTCTCCATGAAATGTGGTTAAATTGCCTATTGCCACTATAATTTTAGACGTCTTATATAAGTTAATGGTATTAATGAGAGCTGCCCTTCTCTTCTAGTCCCTTTGTTTCACTCCTCACTGAAACTCTTTGTCCTCATCCATTCTGTCCAGCTTGCCCTGGCTGCCATTTCCAAGGAGAGCTCTTATGTGAGGGTGGAGTAAAGGCCCAGGGGTCTCCTATAGCCATCTTAGGAAGAGGGTTGAATGTGATATAGAAAAAAATGGGGGAAGTCTAGTCTGTCTCATTTTGTGCTTTAATATTGATAAATTCAGGTATTTTAATTTTGATAGAAGAGAAGAAAATAAAATGTTGGAAGGTTGTAGAAATAACTTTTCCCCAAATTTAAAATTTTGCATGTGTGTGCACATGCTCGGATTTGTGTGTGATATGATATATGCATGTTTAAGTTCCCTCTTTATTGCCCTTATCTTTTAAAGCAAAACTTAAAAAAAAAGTCCTCAAGAAACAAAAAAAAACAAAATACAAATACCAAAATGCATTTCCTTATGGTAGGATAAACATTCAGCTGTGTCATTTGCAAGAACTCAATAACATAAACAAAAATAAACCAAGCAATTTTCCTAGCTAGTTTTTGTGTTTAGTATATGGAATATTTCTGGATTGTCATCAAGCCAGCATTTATGACCACTTTAGAGAAATAAAAATTTTAGTAACAGAAAATTATAACATCGTCCGGCTCTTGATAGGGGCAAGGGAGGAGAGGAGACTACAAATGATCTTAAAAAATAGAGATACAGTTTCTGAGGCTCACAAGGATGGAATAGTGAGAAGGGACTGCTGCCTTATGGGGGTCTGAACCCAACATCAATATAGGATTCCTTGGTGTCTGGTCCAGCTTCAAAGGGGACTGACCCTCTGTGGCTAATGAAGTGGCTCGCTGATTTCATCTTAGAACATATCCTGCCCAAATGCAAAATGGGAATTCTCTTATTGTTCATGTCCCTGGGGCTAAGGACTAAATCAAATCAGCCCAAGTGTTTATCATCTTAGAAATAAAGTCCATAAAATTTATATCAGGTCTCATAAGACATATAATTGCAAAATATCCTTATAGTTAAAAAGAAAAGAATAGGAAAAAACACTGAAACCTATTCAGTTTAACTCTGGGAAAACGTTAGGACATGACTAAAAGCATACTTTTCCTGATACCCTGAATAGGAGGGCAGTTCCTTTTCCTTTCACTTTTGGGGTTCCTCTGCCCACTTCCCTTCTATATATGTTTCTTTTTTTTTTTTTTTTAGATTGAAGTATAATTGGAGAAGGAAATGGCAACCCACTCCAGTGTTCTTGCCTGGAGAATCCCAGGGACGGGGGTGCCTGGTGGGCTGCCGTCTATGGGGTCACACAGAGTTGGACACGACTGAAGTGACTTAGCAGCATAATTGATTTACAATATTGTGTTAGTTTCAGGTGTATAGCATAGTGATTTGTGGGGTTACAGGTTATCACAAGATATTGGGTATAACTCTCTGTGCTATATGGTAAGCTCTTGTTGCTTCTCTATTTTATGTTTAGATGTTTGGATCTCTTAATCCTACCCTCCTAATTTATCCCTCCTCCCATCCTCTTCTGAATATCCCACCCCGAGTCAGCATTTCCCTCATGCCAGCTCTGATTCTACCCATTATCACTCACTCTGATTCTCTCCAGATCATCTAAACAGCTTAAGGACCTCTTACTCCCACAACTTCTCAGAAGTCTGGGCGGCATAGTCTCTTTAGCATGAAACCTTCCTGTTTGTCTCCTGTTCCCTTCAGGGCATTCAGATTCATCATTCGCTCCCTTCCAGGTGGCAGTTTTCAAAGTGTGGTCTGAGAGTTGTTCTTTTCTAATGCTCATGTTTCCAACATGATAAGGTCTGTAATTTTGATTCTGGCAGGAATTAATAATCTCCTTGTTATATTCCTAATTAGTTTTTCATCAAAATCACTGTTAGGGTCTATTCGTTCCTTTATTCTGTTGAGGCTTTCCTTCCCCTCAGGTGACAAGCCAGAGTTGGTGGCAGAGGTATTCCAAGGAGGTTTTAGCTCTATTAAAGGCTCCATGGACGTGTCTTTTCCTCCATCCAATTAAGAATTTCCCCTAAAACTATCCCAGCAGGAACTAGGTGTTTTGTCAGAGCTCTCTGAATAACTCAACTTTTCAAGACCACTATAATGTCCTTCTCACTTGGATTCACTTCCTGGGTTCTAGATTTTGGAAAACATCCACTTATCACGCAGATGGATTCTAAAACTGTCTTAGGAAGTTTCTTTATCTACTTGCAAAAGTAATAACTACTGTGTAATCTCAACATGGTTAAAATAGTGATAGAAAAAGCGTTTTGGCTTCAACCAAGAGAATTTTGACTCAAGATTGGCTTGTTTCTTCTCTCTGGGTGGGTAGTAAAATTAGTTGCTTTTGGTCCAGTCAAATTTGTAGTGACATATCCTTGTTGAAATAGGGTTGACTCGTGTTATTTCTGGTCTTGTCAATTCCACATTCTTCTTCAAGAACCATTCCTTCTATCCAGACTCTCATTGTTTTTATTAACTCCTGCAAAGCTTGGGAGTAGGAACTTGTAAAGGAATCCCAAGGAAAGGCCTCAGTTGGATGGAGAAGCTTACTTTTGTGGCCCTTACTGTTTTTTCTTCTACTCTGTCTGGGCCATTGTGAATATGGAGGTTACCTACACTGGTCAAGCCTAGTCAGGGTGAGAATCTGAAGGACTTGATATTCTTAATGCTTGGAACTAGAGCTCGGGAATTTCTGATAGTCTGTGGGAACTGGAGCTCTCCCTCTTTGTAATTATGGGGCAGTAATTCTTTGGGTGGGGGGATCTGCAAGGATACTAACCTGCTTCTTCTCTTCTCCAATTCCTGGAAAGCTTATACTGTTTTGTTGATGTGCTTGCTACCCACGTATAGGGTAAATAGTTGCAGGGAGGCTTGAATTCCTCTCTACCTGTTTTCCACCTTCACATTTAGTTTAAAATACAGCAAACCCACCAAAGTAGTGCCTAAGCCATCAGGTGGAGACATAATGCTAGTGTTTGTCATGCCAGCATTTTCCTGGCACCTGTCTGGGGAGAGCGTGCTGGCATGAGCATGGTTGAGAAGCCTTCTGTGGAGTGTGCTCCCTTGACTTGTTAACACTGATGGTAGTATAAATCCCCACAGTCAACATAGTCTAACTCCACTCAGCACTGAAATGTTTGTTAAGCATCTTCTGTATGTCAGTCACTGGGGATATAAGGATGAACAAGACATGGTTGCAACCATCAACAGAGGAGCCTGATGGGCTACATCTATAGAGTCGCAAAGAGTTGGACATGACTGAAGTAACTTAGCACACACACAGGCATGTTCGCATGCAGCCATCAAAGGTTCCCAGAGTAGAGGAGACATGTATATCCATGGGACTTCTCTTGTAGCTCAGTTGGTAAAATATCTGCCTGCAGTACGGGAGACCTGGGTTCAATTCCTGGGTTGGGAAGATCCCCTGGAGAAGGGCATGGCACTCCAGTGTTCTTGCCTGGAGAATCCCATGGACAGAGGAGCCTGGCAGGCTATAGTCCATGGGGTCGCAAGAGTTGCACATGACTGAGTGACTCAAGGCCTTTGCTAGTGCTGCTCCCTCCTTCTGGTATGTTGAGGACTAACTGGTCAGGAGGCATTTAATTGTAAAGAACAGAGACATTCAGAGAAGCTCAAGTAGAGGGTTTATTGGAAGGATGGAGGTGCCCCTCCCTAGGGCTACTGGGTATGACTATGAGAGATTTGCTCCAGGAGAGGGCTCTTGACTGAAGAGGTATGTGGTAGTGAAATTCAACAATGCCAGTGCTAGTTCTAGCTTGGGCGCTATAGAGGGGGCTCTTTTTCTTCAAGCTCTCCTAGCTTGAAAATATCTTACTTTGAAATTATTTCAAACTTAGAGAAAAGATGCAAGAACATTACAGAGAAAAATATGCCTTTTATTTATTGACCAGTTTTTAATGTTTGGGCTCCCTGGCTGTATATCCATCTATTGTAGGTAGCACTTCCCGAATCACGTGAGAGTAGGTGTCATACTCTGTACCTTAATGTTTCAATACATATTTCTTAGGAACAAAGTTCTTCTTTCAAGTAATACAGTCATCAAATAATAGGAAATTTAATCAAATAATAAAGCAAAGTAATGCTTTTATCTAATCTACAGTCCATATTCAATTTTTGCTAATTATATCAATAATGTCCTTCGAAGCATTATTTTTACCTCAGTTACAGGATCCAGTCCAGTCTCATGAATTGTGTTTAGTTGTCTTGTCTCTTTTCTCCTTTTTTAATTGAAAGCAGTACTTTGATGCTGTTTTGTCTTTCATTACATTAACATTTTTGAAGAATGTAGACCAGTTATTTTACAGAACATTCCTCATTGAATTTTTCTGATATTTCCTCATGGTTTAGGTTCAGGTTATCCATTCTTGGCCAGAATTTTACAGAGGATGTTGTGTACATGTATTTCTCAGATTAACACATTCAGAGACATATGATGTACAACCCGTATTGTTGACATTAAGTTTTGACTCAGACGGTAAAGAATCTACCTACAATGCAGGAGACATAGGTTCGATCCTTGGGTTGGGAAGTTCCCCTGGAGAAAGAAACAGCAACCCACTCCAGTATTCTTTCCTGGAAAATCCCATGGACAGAGGAACCTGGTGGGCTATAGTCCATAGGGTCACAAAGATTCGGACACGACTGAGAAACTAACGCTTTGATATATGATCAAAGTATTGTCTGGTTTCTCCATTGCATTGTTATTCTTTTTACACTTGTAACTGTTTTTAAACATTGTTGGGGACACATTCTGAGCATGTAACTATCTTGCAACTCATCACATTTTGACCTCAAGTTTTCACATCCATTGACAATTCTTGTTTACTGATGACTGGATATGGCTATTTTGCAATCTACCACTTCCTCTACATTTATTGGTCAGCATCCTATTGAAAGGAGGAGCCCTCAAGTTTCCTTCATTTTCTTATTCAACTTTTTCTAATCAATATTGACTCATGGATTCATTCTTTCTTTTCAATGGTTTATAATCTGTTATTTATTTTGGTTCTCAAATTACTAGATATTGGCCAATGGGGAGCTGCTTCTACATTTCAAGTAGCTCCTGTGTTTTTCAAACATGCCATCATCATTTTTAAAAACACTTTCTTACTTTCTAATTAAGAGGATATTCTGGGATCTTGTTGCATCTTCTCTCTCTCAACCTTATTATCGTCCATTTCTTTAAGGAACTTCTTGATTTCTTTTAGTTGGGAGTGATGGGTAACTGATTTAATTGTTTTCTGACTTGATTTCCCTGTTTCTTTTTGGAAAAAAAAAAGAAAAACAGATTTGTATATGATTTATTTTCTCCTCAATTTTACATAAAAGATAGCATACAGAACATTGCCTCTTGTATTTTTCCTCTTTCCTTGAATAATATATGTTGGAAATCATTTTACACCAGTTCATATAGATCTCCCTTTTTCACTTGCTTGTTTCTTAATAGTTGCATAGTACTTTACTGTGTATATGTTTTGAAATTTATTCAATCACACACAGAGAGTTTTTATGTTCTTTAAATATTTTCTTCATACTCTTCATTTGGTTTTTTATTTTACTTATTGTTTTTTTTTTTTTTCTCTCCCACTGAATGAGCTGCCTTGTTCTAACTAGTCTGCCAAGAGTGAATGCCTTTTTTCTAATTCTCAGAAAGTTTCTATGCAGACTGGTGTGGCCTGAGTCTCACAGAAGTTGGCTGCAGGAAGGGAAACTTTGATTTCTGGGAACTGTATGCCCCTGTTTAGGAGTAGAGGCCACCAGGACCCTGGACACCCTTTCCATCCCAGGGCAGCCTCGGGATTTGCTGACTTGCTCTTTAGAGCTCACCCGTGCTTCTCTGGTGGCTCAGATGGTAAAGAATTTGCCTGCAATTCAGAAGACCTGTGTTCGATCTCTGGGTTGAGAAAATTCCCTGGAGAAGGGAATGGCTACCACTCCTGTATTCTTGCCTGGAGAAACCCATGGACAGAGGAGCCTGGCTGGCTAAAGCCTATGCGGTTGCAAAGAGTTGGACATGACCGAGTGGCTAACACTTTCACTTTCACCACTATGTATGATAGAGTTCCCAGTTGATCTGATCAATCTTGATTGTTTGGCAATCTCTAAAGTGACCGGTGGAGAAAGAAGAGCTGGGTGCCTGGAGAGAGAAGTGTTGGCCTGTGGAGGTGATGGGTTCTCTAGATTCTTTATGCAGCTACAGGCACATAGTGAACCTTTACTTCTCACCATCATTTCCACTTTGATAGAATCTTGTTTGTGTATTTATGCTAATGACTCTTCCCCACCCTTCACTGCCTCAGGGGTTGTGTGTCCATTCTGTCACATATGCGACATTGGGTGTTTTATTAAAAACACTTAGATTAACCCTTTTTCTTCAATCGCTCTCTTCTTGTCCTTTTCCTTTTTAATAAACTAGAAGCTGAGTATAGACTCAGGTTTGGGGGGGAAAAGTCCTTTTTTATTTGGATAATTTGAAGAATTCACAGCAGCTTAGCCAAGAGGTACCCGCTGCCTCCCAGAACTCACATGATTATGGTAATTCAGAAGAAACGTGTTGATGCACTATTAAAAAGCATGATCTGTTTTCAGCTTCTGGGTACAGAGCAGAGCAGCAGCCTTCAGTAGCCATGTCAGTTCTGCCCGTGTTATTATGTGCAGATGTGCCAGCTGTCAGTAGGCTTTTTCTCTCTGATAGCGCTAACCACTTAACCGTGGGTCGGCAAGGTGCAGCTCTCAGCCAATAGATCTAATTGCATCCTTCCATGTTCCCTGTGATTGCAGGTTTCTCCGACTCTATAAACAAATAGTAATCAACTAAACCTGTTACCTCTGAGTAGAGATGTCACGATATGAAATATTAACTGTTCAAAATACAGTAATGATGGTTTAAAACTGCATTTGTTTCTTGAAAAGGGAAAAAAAGATTAAAAAAAAAAAAGAAGGGAAAATCAGGAGCTCAAGAATTGGAATTCTGAAGGGCCCTCTGGCTCTCTTCCGTCTACATAATGAAAAATTGCATATGTATATGACATGTTTTATGTGGTCAGATACAGCGTAAATATTGTGTACATCTTTTGCTGGAGTAACAGTGCATTAGCAGCATCACAAATAAGCTCTGCCTCAGCATCTACATTTTTATGACATTTTTATGTTAATGCAAGTCAAACTTATGTTTTGTGATGTATCTAATCCACCCCAAATTAATCCATTTGTATTCCTATAATCCAATCAGCTCCTGCCTCCCTCCATTAAAAAGTTAGATGCAAAGTCCAAGGCAGAAATATGGCAGGAAGCCTAGGCTCAAGGACATTTTCCTTTTACAAGCCACGTTGCCCCTCAGGTACATGGAGGTACTGTGGATTTTGGTGGGTGGTGCTGGTAGGGGTAGTGGTGGAGTTGACATGGGAGAGGGACCCTCTGGCTTGAAGCCCCTGGTGCTGAGAATATCTTTGTAGGCTTCCTTTTACTATTTTATATTTTGATGCTGTTTAGGTAACTTTCCCATCCACTCCAACTCATAGTCTCTGCCATGTTTCCTAATCTCAGTGCCAGGACTCTGTAGAGCCCTTAGTGTGTAGGGCATCATGCTAAGCTTTTATCAAGCATCTGTTGTGTACAATATGTATGCCATGTTTACTGAGCATTGATTATGTGGAATTTGTGTGCTTGAACTAAAGACCAGAAGTTCCATTTGCCCATATCAGCCCACTGAAGATGGAACAATCATCAGAACTTGTTTGGAAATCTGAGGTCATGTTGCCCCTTCTTGGTTTTTCTGAGACTGATTTGGAGACAGAATTCCTTCAGGAAACTTACAAGAAGCTGTTTGACGTAGCAGAAGAAGCACTAGATTAGTAAGTCTTTAGCCTAGGTAGAATAGCATATGGACGAACAGCCCATGGCTTTCATTGAAATGCTATACCATCGATATGCTCTCATTGGGTTCAAATCCCCACCTGACCACTTACCAACTCAGGAAAATGACTTAACCACCCTGGGTCTCAGCTTTCTTATATATTAAATTAGGATAATAACACTTACAAGGCTATTGAGAAATGAGTTAAATTATGCACAGTAGTGCCTGGCATTAGGAAGAGCTCAGTCCATGTTACCTTCACGGTGTTGTTACTCACAGAGTTTTTGACGTTGAGAACTATGTGAGTTTTTAGGCCAGGTTTTTCTTTTTTTTTAAGTGAAGAGAACTGTGAGACTGAGGCTCAGGAAGGCTAAATGCCTCCCTCACAGTCACACAGCTGCATGGGACGAGCCAGTACAACTATCTAGGTCTCCAGACTCACAGCCCAGTGTCTTTCTAGTGCCTCTGCTGCTGACTTTCTTGCAGAGGAGAATACATGCAAGGAATGAAGCAGAAAGGTCAAGCCTTTATTATTGCCCTGAAGTTGTGTAGCTCAAGACAGCGGTGCTTGTGGTTGGCTCTTTAGCTTGGTTGATCTTGAGCTAAAAGGAGCATGTCCTCTGGCAGTTTTTGGTGGTGGACTTCAGGGACCAGGCTAGCTGGCTTGAGATTCTCCCTCCAAGTGTCCATCCTGAGCAGGCCTTTCCTAACTGCACATCCCTGCTGATTTTCAAGGACGAGTGAGCAGACATCTTCCTGGCACTGGCTCTCTGGGAAAAGCCCTGGGGTTGCCTGGAAACAGAGGTCAGAATCCACCGTCTTCTCTTTCCCTAGAGTTGGGTCTGTGCTGTGTGCTGTGCTTAGTTGCTCAGTTGTGTCCGAGTTTTTGTGACCTGTTGGACTGTAGCCTGCCCAGCTCCTCTGTCCATGGGATTTTTCAGGCAAGAATACTGAAGTGGGTAGTTATTTCTTACACCAGGGGATCCTCCCAACCCAGGGATCGAAATTTCCTGTATTTCCTGTATTGCAGGCAGATTCTTTCCCTGCTGAGCCATTGGGGAAGCCCTAGAATTGGGTTTGCTGCTGCTGCTGCTGCTGCTAAGTCGCTGCAGTCGAGTCCGACTCTGTGCGACCCCATAGACGGCAGCCCACCAGGCTGCCCAGTCCCTGGGATTCTCCAGGCAAGAACACTGGAGTAGCTTGCCATTTCCTTATCCAGTGCATGAAAGTGAAAAGTGAAAGTGAAGTTGCTTAGTCATGTCTGACTCTTCACGACCCCATGGACTGCAGCCTACCAGGCTCCTCTGTCCTTGGGATTTTCCAGGCAAGAGTACTAGAGTGGGGTGCCATTGAGAGTTGGGTCTCAGATCAGATCAGATCAGATCAGTTGCTCAGTCGTGTTCGACTCTTTGCGACCCCATGAATTGCAGCACGCCAGTCTGGCCAGTAAGTTTAGCCATTTTAAGCTGATAAAAAAAGAGACTTTAACTGATACTGGGAGCTGAAGACTGGGATTTTCTTTTTCTTTTTTTTTGCTTTATTCCCCTGCATTTTGGCTTCCCATTTAATTGTGATTCTTTGTCTCTCCACTGCCTTCCCCTCCTTGGTTCACCCCACGTCTTTTGCCTATGGAGCTTATAAGGTTGCTTTGACTCTGGATATTGTAGGAAAAGCCCCTGCCAACTAGAATCAAGGACTGAGACTTTCTTCCTTGAGCTCTCTGTTGTGCTGCAGAATGGGAATCTTCTGTCAATTCAGATTTAACTCAAATGGGTCCTTGTGGTTCGTATTCAGGGGAGCATTATCAGCTATGTACATGAGAGGAGAGAAAATGGTGGTGTGGTGATGGCGGCAGCGGTGATTTGTGTGAGTGTACATAGGTGGGGGCGGGCTCCGTGGGGTGGAATTGGCTTGAAAATCTGCAGTGGGCTCTTTTCTCCTTTAACAGTGATGCTGGGTAATTAGCAAAATGCGCACAGGGTTTTATCCATATTCATGCGCCCTTTCCCACAAGCGTAAACAATCCAGTCTCTATTATTGCCTTGCGTGTGCAGCTCCCCCCTCCCCCTGCCACCTGCAGAGCCCTGTGCTGCTCTGTTCACATCATTCTGGCTCTGGTTGGGAGTGGAGATGCCTCCCCTGGCCTGGGCATGGGCACGGGGAGAGGGCTTCACCGAGAGCAGAGCGGGTGCTTCACCAACGCAGCCTCTGCAGTGAGTTGGAAACTTTAAGGAAGTGCATTCCCAGCTATAATTATGTGCAGTCCTTAGGAGGACCTGTGTGGTAGGTGGGGCTGCATAATTATTCCTGTGTGACAAAGGAGAAAATGAGGCACAAAGATGGGGACTCTTCATCCATTTTCTCTTCCAGATCATTCCCATGTTGCTTTCCTGGCTTTTGGCTCTGGTCAGCTGACCTCAAAGGACCCCTCATCCAATTGCCCTTGCCTTCTAGCCCTGACATGAGATGGGGGTGCACCAGGAGCCAGAGTTTGGGATTCATTGCTACCCATGTGGTGCTGCAGTGCCTGTGTTCCTCTATGGCCACATTGCTGTGGGTGACCTCTTTTCCCCACCTACACTTTCTGCCACTTTCCAGCAACCTCTTTGCTCCATTTGGCCCCATTCAGACCTATGAATGCTAAAGACGTCCTGCTGTTGCTAGGCCTTTTGCTGTTCCTCGTTGGTCCCATTACCCGCCCAACATCTTTGTAAAAAGTACTTTCACGTGTTCTTTTCTGTTAAAACTCTTTGAGTGAACAGCTGGTGCCTGCTGAGACTTCCGCTGGTAGGTTCAGCAGGTTGCCAGTGACCACACAGCTAGGAAGCAGAGCCCAGCCTTCCTTTTTGCTCTCCAGGATTGTTTCTACTGGGCTATGATCTCCCATCACAGAATCACTGGTATCCTCTTCTTTGTCCATTCTTGGTGGGCAGTGAAACCAGCAGCAACGAAGAGATCTAGCTCCTGTTCCATCTCTCCTGTCCTTTACGAATATTGGATTTCTGGGGTGGAATTTTCTTTGTCAAAGCAGGAGCCCAGGTATGGGGGTGAGAGGAGTCAGAGAGATCCAGATTTTTTTTTTTTTGGTAGCCTGTCTCTTCTGCCATCTGAAGAAGTACCACTTTCCTTTCCATGATACAAAGAGATGTGGGTGGGGTCGTGGAATCAGAAGTTGCAGGTGACAGCTGTGCCCATGCACGTCCAGCCCTGACCTCTTCAAGAGCTTGTGGGTTTGCTAGCCTCTCTGAGTTCAGTGTTTTGGAAGCATACATTGTTCTTTCCTCTTGCTTCACACATGACGCGAAAGCAAACTTCCCGAATATTCTGCTTCATGATACAACAGTTTAAGTTGCTTCTTAGATTCAGTAGTATCTTCCTCTTCTTTCCCTCTCCAGGTTCACTTGTGGAGACAGGCAAACCACTTGATTACAGGGGGTCCCAGTGAAGAGGACAGAAGCAAACTGCACCATAATGTTCTGTATCTTTGCTTTCCCTGGGAGAAAGTTAAATACAGAGCTATGCATTATTTACATTCCAGTGTAATAATTATTAACTGCATGTTTGCTCTGAACCTGGCACACAACAGGTCCTTGAAGGGATACTGAAGGAGTGTATGGCATAGTGCTTGACTTCAAAAGACCTATACATTTATTAGGAAAATAAGATAAATCTGGGAAAAAACAGATTAGACATACAAGATAGTTTATGTGCAAATGCTGAAAGTAAGCAATTGCTATGTGTTGGAGAAGGCAATGGCAACCCACTCCAGTACTCTTGCCTGGAAAATCCCATGGACGGAGGAGCCTGGTAGGCTTCAGTCCCTGGGGTCGTGAAGAGTCAGATACGACTGAGCGACTTCACTCTTACTTTTCACTTTCATACACTGGAGAAAGAAATGACAACCCACTCCAGTGTTCTTGCCTGGAGAATCTCAGGGACGGCAGAGCCTGGGGGGCTGCCATCTATGGGGTCGCACAGAGTTGGACCCGACTGAAGCAACTTAGCAGCAGCATACATGGTTATGGTGTAGAGTGGGCTTCCCAGGTGGCTCAGTGGTAAAGAATCTGCCTGCCAATGCAGGAGACACTGGTTCGATCCCTGGGTCAGGAAGATGGCCTGGAGAAGGAAATGGTGACCCACTCTAGTATTCCTGCCTGGGAAATCCTCTAGGCAGAGGAGCCTGGTGGGCTACATCCATGGGGTCACAAGAACTGGACACAACTTGGAAACTGAGCTTGATGGTGTGAGGAAGATGGTCATAAAGGTGCCAGGGAAAGCCCCATGAAGTAGCTATTAGAGAGTGGAAGGATTTGGACATGCTTGTTATTGACTTTGATATGACCACAGATTTCTCTCCCTTGGGCGCAGAGTTACTTTTCTGGGAAGGACACCCACATGTCCTGAATTTGGTCATTACAGCCATGGTGTGGTTTCCTCTCCACAGGCACACCATTGCCCAAGCTCCTGCAGCTCCCTTTGGATTAGGAATTCTTTTCTTTCTGTCCTGGGTGACAGTAACAGTGGCTGGTGACAGTGTGCGTCCCAGGGGTATGTGAAGTATTTTTCTGGAAAGCCACTTCTGTCCAGATACTCAGTTACCAGGTTTATTCTTCTCTAACGCCCCAAAGGCAGAGAGTAGCTTGAAAAAAAATCACTAAGAAGCCCTTAACCTTGTAACATACAGTTTTTGCTAAAAATATATATTAATAATATATTATTGAGCGAGCATAGATGAAGAAGGCCAGGGAGGGAGGAAGCAATAAGAGTGTGAGCAAGGTCAGTGCTCTTTGCCCGCAGACTCTACAATCAATAAGATCTGGTCAATAACTGCTTTATTACTGCACTACCACCCGGAGCAAAATCATTTTTAAATTAAGAATATATTTTGCAAAACTGAATTAACAATATTGAATATTTTGCTCTTTGATATGACTAGCCTTCAAAAATCAAATTATTAAGTATGGAAAATGCTTACCGGGTGAAGTTTTTCTTTCTTCTTCTCCCTCCTCACCTTTCCAACCACATTCCCCGTCTCCTTTCCCTGGTGCTCAGCTCCACTCCTCCGCACCCCAACCCCCACCCCGAGCCCCCACCTTACAGCTTGGGAAGGAAACAACAGCAGATTTGTAAGATCTCCGGCACAAATGTGGATATAAATTAGTATTTCATCCAGCACAGGGAAATTAGGAAAGGAAGATGCGTTTGCTTGAGTCCAACAAAACTGTGCATTTCCTCTGAGAGAAAGGACCAAGAAGAGAAAATTGGGAATTTTCCACTTGGGTAAAGCTGATGCCAAAAAATCAACCTTTGGACTTATAATCTTTGGCAAGCTATGAAATCTCACCATTCCTCCCCCTCCTCAAACCCCCACCCTTGGTTACCCTGGCTCCATCGCCTGTTCTGTTCTTTCCTCCTCCCTCTACAGATGGAGGGGACGGAGGAGAGAGAGTCTTACATGACTCATGCAGTGCAACTTTGAAGCATCCATAAGGCTAAATCCCCCCACCCTCAACAAATAAAAACTACAAGAAGTATTCCAATCAACTCTGTTATGCAAAAGTGGGTTGTGAAGGCATGCACAGACTATGGCTCTGGGATGTGTTAAGTGATATTGTTAGCATTGATTGTATAGCATCTTTCTCTGTGAAAACATGAGGTTTTGGTGCTCAAATTTTTAAAAATTGTAATATGCTCTTCTCATCCCTTCCATCGTCTTGGGCTGCATCCAAACCAAACTAGTGTTTGCCACTAGTGATTACAATCTCCTACGTGTAATTTGTAGGTTATTAGGGTTGGCGTATATAAAATAACAAGAGAGAAAGAAAGGTTTCACTGCTCAATATTGTTTATGGTGCAAAAGCCCATTAATGTGCTCCCTATTTTTCAGTAAAAGGATAATGTTGGCCAGGCCATGCAATGGCATGTCAACTTGTTATTTATGTCAGATGACAGCTTTGTACTCTTTGGAAAGGGGGCAATTGTTCAAAGCATTGGTGCTTTCTGTTGCCAGAAATGAAGGAAAGAAGGAAGGAAGAAAGAGAGGGAGGGAGGGAGGGAAGAAAGGAAGGAAGGAAAGGGGAAGAAAGAAGGGACAGAAGGAGGGAGGGGGAAAGACTGCTACTGAAGAGAGGGAGGGAGTTGACATTTATTTAGTGCTTTCTCTGTGTCAGTGGCTTTGGGGAGGTAGGTATTATTGCCCCCATTATGCAGGAGCTCGGATGGTCTATGTAACTTTCCCACACCAGGAAGCTGGTAAGGGGCGGAGCTGGAAGCCCACCCAAGAGGGTCTGTGCTCAGACCCTCTGAGCTCTTTCACTCTGTGCTCTTTCCACCACCCCATGCTGCCTTTCTCATGGAGAATATTTTTGAGCTTATTAGCCAGCAAATGATTTTGACCAAACTTCAAATACCTAAGCTAATTAATTATTGACTCTTAAGGTGACTCAGATGGTAAAGAATTTGCCTGCACTGCAGGACACCCAGGTTTGATCCCTGGGCCAGGAAGATGCCCTGGAGAAGGGCATGGCAACCCATTCTGGTATTCTTGCCTGGAGAATCCCATGGACAGAGGAGTCTGGTGGGCTACTGTCCATGGGTTGCAAAGAGTCAGACATGACGGAGAGACTAATACTTTCACTTTCAACTTTTATTAGGTCATGGAGCTCTTTGAGAAACCCATACAAGGTATGGCTTTTTCTAGGAAAATGCACACACACATAAGATGATTTTAGAGAGTTCCTGGGTGTTCTGAAGCACGATGATGTCCCCCAGGGAAAGACCCCCTGGGCTAAGTGCCCTAAAAGAGAGGTGCCTCGTGGATCTTGCTTTCTTCTTTAGGAGACCCCAAGAGGACACTGTGAGAGCTCCTCTCTGGCATCAGGCCTTTTAGAAAGAAAGTCCAGGCCTGAGATAGTAGTAAAAGTAGAGCAAAAGAAGTTGCACTGTAGTTGGCTCTTCACTTGTATACTTAGATCCGGCCTGTTCACAGTACTTGGTGGCTGGGCATCACCATGGTTTGTGATGGGTTTTTGAGTGTACGGCTTTGGCTTATTCACATTGACTTTATCCCAGAAAAGGCCACAGAGCATCTGGTGGTAAAGGTGCTGATTCTTTTATCTAAGCTATTTTCCTTGACTTTTATGCCTCTGAAACTTTTAAGTGATTTTGTTTTCAATTTTTTCAGTTCTGTTCAATCAGCATGGCTGAGTCCCTACAAAGTGCCCAATACAGTGCTATACTCTGGGGAAACAGGAAGCAGATCATAGTCTCCTCCTGTTACCTTGCTGACATTTTAGTTCATCTTGACTGAATCCCACGATTGGTTATTGATCAGGGAGGGCTTGACAGGGAGACAGAGAACTCACAGTTGGCAAGACCCCTAGCATATCTGGTCCTGCATCATGCCCCTTTCCTGACCTCGACAGTCTCCCGGAACCTGCATCTCGCCTTCTGATTCTGCCAGGATGATTTGTGCTTGACATTGCTCTGATCTGTTTAGTTCCACTTAAATCTATAGAGCACTGATAGTGTGCTGAGCACTCCGCTTGTGCTGGAAGACATAAAAGGAGAAGACCTTGGGATGAATGTGTCCTGGAGGAGCTGATGTTCTACTCAGGTAGTAAGACTGCCACCCTCTTCTAAGGAAGAAGTTGTCAGATGCTCAGGAGAGGTTAGTGAGCCCTCCATGCCACATGGGAGAAACCAGCATCTTGGACTTTTCACTCAGAGGTGTGCTGATGTCCTCAGGTAGCTTTAGAGCATCTCAAGAAATCACTTTTGGATCAGATGCATGAGTCTGTTTTTAGGTTCCTTAGATTCATGCGTAGGCAACCTAGTAGAGTGAAGATACTTTTAAAATGTATAGAACAAAGGAGAGATTATTGGGGAAGGCATCTTCAACTGGGTATTTCCAAAGGCATTGGACATTTTCAGTTGTAAGTAATGTGCATTCTTATCTCCATCAAGCACGATGGAGGGTGGTGTTCGGATTATAGGCACCCTCCAAGCCATGTATTCCTCTGAAAGGGTTAAAAATCACTTTGTCTTCATTAGTTCAAATAACATAAGAGTAGATAAGACACTTGTGCATGGGTGCCTTGGCCAAATCCTTCTCAATAGTTATATTTTCAAGATAAAAAAAAATGAAGTTCCCCTTTTTCATATGTAGTTTTACTTTGGTTTTAGAAAATTCCTCTACTGAAAAGAGCTGACCTCCTGGCCTTTCCCCACTCCTTTTCAGTTCTGACCCCTAGAAAACCATCACCTGGCAAAGCAGCTGATGCAGCTCCTAGGGTGCATGACTGAAGATTTTCTGTATCCACAGGGGAAGGCTGAGTCCTGGGAGGGATTCAAAAATCCATAAGAACGTGGTGTTGGAAACCACCTGTCACAGAACAGAAATAATTCAGGATTAGAGCAAGGCTATTGGTTCTCCCAGATGCCTATGCAGGTAAATTTGGAGGCTGTGGTTGGGGAGAGATGATTTGAGATTTTACAGAACCAGTCCTGGGCCCCAGACCAAATCTTACATCACCCACAAAGTGGGTGCCTGGTTCTGCCCATCTAGGCACACGTGTACTTTCATCCTGCTATTTTCTCAGAACTCACTACTCATCCTAGTACTTACATGCCACATTTTCCTGTTATTTAAGGGGGCCAAGCCTGTATGTCTTGGCTCCTCAGTAAGAGTATAAGAAGATGCAGGTACAATAATTCTGATAGTCCCTGGTGTAAGTGCTTAGCTGATACTCCATTAATGTTTACAGAATTTTGTGTTCAACTGAATCCAGTTGACACTATTCATTCCAGTTTCCTCTGAATTTGCCACCAGCACAAAGTACCCTAAAATTTCCTTTTCCTTGTGTTTTCATCAAAATTCTATTGTTTATCAGGTTAAAGTTAAACATGCCCTTTCTTCCTTCTGGGATTGAGGGAAAGACCCCAGTTCTTAAAGCCACTTGTTGGCCTTTCTTAAAGTCTTCTATTTGACATTAGCTCTCAGGTATTTTTTAGTCAAAGGAAGTTTGGGTCCTTAATCTAACTGAGGCATGCCCACTGATTTACCCCCACCTTAGCCTGTCCAGGGCACTGGGATGGACTGTCTCCACAGAGTTAGAATGTCCAAGGTCTAGTGCTACTCTTCATGACCTTCTGAAGCAGGGAGAATGAACCACAGTGGGGCTGAACTCAGATCAGGGGAAGTGGGCACACAGATCCTAAAGTGACCTGCATGGATGCCCATCCGTTTGATGTAGCTGCCGTTCTTTCCCTGTGGGGCCCCCGTGTTCTGATGCAAGTCCCGGCTCCAGTGAGTGACAGGTGCGCCCAACGGCTGCATGAGTTATTTCCTTTGGAAACCACAGCTGTGGCTGAGGCCAACGGATGGCAACGGTGCCCCTGGGCTCTCTGGGAGCCATCCGCTTGGCCATCTTCAGCCTCAGGAAAGTCTTTTAAACTTGATGAAAATAACCCATGAGATTGAGTTTGGGTGGCAACTGCAAGTGTCCTCGAGATGGGAAGTACCCAAAAAGGAGCATAGAGTAGGGCTTGGGAACCAAGATTTTGGAATGGAGACAGACTGGGTTCCAGTCTGAGCTCTGCCACATTCCAGCTTTGTGACTTTGAGCTATGTTTTGAAAACCTCTCTGAACCGCAGTTGCCTACTAGGTAAAATGAGGACATGTGTAATTTTTATGTTTATTTTATGATGATTGACTGAGATAAAGCACTGAAGCATTTTGTATAGTGTCCCATATTCAAATAAATTTCAGCTGTTGTTACAGAAGGACAGAAGTTGGGAAGAGATATGCCCTCTCTTGGAACTCACAGCTTCTTTCAGCCAAAGAGAGTAGCCTGCTTCCCTGGGTGGGTGATGGGAGTGGTGATGGTACCTACGTCATTACTCTGGGGTGAGAACATAGTGTAAGATACCTGGAACAGCATCAGGCATGTGATAAGCACTGTAGTATTAGCTTTCCTTAGTTTTAAATTATCACTATTTTTATTTACTAAGGCTCATGAGCATCATCCTAAGATGTTGACAGAAAGTGGCCTTGTGTTTATTTGGATCTGGAATTTGATGGGAGGCTACCAAAGCAGGGGAAAGTGGCCACAGCTGTTCTAGTTGGTGTGGTATTTGAAATACTTCAGAGTTAATTTCTCAGATGGCATGAAAAGAGGAAGAACCATGGCATTTTCCTCAGACAGAACCCAGTGTGTCTCACTCTTTTCATTTATTCATTCTTAGGAGCTGGAGCTATTCACTCCCTGTCCCTTTCATTTGGGCTCTTGCATCATCTTCAACTGCAGCTCACAGTCACCTACTATAAGAATATGTTCTTGAAGCAAGGGTGTTTTGAGCCAAAGTGTGCTTGCTGGCTGAACAATTACAACCATGGGTTTTGATGACTTAAATGGTTCTGTTTTCTATTGTTTAGCATTCAGAGTTTTTGCACTGTGTAACATTAATCAGGAGACAAACATGTATTCAAAGCAAATGAAAATATCATAAAACTTCAAGCTGAGAAATGAACACACCTTGGAATGCAGGATGGAACCATTTCTGAATAATGAGTAGGTTCATACTCTACGTGTTCCATGCAATGCTCCTTTCCTACATGGGCAGGGTTTTGTCAATGTTCATCCTTTTCATGCTCTGCTTAAATATGGTTTCTGGATCGTGTTCCATGTCCCTGAGGCATGCAGTCCAAGGGAAGGAGCCAGAGCTGCTTCTCAGCCTGGCATGGAAGGGAGTGCTCTAGTTTACATTAAACATCGGCCCCTCAATGGGGCTGTCATTTGCTTTTGGATTTTAGCAAATTGGTTGTTTTCTACTGTCTTCTTTTGAGAATTTGGACAGTAGTTTTTTTCCCCTTGGTTTATATGGGTATTCAGAATCACTTTTCTAAGCTGAAGAATCTTATCGCTGATAAGAGATGCAGGGTGGACAACATCTCAATGGGCCAGCACCTGAAGTAGGAAGTTGGAAACACAACCACACTGGGGACAGCTCCCTCTTTGATTCCCAACGATTGATTCTCTGGATGCTTCTTAGTCCCTGGAGATGTGTCCAAGTCAAAGGCAATACAGAGTTTACAATGAATTCTTAGGAATCTACACTTCCTAATTTGGGTGTGAAATGTGGAGACGTTATCCACCATGGCACACAGGGGCTAGAATGAGGCCAGTTCAGAAAGTGTAAGACTGGTTCCAAGGCAGATAGAAAAAGGTAGAGAGGGGGCCTTAGGCCCCCGTGGTGAAGCATAAGATGGAGAAGCCTTCATTTCCCACAGCCCTGGGGCTCATGAGTAGGGCATAGTGATGGTGGAAATGAGTTTGTAATTAAAAGGATGGAGCTTATAAGGAGTTATACAGCCAAAGAACTTGGAAGAGTAAACTCTTCTACCGAGGAAGTCAGTCCTTCTCTAAAATTTATTGTGAATGACCAAAGCTGGTGGGAACTTAGTAAAACTGCCCAGTTGAACTCATCGCTTCAGAGTAGGCCTCACAAAGGAGAGCCGATCTCTTCTGCATCCCTGCAAGGAGACACCTTGTGAAGATCTCCCTACGTTTCATGGTTAGGAAGTTCTTCCTGCAGTCCAAACTAGGCTTCTCTTGCTGTCCATCCACATGATGTCCTTCTTGAACTGCCCTCACTTGCTTCTCTGGGTTCTCTTTAACTTCTCTTTTGTAGGGCTGATAGCAATTGCTTTACAGTAGTTCTTTTCCAAGGGGATGGTTTCTCCTAAACCTTGTGTCAGTTTTTGAGTCTCTCTATACCCACATAGGTATTTTTGTGGCTACAGGGAGAGTCCTTCTGGGATGATATTTTTACCCCCTGGTGGATCTGTGCTGTGAATAACCTGAGCCATTCTGGAACCATCCCCAGACCGGGCAGGTGGCAGCCCCATTTGCTCTTTCCTAAGCGCCAAGGCAGAGAAGCAACTCTGGCTCCTTCCCTCTGGACTGCATGCCTCCGGAACACAAAACTCAGTCACAGACACCATATTTAAACAGAGCAGGGAAAGGATGAAAATAGATAAAAACCTGTCCATGTGGGCCAGGAAAGCTGCATTTCCAATATGCTGTTAGCAAGACCCTTCTGCGATCCATCTAGCATTCAGAGATCCGTCAGGGCCGAACGTGGATGGTGCGCTGCATGGCCACCCGTGGGCTCATCCTTTGATGTTGGTATGTCAGGCCCAGGCAGGGGGCAGGGTCTGGGGCAGAATGAGTATCCTCTTCCTGGAGTATGAAAGAGCTAAGACTAGGAGAAGCAACACAGGAGTCCATAGACTTAAGGGCAGGGATTTTTGGTGGAGAGTGGTTTTCAAACTTTTTAAGCTGAGGGAGTTTTCACATAAAATGTCTAAAACAAATGTCAAAGAAGGACGAATGTGCCTTTGCCTGTGGTCCTAGTGTAGTAGTTAAGGCTCAAGGCTGAGGACAAATGCGGCTCCCTCTCCACAGGCTTTTAGGGAGAAGTTGGCTCAGAAAAGCAGCCTGGACGCCGCCTACCCCAATCCCCTCCCCAGGGTAAGAACTGGAACAGCAGATATACCTGTGGGGGAGAGCAGTGGGCATGAAGTCCTTCTACCCAGCCACCCTGATCACTGCAAACAATGGACCCTGCCCATGCCCAGAGGTCTCCTGGCTGTCCCGGGCTGGCTGGTGACTGCGGGAGCTACTGCTGCATTGGAGGAATGTGGTTGCTGTTCTTCAGAACATTTTGCCAAAATTACCTGGTAGTAACACCCAGGGGAGCCTTTGGAAGTGACCCCTTGTCAATGGGACAGGTTGCAGACCCCATGCAACCTCACTGAGCCCAGAGATGATGAGTTCGAATAACTGCGGTGAACAAAAAGCACGGGTCTGCAAAGTCTTTCAGCCAACTTGGGAGGGACTGCCCTTTTCTCTCTTTACTCCCTCACACTGGAGGAGATGGCACCTAGAAGAGGAGGGGCCAGGGCATGTTTCTAGAGCTAGAGGTCAGGCCAGACTTCTCCTTCAAGCTTGTGAACTTGAGCTGCAGTGCAGGACTGAGAGGAAAGGGGAGAAGATGTGTGAATTAGATGTGAGAATGAAGTTGTAATATGGACAGATTACATGGAAGACAGACAAAGAGGGACTGTGGGTTCAGATAGAGAAGGCAGTCTTAGGAAGGGGAGGTACCAGGCCTGGGGAGGAAGGGAGGATGCTAAGAATCACTTTCTCGATGTCCCCAGCTTGATGTAAGGCTGACACTGACTTCAAGTGAATCCACCTCAATTCTCTCCATTAAAAGTAGTTCACAGGGCAAACTGGAGGTCACTACTTTTATTTAATGAACCATCTCATGGACTGGCAGGGAGCTCTTGTCTTCTGTTTAATCATAGTCAGGATTTCAGGCTTTTTAAAAATACGTATTGAGTGGTGGTTAGTTCCAATTCAATTCCAATTCCAGATTCAAGTCCCACTGCTTGCATGCCTGCTGTCTATTGGTCTTGTGTTCAGCTCGTTCATCAAGAATGAGGAAAGGAAAAGAGGATACGACAAGGGGCGTCTACTCTTACTGGCATGTCTTTGCTGATATCGTTAGCTTTGCTCATTTCCTTCTTGCCCAGCCCTACCTAAGACCACACACATATTTCACTTCTTCCAGAAACCCTTCCACACCACTAGCCATGGGACTTCAGCCCGTAGTAATGTGTATCACTCAATTCAACCTCTCAGTCTGGCTTAATTCATTTCATCTCAATAGTCATATGGAAATCAGCTCGAGGACAGCAAGGCAACATTGCCAAGAGAGGATATGGCGTGTCCTGCGGTCTGGGAAGTCCTCAGACTCTTGTTCAGTTCTGCTTTTAGTGTATCCTGGAGGATTTCTGAGGCCAAAGACCCCATTCATTGTAGCTGCAGCTTTGAGAAGCTTGAGAGACGTTGCTGCCCAAACAGGACTAGCCATATCAGGAGCAACTGGCAATGCCCATCTAAACCTGACCTGAAGCTCAAGGAGCAAGTGCTCAGTAAGAGAAGAAATGCAAATTTCGAGTCCTTTAAGGCCTGGCCCTGGGAGACTGGTGCAGCGTCCCTTTTGTTGTAATCTGTCGGCCTCCATGGGTCACAGTCCCTGCCAGTTTCACAGTGGACAGGGTTAGATTTTACCTCTAAGTGGGAAGAGTAGCGAAAACTTGTGGCCATCTTTAGCCTACTGCATTTTGCTGAGAATGAAGTCATGTTCAGAAGACAGTATGTACAGCCGAGGGTGGGAGACTCAGAGACCCCTTTTGGTCTCTTCTTCTAACCTGTAGTCTCTTCATAGACGAGTTCAGGAGCTGTAACTTGAATTCAAGAGCTGTAACAACAGCTGTTGGATGTGTAAGAATAACAGAGGAAAAAGTACCGTATAGCTAATGGTAATTTTCTCCAGATATTGTCCCATCTAGGAACTTATTATGTCCAGCTGACACAGCCTACCCTTTGGTTAGTGCTCTGGTCATTCTGAATGCATAGCTTAGCTGGGGGAGATGGGCACCAAAAAGCTGCTCAGACTGCCTGCCAACCAAGCTCCATGTTGAGCTTAAGCTGGAGGAAACTCTGTCCTTTGGGACACTCTGGAATTTTCTCCACCCATTATCTCCTCATACACATATCAGGAAAGTTGTGCCTCACTTCACAGCCTAGAGCAGAGGACTTTATTGATAGAGTCCTGCCTGCTTTTGTTTGAGATTCTGAGCAGGTGTTATCTGAGAACAAGCAGGTGTTTGTAGAAATGTGACCTTGAGCCCTGGATACCGACCTGCTCTTTTGTTCTGGTGACTCATTTTCCCTTGAATGGGGTTGGTTTCTGTTTATGATATGGTTGCAGGGCTGCAGTGACCCTGCTGGACATCACCGTTGTATATGTAGACACTCCCCTCACCAAGCAGAAAAATTGCTGGGTACATTTGATACCTTTCAGCCAGAGGTATAGTTGTTCCTTGTCACCCACAAATTTGTCTAAAAAAAAAAAAGGCAAATAGATAGAGTATGCTGATGTTACATTTGTTTCCTTAAAGCAGGTTATGCCTATAGGAAAACATAAGGCACCTTATTCCAATGACTTTCCTGTTACCAGTGGAGAAAACTGAGTTTAGTTCATCCTGAGAAGCTACTGGGCATTTCTGAAAATCTTTGGCTAATAAGATATAATTTGGAGTTTAAGCCAGAATCTTGCATTTCATTGTATTTCCATCTTCCTGATTGCAGTGGAGAAATGTGTGTGTATGTATGAACGCACACTTCTGGACCTTTATGCAGAGTTAAGGGTTCACTCTTTAGGGTTCCTCGGTCCTTAAGTTCATGTTAAACCCAGAAAAAAAAAAAAACAAAACAGAAATAAGAGGTGTTCATACCTATAAACCAATTTCAACACTGACATGTAAGTATGTGTGTCTATAAAAACCAACCGACAAAATTATACTTTGGAGTAATTTTCTAGAAAAATCTTGCTGATGGTAATGCTATCGCCGAATTATAAAGTTCAGCATCAGTTCTGCCCTGAAGGGTCTGAGTAACCACTAGGAATAGGGCCTGTAACTCAAAAGGCTCTGCAACCGTAGGTAGAAAATCATGCCCCATAAGAGGGCACATTTGTTTCAGGATTTAAAATGAGGCATCATCTGCCCTGGCCACATGACCTTGTACCTCTTTCAGAGTGTCAGATCCACAGAGGGGTACCCCAAGCTGGTTATAGCTGTGATGGTGGAAGAATAGTGATACTCAGAGCAGACAGCAGTGAACTTATGGGGACAGGAAGGACTGGGCGGTCGTGAACACGTTACATAGTTTAGGGGTTCCTAATGAAGTGACATCCTTCTTATAGAATCCTTGAAACCACAAAGATGAAAGCCACTTGTAAATATTTTGATCAGTGGCAGATAAAAAATATTTAAAAGAGGATTTCTTCATAATCACACAAGATGTGACATAGTTTATTGACATGATTTCTTTGGGGCTTTTGGGTTATTTTTATTCCTTATGTGCCTAGTTTTGAGGGAGAGTTGATTTCCTCTTTCACTAATCATCCTGGCATTCTCCTCAATGTTTTACTTGCTTGCAATTATAGAAAAACACTCCCCAAATTCTCTTCCCTAAAGGTAGCAGTGTCTAGGACATTCCCTGTTGCATGGCAAAGCTGTAGAGGAGAAGGGAAGCTGTGTTCATTAGGAAATGCTGGTTTTCAATAGAGCCCAGTGCTGAACAGAGAGGCCCCCCTTAGCAATCACTCGAAACAGAATGAGCTTCTTTGAAATATAAGTGGCCCTGTAAAAACACAAGCAGATTCTGCAGTATCTATTTAGGGCACCCGGGAATGCCACATAATAGGAACTTGAGCGCACCTGATGGTAACCATATGGCAGGTTCTGATGACTGACAATAGGTAGAGACTGCAGTAATTAATGAAAATGAGAAGCCATTTGTGGCCTGCACAATGAGGGGATGGAGAGGCCAGTCTATTCGCAAAGGCTGCAATGTGTCCAGGGTGTGTTTCTAGACCACGACTGGCTGGGCTCGTATCTCTGTGTGTGAACAGGTGTGAGAGAAGTGACACAGGGGGAGGGAGGGCTTGCTTGTGATCAGAGAATGACCATCATTCCTGGAGCTGCAGTGGGAAAACGAGTGTGCAGATCCTGTTGGCTAACCTTGTATCACTAAACCCTGATACCTGGCTGATAGTTTTAGTTTGAGGTGAGAGAGATCTCAGGTAGAAATCCCATTAGCAGGCCTCGTGGGAGTATAAGACTTCATTGTTTGAGGTCTTGGGTTTTCTAGGTGTGATTTTGCCATTTCTGGATTTCAGGGCACAATGCCTCTGTTTACCTCTTGGGGATGACTGGGTTGCCCTACTTGAGGCGCACTCTGGGTCAGGATGTACCAAGGTTTGGCTCACCTCTGACAAAGGCAGAGGAAGGAGCTTTACCTCGTTGTTTTATTACTGTACTTCTTTCTTGGACATTGGCTGGAGTGGAGGAGGGGAGTGGGCCATGGGGAGATTCCAGAGAGACTGATTGATCTTGTCAAAAAGAATAAAGGTATCGAGGCCCCAGCACCCCCCTGCAGCACATGGGCATGTGGGACTGAAGCGGTCACTGTGAAGTTTGTGGTTAGGCGTTCCAAAAAGAAGTTTCTTTATGATTCCTGATTGCTTTGGACAGATATAAGCAATACCAGCTGGGGCCCAGCAAGCCTGTCTCCAGCTTTATTGTTTCCGTTTTATCGGTGGTGTGTCTGCCTAAAAGAACCGATCTATCTGCCCGTTATTGCCAGCCTTTTCCATAACCAGATAGGAGAGTTGAACATTAACAAGTGGATTTGCTTTCAGTAGCAGTGTGTGTGTGTGTGTGTGTGTGTGTGTGTGTGTGTGTGTGTGTGTTTAGCAAGATAATAGTATATTGCTCAGGGGCAAGTGATTCAGATTTCTACAAGATTCCCATTCCTTTGTCTCCTATCTTGAATTTTCCCTAACTTATCTGAAGCTTCCTCTTTTCCTAGAACCAGAGAGGATCCATAAGGCTGTTTTTGTAAGAGTCCTTGGAAGGTGGTAGAAACTCAGCTGGAGCCAGGCTGTGGGCACCAGGCACTGTGCACTGCAGAGGCATTTCAAGTCATCCCTTGTGGACAGTTGGCACTGCTCAGTGTTAAAAAGTTCCATGGCAGCGTTTCGGAGTGCACCCTAACCCTCCCTCCTTGGCAAGTTGAGTTTACAAATAATGTGCTCTACTCACTCTGTCTGGAGTTTCTGGCTTAAAAGTGAGTAGTCAGAACTCTCAAGATGTGTAAAAGGAAAGGTTTTACTACCTAGTGGAAAATGATCATTGAGGTTTACTCTTTGTGGATAAGCAAAGTAGACAGACAGCCTGCTCTGACTCAGAGGTCAAGTGAGAAGCTTCTCTTTCACAAGAGAAAGGGATGTGCGTTAAGTTACTTCAGTGGTGTCCAGCTATTTGCGACTCTGTGGACTGTAGCCCACCAGGCTCTTCTGTCCGTGGGATTCTGCAAGGTGGTAACAGGAGATGCAGCCACCTGATGCGAAGAACTGACTCATTTGAAAAGACCCTGATGCTGGGAAAGACTGAAGGTGAAAGGAGAAGGGGATGACAGAGGATGAATTGATTGGATGGCATCACCAACTCAATGAACATGAGTTTGAGTAAACTCTGGGAGTTGGTGATGGACAGGGAGGCCTGGCGTGCTGCAGTCCATAGGGTCACAAAGAGTCGGACATAACTGAGCGACTGAACTGAACTGAACAGGAGATGAATGACTCATGACTTACCAATCTGGAGTTCTGTCCATTCTTTCATTTTTTGAAGGAAACAAATAACGTCCTGCTAAAATGACAGTGCTCTTTGGTTTGGAGTTTGTTCTCTATGGTTTGTGAGATATTTTTTCTTTTGCATAATTTATTTCTGCACTTCCTTAATTACAGGTTATAATGAGTGGAGTAAGGGGAAGAATGAAAGAAGAATACCCAATGCATAGAAACCAACTTCTATCATGGAAGTTCAGCCCTGTCAAATGTAGGTTCCAGGGCAGAGATATTAGAGACCAGATGGGTGCCCCGCTGTGCTTGGAGACAAGAACTCAGTTCGATTCTGATTTCATTTAGGATGCAGGGTCCACCAGGGCAGCAGAGTTCAGCTGGCAGGCTTTTCCAGTACCTCATTTACTGAACAGTATCTGCTGTCTTGTTTATGAAAAACATCAGGGAAAATTTTAATAGTTTTATACAATCCCTAAATCCTGGTCCACGGCCAAGACACATTAGTTTTCTAAATCTTCAACAGTATCTTTCCCTCCCAGAATCAGGGCAAATTCTCAAGTGCCTGTGCTTTTTTTTTTTTTTTTTTAAATTAAACCAAGTGATAAAGAACCTGCCTGCCAATGCAGAAGGCGTGAGATACAAGTTTGATCCCTAGGTTGGGAATATGCCCTGGACGAGGCCATGGCAACCCACTCTTGCCTGGAGAATCCCATGGGCAGAGAAGCCTGGAGGGCTCCAGTCCATAGGGTTGCAAAGAGACATGACTGAAGCGACTTAAACACACGTAGCACCGGACAAGCATTAAAAGAAAGGGCCAAGACTAGTGTTATTCTGTTATCACCGTAGATTATTTCAGGATTGTACTGGAGAAAACGTGTATTCCAGTTTGACTCAATCAGAGATGTGTGTGTGTGTGTGTGTGTGTGAGTGAGGAGTTCTTTAAAATCTTTAAACATGGATTCTTTTCCTCCCCAAAGGTGCAAGGATGTTGCCTTCAGCACCTTTCTTGCTGGAGAGAATCGAGCATTTGGTTTTATCAGACACTGGCATGGTAATGAAGCTATTTTGATAGAAATAGTCTCATTACTATTCATTTTTGCTGGCTCTCAACTAATTCTTGAACCAAAGTTCTGTTTTTGTTTTTTTTTTTTTTTCCACCAGAGAAAAACAGGCACAAGAAGCAAAATTAAAAAGATATCCTTAGCCTCTGAAGCTAATGACAAACACAGACCCATTCTGCCCAAGGAGCCGTTTTGCAGGCGCCTGCCTCTGTGGTGATTATCCTAATGACACGCCCTGGCAGTGTGAAGGGTGGGCCCTTCCTCCTCCATACCTCCCCTAAAACACATGTCTTTGTATTCGGAGGGGTGCCTTCCAGAGGTCATGCCCATCTCCTATCCTTTCTTAACATGGTGTAACCGGGACCCATCTTGCACTGGGTTGAAGAGATTTGGTTTCGGTCTAGTATGACTTGAGCACATCATCAAAGTGTTCTGGTACCACTTCTCTTCCCATTCTTTCAGTTTGAAAATAAACTTTTTATTTTAGAAAAGTTATAGATTTATTAAAAAAAAAAAAGTTGTAAAGACAATAGAGTGTCCGTGTTAAGTCCCTCAGCCCTTTCCCCTATGAATAACAATTAACCTTTGTCATAACCAAGGAACCAGTTTGGACACAGTGAAGTCTGTGTGTCTGCATTTTATTCAGATGTTACTAGTCTTACAATGTCCTTTCTCTACTTCAGAATCTCAGGCAGGATACCATTTAGTTGTTTCCTTAGCCTCCTCTGATCTGTGACAGTTTCTCAGATTTTCCTTGTTCATGCTGACTTTGACAGTTTTGAAGAGTAGTTTTCAGGTAGAATGTCTCAATTTGGGTTTGTCTGATGTTTTTCTCATGGTCAGACAGGGCTTTGGGTTTTGGGGAGGAAAACCACAGAGGTGAAGTGCCTTCCTCATCACATCTTATCAGTGATACATGCTATTAGCTGGTAATGTTACCCTTGATCACCTACCTGGGCAAGGTAGTATAGCCAGATTTCTGCACTGTGAAGCCTCCGCACTCCCCTGCCCTATTCTGCTCTTTGGAAGCAGAGCTTCCCAGGTGGTGCTAGTGCTAAAGAGTCTGCCTGCCAGTGCAGGAGACATAAGAAATGTGGATGGTTCCTTGCATCAGGAAGATCCCTTGGAGGAGGGCATGGCAACCCACTCCAGTATTCTTGCTTGGAGAATCCCATGGACAGAGGAGCCTGGTGAGCTACAGTCCATGGGATCTCAAAGAGTCAGACCCGACTGAAGAGACTTAGCACATACGAACGCATTAAGTGCAGCGCACGTGCAAGGTGGGCAGGTAGAGGGGATTACGTTCCACCTCCTGGTGGGAGAGTCTCTACGTAAATTATTTGGAACACTCCTATAATGGAGTTTGATTTCCTTTCCTCTTGTATTTATTCAATCATTTATTTATATCAGTGTGGACTTATGGATATATATTTTATTCTTCCACTTTTATTGATATATAAATAGCATGCAACATGGATATTAGAGAAGGAAATGGCAACTCACTCCAGTATTCTTGCCCAGAGAATTCGATGGACAGAGGAGCCTGGCAGGCTACAGTCCATGGGGTCGCTAAGAGTCAGACATGACTGAGTACACGCGCAACGTGGATATATATTTTAACTTTTAGATTATAATCCAACTCTATTGTTCCTTAGTTTGTTCCTCAAAGGGTTACAGTTTTGCCCATTAGGAGCTCTTTCAAGTTGGATTCTGAGTAACCTTTGACGTGCCCACATCATTTTGTTTTGTGAGCACTTTCTGTATTTTCTGTTACTACTTGATGCTTTAGGCTCAACATGTGTATTCCCTGCCCTGGTCTTGCAGTTAATCATTTCTCCAAGGAACCCTGGTTCCTTTTATTAGAGAATGGTGTTAGAAACTGTTGGTTTCTATGGTCTAGGAGTTAGGTATGACATTCAGTTTTCTAAAATACACCTTTTATATGTACACCACTATGTCCTGTTGGACATACAGAGATGTATATGATATCTTTCCCTCAAGATTAATATAGGTAAATATTATAAAAATAGTACATAATTATGTGTTAGAGTGGGTACAATTTTGACTAAAGTCAAGAGGAAGTATAGATTCTCATGGCTTACATAAGTATAAAACACTTCCATTTCTTTTCTTTTTCCATTCTTTTTACTCCTTATTCACATCCAGTTCATCTATGCTGGAATTGGGAAATGTTAAATTATTTACACGGGTATGTTAGCAGTCTGAAAAAATGCTGTTCACGTCAGGCATTGGTCCCTAAGCTATCCAAACTCTCCTTTCCTTCAGAAAGGAGAAATGTCTAGGACTTAAATATTTGGGGAAGGCTTCCTGGAGGAGGTGACACTTGTCTTGATACTTGAAGAACAGATACTTGTTTGAGACAAAAGAGAGAGTCTTCTGTGTCTCTTTGGGAGAAATAGTAGATAAAACTAGCTCAGAGAAGGGGTCCTAAAGGATTTATTAAAGACTGGAAGTCTATCATGGATTTCTCCACTGTTATAAGGGCCTTTAATCCAGAGCCTCTAAAATGTCGACATTTGGTTAAAACATTCTTAGTGTTTTCTACGTGAAGGGAGAGGGAGCCGACTGAGCTCATGCCAACAGTCCTAGTTATTAACTGTCAGCTGAACACCTTGGTAGCAGAGACTGGGACAAATTGTATATCCTTTATGTGGCAGTGGCTATATGCTTGGGCTCTCCAGAGTATCTGGTGGTTCTTTTTAACTTTTGATGTTCTTTTATGTGAGGAACTTTGCAGAGTCTGTGGAAATTGATTTTGAGATGTTCCAAGGGATTTTTCTCCTGGAACAGAGTAGCCAAGGTGAACAGGGCCAGCAGTGACCCAAGCTCTGTAATGGATATAGTCCTGCAAAAGTGTTCATTAGCTTCAGCTGGGTCATCATCAAATAAAATGACCTCTATCCAAACTCTTAGGACAAGTGTGCTTATTTCAGACCCAAGTCTTTAGGTTTTTAAATGCTGGACTGAGATTTTGCTCCAGTAAAAATGGCTTCCTTGGTGGCCCAGACGGTAAAGTGTCTGCCTACAATGTGGGAGACCCAGGTTCGATCCCTGGGTCAGGAAGATCCTCTGGAGAAAGAAATGGGAACCCACTCCAGTACTCTTACCTGGAAAATCCCATGGACGGAGGAGCCTGGTAGGCTACAGTCTATGGAGTCGCAAAGAGTCAGACACGACTGAGTGACTAAACTTTCACTTTCACTTTCAAAAATGGCTAGAACTTATCTGTTATCTTTTTGAAAGTTGTTCTGCTAGAGCAGATGGTTTTCTTTATTCATTAAGTAGTTCAATGTGAATTGACTCATTGATAGGAAATAGGACTCAGGACAGAAAAAAACCCTTTTGCACACTAGAGCAAAAAATATAGGAAATAGAAATCTTCCTCTTCTACACACAAGCTTTACCACAGCCTCAAAAGGAAGTTTTTAGCTGTGGAAGATAGAAAAAGCTTGGTTCTTGATGACAATTGCAATAGTACTTAATTATACTTATCTTACTGCATGTTTTCATCTAAACTTTGAGTCATGCATCATCCCAGGATATATGTGTGACATAGAAGATTTGTGTGGTAAATGCATTAACGTAGAAGAGTTGATCTAGAAAGCCGCAAACCTATGTGGGAGCAGGAGTCCACTGTCTTTTATGCTGGTAAAAGCAACTTTGACTGGGCAACAAGGACAGATGGGTGGGCATGAAGAATCATCTTTATCCCCTCTGGTTATGTTAAGACAATATATTTAGAGATTATAGTGATTTTTTTCCTTCAACTATTGCAGCCACGTTCTCATGGAGGACCCCATCCAGGGCTTCAGACTCACAGCTCCTGATGCCTCTTTCTCCACCAGCCTCCACCTCAACTTCACTTTAGCAGCTGCTCTCAGCAACTACTAGCCCTTGTCATCAACTGGAGTTGCTCCATGTTTGAAATCCTGAACTCTGAAATCCTCCTTTCTGACCACAACCTCTGATCCTTCTATCAGTCTGCACTCTTTCATGCCCTTGAAATATGTTCTTTGGTCTCATTGGGACTCTTGGTCTCTTGACCTCTCCTTATGTTAGCAGTGGCTCACCCCCTCCTAACTCCGTCCCTAGTCCTGCCTTGTTCGCACAGCCATTTCTGCTGTACTGTCACAGGCATTCAGTTCTCTCATTCCTTTGACTTTTTGTTTTATCTTTCATTCCAATCTCTGGCTAATAATTTCTCTCTCCCTCCCCTCCTTCTTCCCCTTCTCCCCATTTACCTTTTTCTTTTTCTCCTCTCTCTCTCTCTCCATTTCTTATCTTGGATTTCTAGGCACTATGGAAGACACTTTCCCAACCAGCATGATCCACCTCATTAAAAAAAAAAAAAAAAATCCATGATTATTGACCTTATCTAGATGGAGAAGCTGTTTAGTAATCCTGGGGCCAGGGCTACGGTATAGTGAGTGTAGTGCCAAGAATGCAAAATTTAAAGAGACACTCATTGTTGGAGCCAACTCTGCATTTGCTGGATCTTGAGAATGATGGCCCCCTTGAACTGTGTGCTGAGGTCCCCACTAGCTGCACTCTAGTCTTGACCCAGACTTTTACTCATCTCTAGTTATCTCTTTTGTGTGTCACTTGGGGTAGCCATTCTAGCCTTTATCATTGTTCTTAATTTACTTGTAAGCCACACATAGAAGATGACTTTTCCGTTTTCAGTGAAAAAAATTCTGGTCACCAGATTTGAATTTCCTCAGCTTCCATCCTGCCACCAAATATGCCTAATCTTTTAACTCCCTTTTTCTGTTCTCTTTGCTGTAGGGAAGTTCCACACTCTCCCACCTTTGCTGTTGCTCATATCAATCACTTCATAAACTCTCTGGAATCCTCACCCATTAACTATCCTCTTCCTCTTTTGCATTGACATGTTGTAAATACTACTGAGGATTTTTCTTTACTAAAAATAGAGCCTTTTCTCAACTTTATCTTCCTTTTGAGTTAATCCTCATCTTCAGCAGGTATGAAAAAATGATCTACACTCTTCATCATTCTCAATTTACTACCCAAACAGTACAATCAGTTTTTTTTTAATTTAAATTTATTTATTTTAATTAGAGGCTAATTACTTTATAATATTATATTGGTTTTGCCATACATCAACATGAATCCGCCACAGGTGTGCACGTGTTCCCAATCTTGAACCCCCTCCCACTTCCCTCCCCGTACCGTCCCTCTGGGTCTTCCCAGTGCACCAGCCCCAAGCATCCTGTATCCTGCATCAAGCCTGGACTGGAGATTCATTTCTTATATGATATTATACATGTTTCAATGCCATTCTCCCAAATCATCCCCCACCTCCCTCTCCCACAGAGTCCAAAAGACTGTTCTATACATCTGTGTCTCTTTTGCTGTCTCGTATACAGGGTTATCATTACCATCTTTCTAAATTCCATATATATGTGTTAGTATTCTGTATTGGTGTTTTTCTTTCTGGCTTACTTCACTCTGTATAATAGGCTCCAGTTTCATCCACCTCATTAGAACTGATTCAAATGCATTCTTTTTAATTGCTGAGTAATACTCCATTTTGTATATGTACCACAGCTTTCTTATCCATTCATCTGCTGATGGACATCTAGGTTGCTTCCATGTCCTGGCTATTATAAACAGTGCTGTGATGAACACTGGGGTACATGTATCTCTTTCAGTTCTTGTTTCTTTGGTGTGTATGCCCAGCAGTGGGATTGCTGGGTCATATGGCAATTCTATTTCTAGTTTTTTAAGGAATCTCCACACTGTTCTCCATAGTGGCTGTACTAGTTTGCATTCCCACCAACAGTGTAAGAGAGTTCCCTTTTCTCAACATCCTCTCCAGCATTTATTGCTTGTAGACTTTTGGATCGCAGCCATTCTGACTGGTGTGAAATGGTACCTCATAGTGGTTTTGATTTGCATTTCTCTGATAATGAGTGATATTGAGCATCTTTTCATGTGTTTGTTAGCCATCTGTATATCTTCTTTGGAGAAATGTCTATTTAGTTCTTGTGGCCCATTTTTTGATTGGGTTGTTTATTTTTCTGGGATTGAGCTGCAGGAGTTATTTGTATATTTTTGAGATTAGTTGTTTGTCAGTTGCTTCCTTTGCTATTATTTTCTCCTATTCTGAAGGCTGTCTTTTCACCTTGCTTATAGTTTCTTTTGTTGTGCAGAAGCTTTTAATTTTAATTAGATCCCATTTGTTTATTTTTGCTTTTATTTCCAATATTCTGGGAGGTGGGTCATAGAGGATCCTTCTGTGATTTATGTCGGAGAGTGTTTTGCCTATGTTCTCCTCTAAGAGTTTTATAGTTGCTGGTCTTATGTTGAGATCTTTAATCCATTTTGAGTTTATTTTTGTGTATGGTGTTAGAAAGTATTCCAGTTTCATTCTTTTACAAGTAGTTGACCAGTTTTCCCAGCAGCAGTTGTTAACGAGATTGTCTTTTCTCCATTGTATATTCTTGCCTCCTCTGTCAAAGATAAGGTGTCCATATGTGCGTGGGTTTATCTCTGGGCTTTCTATTTTGTTCCATTGATCTATATTTCTGTCTTTGTGCCAGTACCATACTGTCTTGATAACTGTGGCTTTGTAGTAGAGCCTGAAGTCAGGCAGGTTGAGTCCTCCAGTTCCATTCTTCTTTCTCAAGATTGCTTTGGCTATTCGAGGTTTTTTGTATTTCCATACAAATTGTGAAATTATTTATTCAAGCTCTGTGAAAAATACCATTGGTAGCTTGATAGGGATTGCATTGAATCTATAGATTGCTTTGGGTAGTATATTCATTTTCACTATATTGATTCTTCCGATCCATGAACATGGTATATTTCTCCATCTATTAGTGCCCTCTTTGATTTCTTTCACCAGTGTTTTATAGTTTTCTATATATAGGTCTTTAGTTTCTTTAGGTAGACATATTCCTAAGTATTTTATTCTTTTCATTGCAATGGTGAATGGGATTGTTTCCTTAATTTCTCTTTCTATTTTCTCATTATTAGTGTATAGGAATGCAAGGGATTTCTGTGTGTTGATTTTATATCCTGCAACTTTATTATATTCATTGATTAGCTCTAGTAATTTTTTGGTGGAGTCTTTAACAATCAGTTTTTTCTGACTGACTTCTGCTTCCATCATTATACCATCTACTCTCTAATAGTTCCGGGTGATCCCGGTGTCCATGTTCATTGGTTCTTCTGAGTCTTCGTCTTATCCAACCTCTCTGGACTGTCACCTTGACTCTGCTCTCCCTGTCTGAGGCATTCTGTTCTTTGTTGCTCACCTCTGTGATGCCTCTTCCTTACTCCCCTTTTATGGCATCTCTCACTTGTCTGATCCTTACATGAAGCTGGCTCTGAAGTCTCATATTGGCTCTTCTCATCTTACACCAAACTCTTCCTTTGAGTGACTATTCACTCCTGTGTCTTCAGCTATCCACCTACAAATTCCCTATTGAAACCCCTATTGAAAAAACAATCATATTGTTTTAACTGAGACTTCCTCATTGAACTCCTGATCCTATTCTTCAAGTTAAATATTTCCAAAACCAAGTTATTGTTCGCCCCAAACCTGTATTCTTTTTGTATTTTCTGTTCTCCGTTAAAGCATATTTACCTAGTTATCCAAGTTAGAAGTATCACAATCTACTTAAATTTTTTCTTTTTCATCTCCTTTATAGTCAATTGAGTCAGTCATCAGGATGTTCCCTCATATCAACCCTCTTTATACCCTCTGTTGACATCTTAGTTTGTTGCTGTTGTTAAGTCATGTCCAACTCTTTGTGACCCACATGGACTGTGGCAAGCCAGGTTCCTCTGTCCTCCACTATCCCTGGGAGTTTTCTCAAATTCATGTCTACTGAGTTGGTAAAGCTATCTAACCATCTCATCCTCTGCTGCCCTCTTCTTTTGCCTTCAGTCTTTCCCAGCATCAGGGTCTTTTCCAATAAGTCAGCACTTTCACATCA
Organism: Bos indicus; assembly: GCF_029378745.1. Classification (NCBI taxonomy): domain Eukaryota; kingdom Metazoa; phylum Chordata; class Mammalia; order Artiodactyla; family Bovidae; genus Bos; species Bos indicus. The sequence continues at coordinate 42,561,091 of NC_091770.1, read as the reverse complement.
GGTGGCCAAAGGATTGGAGCTTCAGCTTTGGCCTCAGCCCTACCAATGAATATTCAGGACTGATTTCCTTTAGAATTGACTGGTTTGAACTCTTTACTGTCCAAGAGACCTCAAGAGTCTTCTCCAGCACTGCAATTCAAAAGCCTTAATTGTTTGGCACTCAGCCTTCTTCATGGTCCAATTTTCACATCTATACATGACTATCAGAGAAACCATGGCTTTGACTATACAGACCTTTGTCAGCAAAGTGATATCTCTGCTTTTTAATATGCTGCTTAGGTTCATCATAGCTTTCCTTCTGAGGAGCAAGTGTTTTATGATTTCATGACCAGAATCACCATCTGCAGTGATTTTGGAGCCCAAGAAAATAAAATCTCTCACTGCTTCCACTTTTTCTTCTTCTATTTGCCATGAAGTAATGGGACCAGATGCCATGATCTTAGATTTTTGCTTCTTGAGTTTCAAGCCATCTTTTTCACGATCCTGTTTCACCCTCATCAAGAATCTCTTTAGTTCCTCTTCATTTTCTGCCATTGAGTGTTGTCATCTGCATATCTAAAGTTGTTATTTCTCCTGGCAATCTTGATTTCAGCTTGTGGTTCATCCAGCCTGGCATTTCCCATGATATATTCTGCATATAATTAAATAAGGGTGACAATATACAGCCTTGTCATACACCTTTCCCAATTATGAACCAGTCCATTGTTCCATGTCTGGTTATGACTGTTGTTTCTTGATCCACATACAGGTTTCTCAGGAGACAGGTAAGGTGGTCTGGTAGTGCCATCTCTTTAAGAGTTTTCCACTGTTGTGATCCACAGAGTCAAAGACTTTAGCATAGTTAATGAAGGAGAGGTAGTTTGTTGTTGTTGTTGGTTTTGTTTGGAATGTCCTTGCTTTCTCCATGATCCAGTGAATGTTGGCAATTTGATCTTTGGTTCCTCTGTCTTTTCTAAACCTAGTTTGTACATTTGCAAATTCTTAATTCACATACTGCTGAAGCCTACTTTGAAGGATTTTAACCTTGCTAGCATGTGAAATGAGCACAACTGTACAGTAGTTTGAACAGTCTTTGGCATTACCTTTATTTGGGATTGGAATAAAAACTGATCTTTTCCAGTCCTGTGGCCACTAGTCAATTTTGCTAATTTGCTGGCATATTGAGTGCAGCACTTTAACAGCATCATTTTAAATGGTGCAGCTGCAATTCTGTCAGCTCCACTAGCTTTGTTCATAGTAATGCTTCCTAGGGCCTGCTTGACTTCACACTCCAGGATGTCTGGCTTTAGGTGACTAACCACACCATTGTGGTTACCTGGGTCATTAAGACCTTTTTCGTACAATTCTTTTGTGTATTCTTGCCACCTCATCTTAATCTCTGCTTCTGTTAGGTCCTTACAATTTCTGTCCTTTATTGCGCCCATCTTTGAATGAAATATTCCCTTGATAGCTCCAATTTTCTTGAAGAGATCTCTAGTCTTTCCCAGTTTATTGTTTTCCTCTATTTCTTTGCACTGATCAATTAAGAAGGGTTTCTTATCTTTCCTTGATATTTTCTGGAACTCTGTATTCAGTTGAGTCTACCTTTCCCTTTCTTTTTTGCCTTTTGCTTCTCTTCTTTTCTCAGCTATTTGTAAGGCCTCCTCAGACAACCACTTTGCTTTCTTGCATATCTTTTCCTTTGGGATAGTTTTGGTCACTGCTTCCTGTACAATGCTACAAACTCCCATCCATAGTTCTTCGGGCACTCTGTCTACCAGATCTAATCCCTTGAATCTATTCATCACCTCCACTGTATAATCATAAGGGATTTGATTTAGGTGATAGCTGAATGGCCTAGTGGCTTTCCCTACTTTCTTCAATTTAAGCTTGAATTTTACAATAAGGAGCTCATGATCTGAGCCACTGTCATCTCCAGGTCTTATTTTTGCTGACTGTAAAGAGCTTCTCCATCTTGGCTGCAAAGAACATAATCAATCAGATCCAAATTACTTAGTGTAATATTCAGCGTTTCTCACAAGTTACCTCTCCAGGCTCTTTTCTTCCCTCTTTCCTTTTAACTATATACGATCTGGGACTCCAACCGTACAGCTTACTAGCTGCTTTCTGAACATGCTTTTGTGTCATAGAATGTCCCACTAACCTTCTCCTCTAATCAACTTCTATTTATACTTCATGACCTGGTTAAAATGTCACCTCTCTCAAGAGGCTTCCTTTGTCTTTCTCTTTTCTCCTGTCATATAAGAACTTTCAGTTCAGTTCAGTTCAGTTCAGTCACTCAGTCGTGTCCGACTCTTTGCGACCCCATGAATTGCAGCACGCCAGGCCTCCCTGTCCATCGCCAGCTCCCGGAGTTCACTCAGACTCACATCCATTGAGTCAGTGATGCCACCAGCCATCTCATCCTCTGTCGTCCCCTTCTCCTCCTGCCCCCAATCCCTCCCAGCATCAGAGTCTTTTCCAATGAGTCAACTCTTCGCATGAGGTGGCCAAAGTACTGGAGTTTCAGCTTTAGCATCATTCCTTCCAAAGAAATCCCAGGGCTGATCTCCTTCAGAATGGACTGATTGGATCTCCTTGCAGTCCAAGGGACTCTCAAGAGTCTTCTCCAACACCACAGTTCAAAAGCATCAATTCTTTGGCGCTCAGCTTTCTTCACAGTCCAATTTTACCCAATCTATTAAAGCATGTATTTATTGCATTGGAGACAGTGGTATATATTTCAGTCTGTTCTACTAATCTACAAATGTAATTTCAGAAGTCAAACCTTAGTCACTTTAGTAATCCTTGTATCTAACACAGAACTTTACATATAGTAGGTATTCCAACATGTTTCTTCAAAACATAATTGTTCCTGCTCTGAAGCTAACTTATTGAATGACTTTGGGCAATTGCTTCTCTTGCTTGGCTCCTTTTCACTCCTCTGTAAGAAAAAGGAATTGAACTAGAGGGTCTCAAATTTCTGTGGTTCTGTTCTGGCATCTCTTGGATTTTGGAGCTGCCTAAGAAGCCACTAGGGAACATATAGCTGAAGTTTATATCAAAAGTTCATTGAAGCACTGCATAGAAGCAACTTGTAGGCAAAACAAGGAAGAGGGAAGGCAAGTAAAAGGGAAGATAAAATGAGAAAAGCCTTAAGAAAGAAAGAATAAGAAAGGTGTCTGTGCTGAACCTCACACCTTCAGAATCTTGTAGTTCTAAAGTAAGCTTTTCTGATGTATCTGCTTTGTGGAAGCCATAGTCCTATTTGCTGTGAGGAGCACAGTATAAATTTAAGACGCGATCATTGCTGTTAGTGAGCTTGTGCTTTAGCAAGGACTGTACATATATAAGATTATGATAACAAGGATATCTAAGGTGAGAAGGAACGCAGTCTTTTGAGGACAGATAGACACGGCAGTCAGTAGCATACATAGTCCCCTTGTGTGGATTAAAAAATGATGCCCTTCCCCTCACTTGGATAATGGGGTATGGCCTGGATTTCCCATCTCCACTCCCCACTGACCAGACTTGTCCAGGGCAAAACCCGAAAAACTCTGTGGAGGTGCTACCCCTAGCTTTCCTCTCCAGCAAAGGCCCAAGGCAGGGCCTTAGAGAGGATGTGACAAGAGCCATTGACCCAGTAATGGCCAGATGCTCCATGAGGATGACTGGTCCAGGGGTTGGCCTCCGTGACCCTGATTTAATCATCCTGGGCTGGCCAAACCTGTGCAAGGGTCATTGGGAGCTTGGTTCAGTTTCTTTTTGACTTTTCCTTCCTGCCTCTCTAAAGTGAGTTGTAGGACTTGCGGATTTCAGGCAGCAGTCTTATGTCAAAGAGGGGTGATGCTGGTAACGGAACCCTCCTCCCTACTACCCCTCCCCTCTATAAATTTGCTCTGTCTGACTTACGTTGGCCTGCCTAGGACCCTACTGCTGCTGCAGTGGCAGTGGGGCATGTCCAGAAGAGGTCCAGGGGGCCCTGCTGGACACTCTGGCAGGCCTGGAGCTGGCCAAGGGAGGATCCACTGAGTGGTCAGTGATGGGAAGGGAGTCCAGGGATCGATGTCTTTGCTGTCTGCTGTGGTTTCTGGCAGGTAGAAGAAAGCCTGTGAGTGATGGGAGGGCCTTCCAGTGGCCTCAGTGACCTTTCTGGGCTGCCAGGCCTCTGTTTCTTTCTCTTCCATCGCTCATTTCTCTCTTTCCTCTCAACTTCATTCCCTGGTGGGCTGGCTGGGAATCAGCGGAGGGAAAAAGTAATTGAAGTGCTTAAGAGAAATTGTTTGGAGGGAGGAGGCGGCAGGGTCAAAAGGAGAACAATTAAGAAGCTATGTGATACAACTGTGCGGGGAAGAATTTAGTATGAATATAATGATCAATTTCCTAATAATTAGGTCTCTTAGACGGCAGAATAGTTCCCCAAGAGGCAGTGGTGGGAACCCCATTGCTTGGTCATTTCTAATTAGACTGGAGAAACATTCACAGAAAATGCTGCAGAGAAAAATCCCTCATGTGGGGAAGGGTGGGGTGGGGGTGGGTGGGCACGTGACCCGGGGGGGGTGCCTCTGTTATCTTTCACTTCTGTGATTCATTGATGAGCACATAATTCACTGATTAGTTAGGCAGCCAGACTTTAAGGGGTTTATTTGTTTCTCACCTCTGGCCCTTTTAAATTGACCAGGTCTATTATCTTCAAGGGCTTCCCTTGTGGCTCAGCTGGTAAAAGATCTGCCTGCAGTATAGGAGACCTGGATTCGATCCCTGGGTTGGGAAGATCTCCTGGAGAAGGGAAAGGCCACCCACTCCAGTATTCTGGCCTGGAGAATTCCATGGACTGTATAGTCCATGGGGTCGCAAAGAGTCAGACATAACTGAGTGACTGTCACTTTCACTAGTATCTTCAAAGAGAAGATCCAGGACAGGAAGTGACCTAGGCCAGGGCTGCCTTTCTATCAAACAATTTTAAACTGGAAACACCAGCCCCATTCTTTATCGGCTCTGCAGTGGGTGTGAACACATCAAGGTTTTACCTAGTGATGTTTCCCTCTCCTTAAGAGCCTGCAGGTTCTTAGGAGTTTTGTGTAGAGAAGGGATATTCTTCACTAGCATCCATTTGGTAATCAGGTGCCTTAACTAGAGCCAAGACAATGTGCCGTTAAGTGCAGCAGCTCTGGGGCCAGCCTGTCCAGGGCTGGTACTGGCTCAGTTCTTCGTTACGTGACCTTGGGTCAGTTACTAAGCGTTCCATACCTATTTCCCCCACCTGTAGTATGGCACCCACAATCACAGTTGCCTCACTTAGTTCTTGTAAAAAATGAAACAGGTTGATATTGGGAAAGTACGTACATAGGGTTGTGCTTGTTAAGTACTTTGAACCAGTGCTATCTTGGTTGTTGGTGGCCGTTATTATTACTAAATTACAATTACTGTTGGGGAGCATGTCCTCTTTTAGAGCTCTGGACATTATTAGTGCCCTGTTTCCCATATGCTGATAGAAGAAAAGTGACTGTTATCTTGGGTGTCCTTATGCATCTGAGCATGTGCCTCAGCAGGTCTACTGGGTGCAAAGGGAGAGAGTCCCTGCTCTCAAAGGGCTGCTGCTGCTAAGTCACTTCAGTCGTGTCCAACTCTGTGCGATCCCATAGACGGCAGCCCACCAGGCTCCCCCGTCCCTGGGATTTTCCAGGCAAGAACACTGGAGTGGGTTGCCATTTCCTTCTCCAATGCATGAAAATGAAAAGTGAAAGTGAAGTCGCTCAGTCATGTCCGACCCTCAGCGATTCCATGGACTGCAGCCCGCCAGGCTCCTCTGTCCATAGGATTTTCCAGGCAAGAGTACTAGAGTGGGGTGCCATTGCCTTCTCCCAGTTTACCCTTAGAATGAAGGAAATGAAGAAGGAAGGAAGAGTAAGGAAACATTAATTGGACCCCTATTATGCCCCCAGATACCTTGCCATGCATGTAGACTTTTGTTTTCTCATTTGCCTCATCGTAACTTGGCCAAGTAAGAATCTACCCATATTGAGGAAGAAAAACTGAGGCTTATGTGAACTAACTCCCAAGCTTCTATGTCTCTGTTCCATGATGGTTCCTGGCTAGGTGGCTGTGTATC